>NC_051100.1:4088830-4402125 GCF_901709675.1 Syngnathus acus
TCTGACGGCACGTCCGCATACTCGACTTTCAGCCGACACAACGTGCGCATCACCGCGCACCTCTTTCTTTCTTATAAGTCGTCGATCGATGACGTGATGGACGGAAAGGCGTTCGAGACCGCCGAGGTCGCGTTGTCGTTAGCATATCGCGAAAGCACGTGAACGAGGTCCTATGTGGCTTTACCCTTTTCATCCGCCGATGGATCTGTCTTCATTTGTGTCGCCGTTCAAAGGCCTGCATCGCCTTTTAAGATGATCCCCAAAAGGTCACGCTTCATAGTCCTTCCTTAAGAAGAGCAAGAGGAGGGGGACAAACTTTGAATATCGCACGTCAGCATTTAAAAAGCCATGACAGTGCAACATGACGGACCCCGGGGAAAGCCTGCGGACAGCCGAGATGTTCCTTTTGCACCCCGAGGAGGTCAAGTGGTGTCCGGCCCAGAGTGACAGATGTGATGAGTTGATGCATCCGTTTTTGAAAGTTTTGTCGTCGTTAGAACACCATCAATCTCATGTTTGTGTTGTGAAGATATTGCTGCATCTTCAAGCAATGCTGGAATAATCGATGGTACTCCCTCACAGCAGCCAGCGGAGAAAAGCAGATAGGGAAAGGGCTAAATGTATTTAAAAGACAATATAAATAAAATATTACAATCATAAAATTAAAAGTTGTAAAATATATTTTTTTTAAATTTGCCATGAAGATGTTTCTAATTATTTCTGCCCATCTGCACAATATTATTGAATAAATGTAAAAAAATACTTATTTTAAATCTATTCTCTAGCGCCGCTAGTGGATTCCAGCACCCTCCACAGCGGGTCGGCCATGTTGGTGATGATCTGCGTGGTGTTTGTGGGCTTAGCGGCCTTCTTCATTTACAAGTTCAAAAGGTAAGCCCCCCCACCACAAATCTGGAAATCTCATCCTCATCTCCTTTATCGTCAAATCCTCTCACGGTCGTCCTGCTCTGTGCCCGTCCAAAAAAGGAAAATCCCTTGGATCCACGTGGAGACGGAGGACAGTCGGGAGAAGGAACCCGAGATGATCAGCACGGTCAGTCAGAAGGACGACATGTCCAAAGTCAACCTCGCCGACTTTCCCTCGGAGAAGGACTTCACGGAAAAGCAGCTGGACGCCAGGAAACGAGGTACACCTGTTTTCTCTCGAAACGCCATCACTTGGCAAACGACAGCGTGGACACCGACGTGACAGCGTGAAATGCAGTGCGGGAACGTTTGTGACACGTTAATATGGGATTTCGAGTGAAGCTGTCGCCGCAAAAGGCTTTACGACTGTCATTTAGTCAAAGCGTGCTCGCTCACAAAGTACACCTGCTGACTCTCAAGCAGGGGTGCTCAAACGTTTGAAATTTGACCCTTGTAATCCTGACAGCAGTTAAACAATAACCAAGGTGGGATTTAAAAAAAAAATAATAATTTCAATATTCATTACATGTTTAATAGGAAAGAAAATTGAAATCAGTTCTTATGCACACTATGTACACCAAAAAGATAAAAAGTCTACATATTTTATAGTTCAACATCAAAATAAGGAAAAAAAAATTGAAATGGCACGGACATGGAAAAGCAGCTCGCGAGAATGACTAAGAAGAAAAAAGGGGAAGGAAGCTTGGGTGCTCTCACCACTGAGGCAGACGTGCTAGGCATAAGCATCATGCTGCCCCCTAATGAGATCCAATACATTAAAAAAAAAAAATCTTAGCAATGCTTACTTTTGATTGACAGAGGGATTCATTTCATTCCTCTCACATGACATGAAGGCTGCAGATTATTTTTTTTCTTCACACCTTTTGTAGTGCTGCTTCTTTCTTTCCAAGCGGTCGCCAAAGTGAAACCAAGCGACTGTTGTTGACGAGATTTTTATTTATTTTTTTCCCCAGGCTCGCAGGGTGAAAGACATTTAATTTTCTTTTTTTCTTTTCTTTTCATTAAATCCCTCAAGTCTCACTTTGTCTGCTTTTGAGATGGAAGTGTTTCCAATCAGGTGTGCCAGGAGCGTCAGATCCATCATCGGCTCACGCGGTTGCAGGGTCGCCCCTCGGATTACCAGACGATTAATAGCTCAGACATTAAAAGTGCTTCCTTTATTGCTGTCATCCACAAGAAACAGGTGGATTTCAAGTGTTGGAATGTATTTAAAAAGTAATAGTAAATATTTTTTTAAATGGCATTTAATTTGTAAAAAAATTATATTTAAAAAATTAAATTCATTGGCATTTTCACTCTTTTTTTTCATTTATTAAATCAGCATCCAAACACAATCAAGGACAGAAATATCCTCATGACAAACCACATCAAGTCACACCTCAAACTAAAGGTTAGGATGAGGAGCTCGGTAGATCTGTAATTATTTTTGTTTAGTATGTACTCGCATGTTTCATGTTTTTTTCCCCCCCCTACTCTGGCGTGACTATCTTTGTGCTTTTTATTTTATACGCTATTATTACAGTCACTTTATAAATCTTCATCTTGACCTTAAGTGTGCTCACTACTGCGAGATTGTCAAGTTTCACCTTTCAAATGCGCCTGCGTCTGCACAATCCCAACAGCCTCACTTACATTTATCCCCCCGACCTCATGGGCTCGCTTTCAGCGACTAGCGCTTTCGATAGGCCACGCCCCCTCTCCGTTTCCATTTCTCGTCTTGATGTGCGGGGGAGAAGTTGTGAGCGTCACCTGTAATGACTGTTGCGTAATTATTTGTCTTCCTTCTTTTCAGGATCGATGGGGAGGAATATGGACAGAATTGTAACGAGGGAATATCCAAACTGTACAAACGTCTAAAGACACACACACTGTAACCCAGTAAGTACACAATGTTGTGTTTCAATTGTGCTGCAATTGTGTGCTTTGTCGGCTTCTCTTTTTGATAATAGTTCCTTCATGCTGATAGTCGCAATCGTTTCGAGTCATGTTTTCACACTTCCAACAAATAGAGTTGAGTAACAACTTTACAGTACTTAAGGATAAGGATTCATATGCCAGGCGAGACTGTAGAAAGTATTTCAGGGAAACAAGGTATTTAGTGGGAAAAAGTATTTAGAAAAAAATCTTTAGATGTGCTTAGGGTTAGGGCTAACAAATATAGTAAAATTAAAATAATTATTGGGCGAAAAACGCACATGACAGTGAACCCCTGTTTGTTATGTTTTACGGAAAGTTTTTGTCTAAGACGCCAGCTCCCTGTTTTTAAATTAAGAGGCAAAATGTGTTCACTTCCAACTGTTTAACTGTTTATCCCAAACACATAAAGCATAAGAGAATCAAGCATTGAATATTTAAACATCAAAATCTTCAACCAAATAATAAACCGATGTCTAACGATTGGCTGCTAACATAGCAAAACAGATTTTCGTAAACCAGCTATACTATTCAATTAATGTTTGATAGCAGTTTTCTGTCAACGAATAATTCACCAATGTGAGCCCGAAGGCACTTTGAGGCCAAGTGTAGCTTCAACACACGTGGAGCATAGCTAAGCTGAACAAACATAATGACAAAACAGCTTGAGAGCTGAATCTGCAGACATTTTGTAACTCGACAAGTGTACATAAAATCAAAAGAAGGAATGTAAATCTCAAAACTTCATTTGAACTCATTCATTGTTTCCATGTCCAATGTCTCACTAATCAACTACTGTCAGCATTTTTACACTACATTAGCATGCCCTAATTAATTGTAAAAAAATATATAAAATATATTTAAGAGTATATTAGGGTGAGCAATTGTTCTCTGTCGTAGTGATTTTAAAGCTTTCTTGGCACATGAAATAAACATTAATGAAACACCTTGTTCTATAGTCCACTTGTGCAATGGCCAAGCAACGTGCATGATCTCTAATTATTACTGATGACTTTTTGTGTTTGTCCTTTTTCTTACTGTGAGTACATTTTGAAAACGTTCAGAATAAATGTATTTTTATATGGCACTGTTTTATTTCCCTCTATTCTGCAACTGATGAGAGCTATTTAGATATGTCATTGTTTTTGTCAATGAGATGACATGGTTCAGCAATAATAATGTCAAAAATTTATTTGTAACAAACCACATCAAGTCACACCTCAAAGTAAAGGTCATGATGAGGACTCTCCAGATCCATAATTGCTTTGTCAATATCGCCTCATGAGATGATGTGAAGATCGAAAAACATGTTGAAATGTTTTTGGTTTGTTAAATAATGACTTGTCTCTTTGTTTGCTTACTAGCAGCAACCTGAAGGTGTTGTACTAAACCTGACTGCTATTTTGAACTGTTCATAATTCCTTCCTCCTTATCAAAGGCCCCACTTCCAGCTGAAGAAAACTTTTGATGAGCTCTTTAAAGTGCTACTTTCTTGTGTAATTTCCTGCTAGAAGCATCTGAATGATATGACTTGAATATTACAGCACTCAACGTCAACTCTGTTTAGTCATCTAATTAGACTCAAATTTTGCATCTAAATTCAGGTCTATCCTTTATATTTCAGATGAAAAAAAACACATTTGACTTCCCCTCCACGATTCCTCAAAATATTTTCCTCACGTCAAAAAGGCTAAATTAACTCCCACACCGAATTGCCCTGCAGCCTTTTGTCGTCTTGGCACTTTAAACATCTCACACCGATCTTCATCACTCCCGTTTGCCTTGTGCGCCCTGGGAGCCTTCTCGTAGACACCCTTGCTCTCTCTGTCCCTCTAACTGCTTGGAGATGTGCTGGCAGAGTGCAATCTCATTGAACGGCGACAACAATCGCTAATGGATGCTCGGCCGCCGTAATGTCGCACTCGATGAAAGGAAACACACTCATCAATTCCGCATTGTGGCGCCGGGCGATTGCTACGGCTTATTGTGCGCGGGACATTAGTCATTCAAGGTGCGACTCGCAGACTTTCTTCCCGGGGAACGGGATAATTAATTTGTCGCGCAGCGGGAGAGTCAGTGGTAGTGTTGGCTCGTGAGTGAACGATTCGTTCAAAGGAAGGAATCCTTTCAGTGAACGAGAGTGCACGAATCACTTTAGGAAGTGATTCTTTTTTCAGTTCGAATGATTTCAACCAGTAGGTGTCGGTAATGCGCATTGAAGCTGGTGCCACCTTGCCGTAAAACAAAACGAAGAAGAAAATGACGTAACTTCCAGTTCACGAACGAGTCGTGAATTGCATTTCCCGTTCACGAACTGAACGAGTGGACGAGTCTGTGAGTGATTTGCATTTCCAGTTCTTCGCGAGAACGGATCAGTGAGGGAACGAATCCTGACTTTCCCGTTCGCGAACGAGGCAATGGGTGAACTGCCTTCCTTCCCGTGCATCAACGGATCAGTCAGTGAACGTGTTGCGTCTCCCTCCTGGCGTGAACTATGTAAGCCAGAATGTAGATTTACGATTTGCCAAGGAAAGAACCACTCACTGAAACACTCCTTCTTTTATGCTTTGTTTTCACCAAGCTAAAGGCTAACTTTATTGCATGAAGGGATGCGCCGTTATGCAACAACGGGGAGATTATGCTTCTCGTTGGGTAATCTTGATTTTATAACACTTATAGTAGTTTTTAAATAACGTGTATGCATATATACGCCTAAATATTATCCATTATATCTACTGCAATTTCACATTAGATTGCTGGTTTGAAATTTACTTTTATTATTATTATTTTAATAAACATTAAAACCTGTTAAAACTTGACTGGTGTTTTATTCCTTGTGTTTATTTTTCAAATGCACATTCCTGACACGTACAACAAATGCATAAAGTTATTAGCTACACCTGAAAATGGCGGTGTACCTAATGGAGTGTCTGAAAGACGTCACAGATCAAACAGCCAATCAGGAGGTGGGGGTGAGGGCGGGTGTGGCACTTCACTTTCGCTTAAGCTTTTTCCCTAATGAAGTGGCCTGTGATTAGGTACACCTCATGGACACTTAAATAGGTAGGTAAAAAAAAAAATCAATACATAAAGTGTAGCGAACGATTTAGTGAACGATTCTTTTTAACAACTCTTTTGAGCGAACCGATTCTAAAGATTCAGTTCACCTTAGAACTGGAATGCACATGACTAGTACAAAAGAGTGCAGACGGCCACAGGCATCCAAGTCGCAATAGCCGACTGGTTAGTGACACGCGCTCTTGCTCGGAAAGACCTTGGTTCGATCCCAGGCACGAGTACTTTTAGAATTGGAACCTCGCTTTGCAAACAAATGCAAGTATTTATGTGTAAATACATAAGGTGGCCCCACCCCAAGTTGGCGGAGCAAACCAATGGATCACGCCCACTACCTAGGGGGCGGGTGGAATCCAGTAGGACACTTCAATAGGGACACTACACGAGGTAAAAAAAATAAATGAATGAAAAATGAATAAATGAATTGTTTGCATATGCGTCCACTTATACAAAGTGAGGTTCCAATTCTAAAAGGATATTAGGTATGTACGAGGGAATCTTGGAAAACATGTTGGAATGCGGCCCCGAGGACTAAAGCTTGACACCTGTGACCTTTGACCATGATATTTCCCTAATAAAGTGGCCTATTAAGTACACTTGAAAATGGCGGTGTACCTAATGGAGTGTCTGTGTGATTCGCTCGTTAAGTGCACCTGCGTGAAAAGTTTTAGCTCCTGCGGAACGTGAAAGGAGCTAAAACTTTTCACGCACCTGCGCTTAACGAGGGTCACTTGGAAAACATGTTGGAACGCGGCCCCGAGGACTAGAGCTTGACACCTGTGACCTTTGTCCATGATATTTC
Organism: Syngnathus acus; assembly: GCF_901709675.1. Lineage (NCBI taxonomy): Eukaryota > Metazoa > Chordata > Actinopteri > Syngnathiformes > Syngnathidae > Syngnathus > Syngnathus acus. Next base: position 4,095,570 of record NC_051100.1, read on the forward strand.
CCTAATAAAGTGGCCTGTTATAAGTACACTTGAAAATGGCGGTGTACCTAATGGAGTGTCTGTGTGATTCGCTCGTTAAGTGCACCTGCGTGAAAAGTTTTAGCTCCTGCGGAACGTGAAAGGAGCTAAAACTTTTCACGCACCTGCGCTTAACGAGGGTCACTTGGAAAACATGTTGGAACGCGGCCCCGAGGACTAGAGCTTGACACCTGTGATCTTTGACCATGCTATTTCCCTAATAAAGTGGCCTGTTATTAGGTACACTTGAAAATGGCGGTGTACCTAATGGAGTGTCCGTGTGATCCCCTCGTTAAGCGCAGGTGCGTGAAAAGTTTTAGCTCCTGCGGAACGTGAAAAGAGCTAAAACTTTTCACGCACCTGCGCTTAACGAGGGTCACTTGGAAAACATGTTGGAACGCGGCCCCGAGGACTAGAGCTTGACACCTGTGACCTTTGTCCATGATATTTCCCTAATAAAGTGGCCTGTTATTAAGTACACTTGAAAATGGCGGTGTACCTAATGGAGTGTCTGTGTGATTCGCTCGTTAAGTGCACCTGCGTGAAAAGTTTTAGCTCCTGCGGAACGTGAAAGGAGCTAAAACTTTTCACGCACCTGCGCTTAACGAGGGTCACTTGGAAAACATGTTGGAACGCGGCCCCGAGGACTAGAGCTTGACACCTGTGACCTTTGTCCATGATATTTCCCTAATAAAGTGGCCTGTTATAAGTACACTTGAAAATGGCGGTGTACCTAATGGAGTGTCTGTGTGATTCGCTCGTTAAGTGCACCTGTGTGAAAAGTTTTAGCTCCTGCGGAACGTGAAAGGAGCTAAAACTTTTCACGCACCTGCGCTTAACGAGGGTCACTTGGAAAACATGTTGGAACGCGGCCCCGAGGACTAGAGCTTGACACCTGTGATCTTTGACCATGCTATTTCCCTAATAAAGTGGCCTGTTATTAGGTACACTTGAAAATGGCGGTGTACCTAATGGAGTGTCCGTGTGATCCCCTCGTTAAGCGCAGGTGCGTGAAAAGTTTTAGCTCCTGCGGAACGTGAAAAGAGCTAAAACTTTTCACGCACCTGCGCTTAACGAGGGTCACTTGGAAAACATGTTGGAACGCGGCCCCGAGGACTAGAGCTTGACACCTGTGACCTTTGTCCATGATATTTCCCTAATAAAGTGGCCTGTTATTAAGTACACTTGAAAATGGCGGTGTACCTAATGGAGTGTCTGTGTGATTCGCTCGTTAAGTGCACCTGCGTGAAAAGTTTTAGCTCCTGCGGAACGTGAAAGGAGCTAAAACTTTTCACGCACCTGCGCTTAACGAGGGTCACTTGGAAAACATGTTGGAACGCGGCCCCGAGGACTAGAGCTTGACACCTGTGATCTTTGACCATGCTATTTCCCTAATAAAGTGGCCTGTTATTAGGTACACTTGAAAATGGCGGTGTACCTAATGGAGTGTCCGTGTGATCCCCTCGTTAAGCGCAGGTGCGTGAAAAGTTTTAGCTCCTGCGGAACGTGAAAGGAGCTAAAACTTTTCACGCACCTGCGCTTAACGAGGGTCACTTGGAAAACATGTTGGAACGCGGCCCCGAGGACTAGAGCTTGACACCTGTGACCTTTGTCCATGATATTTCCCTAATAAAGTGGCCTGTTATTAGGTACACTTGAAAATGGCGGTGTACCTAATGGAGTGTCCGTGTGATCCCCTCGTTAAGCGCAGGTGCGTGAAAAGTTTTAGCTCCTGCGGAACGTGAAAGGAGCTAAAACTTTTCACGCACCTGCGCTTAACGAGGGTCACTTGGAAAACATGTTGGAACGCGGCCCCGAGGACTAGAGCTTGACACCTGTGATCTTTGACCATGATATTTCCCTAATAAAGTGGCCTGTTATTAGGTACACTTGAAAATGGCGGTGTACCTAATGGAGTGTCCGCGTGATCCCCTCGTTATGCGCAGGTGCGTGAAAAGTTTTAGCTCCTGCGGAACGTGAAAGGAGCTAAAACTTTTCACGCACCTGCGCTTAACGAGGGTCACTTGGAAAACATGTTGGAATGCGGCCCCGAGGACTAGAGCTTGACACCTGTGACCTTTGTCCATGATATCTCCCTAATAAAGTGGCCTGTTATTAAGTACACTTGAAAATGGCGGTGTACCTAATGGAGTGTCTGTATGATTCGCTCGTTAAGTGCACCTGCGTGAAAAGTTTTAGCTCCTGCGGAACGTGAAAGGAGCTAAAACTTTTCACGCACCTGCGCTTAACGAGGGTCACTTGGAAAACATGTTGGAACGCGGCCCCGAGGACTAGAGCTTGACACCTGTGATCTTTGACCATGCTATTTCCCTAATAAAGTGGCCTGTTATTAGGTACACTTGAAAATGGCGGTGTACCTAATGGAGTGTCCGTGTGATCCCCTCGTTAAGCGCAGGTGCGTGAAAAGTTTTAGCTCCTGCGGTACGTGAAAATGACCAAAATCTTTTCACGCAGGTGTGTTTAACGAGGGTAAAAATGGCGGTGTACCTAATAAAGTGTCCGAGTGACGTCACAGATCAAACAGCCAATCAGAAAGTGGGGGTGAGGGCGGGTGTGGCACTTTTCACTTTCCGTGAAGGTTTGACCATGATTTTTTTATTATTTGATTTATAAAAAAAAAAAAAAAAGGATCAGTGTGCGTGTGTGTCGGTGGGTGATTCGTTGAACGATTCGTTTGAACGAATCGTTTGAGTGAACTGAGTTTAAAGCTCCAGTTCATTTAAAAGAACTGGAATGCACATCACTAGTCAGTGGAAGTGGCCCATTTGATTCCCGTCGCTACCTGCTGCTTATTGTCCTCAGATGTCGTCGGACCGCTGCGGAAGCTTTTGTAACTTTTGGTGAGAGACGAAGCAAAGTCAAAGTTTCTTCTTCACCGTGCTGGTTAATGCACTTTTGCATTCATCCCACAATACAGTCATTTTCACGTTTCGTCTTTATTTTTTGCAAAAAAAAATAAACACCAACAACCTCACTGAATAAGCATCACATTACTTAAACTGAATGCGCCACTGAGAACTGAACAAACTGCAGCATACATTTTTAATGTAAATATTGCACAAAGCAGCAACAGAATACAACAAAATATCATGCAAAAGTAACCCGACAAGTATTCACATGAAAGAACACAAGCAGAAAAGTCTTCAGTGTTCATCCCACGATAAGTTCTTGGGCCTCCACCGCATGATGGGAACCAAAAAAATGTATTTGTCCATTTGTCTTACTGACACATAACGCTGACAACACTTTAAAAAAAAAAAAAAGGCTTGATAGAATTCCAGCATTCATTCCAAAGAGACTAACCACACTCAGCCGCCGCGTGGGCTGAGCTAGCTTGACAGGAGATAGGTCTTCGCCGTGTCGGACAAACGGGCAACCTTTATTCCGTCGGCTTCTTGAAGGCCAACCTAGTACTGAGGAAAAGTCCAACATTTCCATGCTGGTATGTTGCCGTGATCGATACTTTTCATTGTATTCTGCTCTGGATCTTTTGCAGCTAACAAATACATGGTGGATTGGGGGACTGGGGCGCCCTCTATGCTTGAGAAAAGATCCACAACTAAAGTGCCGAATTCGTTATTTGATATAGCCACAAAATCTGATTGTGTTGTCTACTTAATGTGTCTTGAGGAACGGATTTGCTCTTTAAAAAAAAAAAAAAAAGAAGCTTTTAACTTATTCACTACCATTGACGGCTATAGACATTTGAACTGTGCTGGCAGTGAAGGAGTTAAGATGAGTGTGTTCAATGTAATACAAACAAGGAAGCGTGTCAAATGAATGGAATTCCTAAAGGTCATAAAAACTGTCACTGGAGCCATTTGTGCCGCACAACAGCACTTGAGCTGTCTTAGCAAGAACGTACGACACACCGTTCCCTCTATCGAGAAAATAAAAATACCACATTTCCTTGTTTGCATGTCAAACAAGCTGTAAACCAATCCGTTTGTGCAGCACTAATGTCTTTTTGAAGACGTGTAATGTAAAATTTGCCGTCCACTCAATGGGACAGATGTCTGTCTCATCGGCACGTAGCTTTCATCTTCCATTCCGCACGCACTTTTGTCGTGACGCGGAATAATTTGAGCATCAGGCGGCAGCGACGGAGCGCGCAGATGTCGAAGTGGCGGCTGTCCTTCCTCCACTGGATATTGCCAACCTTCATTTGATGGCAATCTCGCAGATAAGATTTTGCAGATTGCGACGGGCTAAATGAAGGCGCTTGCCTTCGCTGTCTTGGAGTCGCAATAAGACGCTTCTGCGTCAACGCAAACAAAGTCCACAGAAGAGCAAAGCCAAAATGTTTTCCATCGACTGCCAGAAGACGACTTTGTCTCAGTGTTCTGCCACTTTTTGGAAAGAAGCGCCTTTCTTCCATTCTGAACGGACTGTACACTATTTACATCAAAAGATGAAGGTCCTTGCAAAAATACTCTCCAGTCAAAAAAAGACAGTCCCATTTGGAGAGCGGGCACGTATAAATCTGTACAGTCTCCTCGGATGGATTAGGCGGGCGCGGCGCGGCGCCGCAGCGTGAGCCGCTCTGTCCATGCGTGGGTAGCAAAACACTCGAGAGCATTCATCGTGACCGCGCTGGAAGTAACTGCCGGCCGGGGAAGATGTATTGCTTTGGCGTCCCCCCCTGTCGACGCCGCACATTAAAACACATGGGGCGGTTCATCTGGGAGCTTGACGTCGGCACGTGATGGCAGGTAGCCTGGCGAGGGGACAAGAGAGGACAAACACAGGAGGAGGTTTATGCTATCATTTGCATAAGAACTTTGTTGCCGCCCCCCCCCCCCCCCCTTAATCAACCCCCCCACCCACACACACATGCGTGGAAAACACATTCATTCATCTTGGACGGGTCAACTGTTCAACTGCAGCGGAGGCGAGTAAATCAAGCCAGGGCGGCGAGGATGTTCCTTGATGAAAAAGCTTTCACGCTCTTCACCGCGCTCCCGGTGCGCTAATTATTTTATTGGGACAAATAACTCACGTAGCTCGACGCTTCGGCTCCCCCGAGCGCCTATTCGATCTACCTGCTGCTGGCAGACACCGTAAACTACTCACTGAGTTAAGTAATAAAGTCAAACACTAAAAATATATCTGTGGTGATGTGTGCATTTAATAGATGCATACAAATGATAGAGATAAGAAAAAAAAAAGAGCTCTGCAGTTTTATTGGCCCATCTTCAGGCAAAGATTGATGACTGTGACAGTTTGTCTATGATTTTGCAAGCGTTCCTTTTTCCAAGCATTCTCTTTAGACGTCCTGATAATGTCGATTTATTTTTTCTTTTTGTCAACTGAATTTGAATGAAGCTTTTCAAGAGCGCCAACGCGAAGAATATTACCTTCAACTTTCTGAATGGCTTCTCTTTTTATTCAAAGGTTAAGTTATGCACGCGAGTAATAAAGGAGCGAGGCCATTAAGTGTGAGGGATGCGAAGGTGTTTTGTTTCTTATAATGATGCTATAGCGTCGGAACATATTCATGGCCGGTGCGCCCCAATAACGCTAGCCTTGATGTTCTTTTCGTTAACGCTGCCTGCTGGCCTCCTTTTTGACTTTTAGTAGTAGCTTCTTGTCATGTCCAGAATCAAATAAAAAAAAAAACATACCTCTACTTTTTGAATCCAGCTGTACATCCACGCGATCCAGTGAGGTCATCTTATCCGCCTCGGCTTTTGTGTCCGCCACGGAGGTGACGGTGGGCACGACCTCTTGTTCTTTGTCAGGCTGCTCCGCCGTGTACGTGTTGAGGCCCGGGATCTTCCTGGGGGGGGTAGTAAGGGTCAAAGGGGACACGTTGTGGCAAATTGACTTTTTAAACGGCAGGCTTGGCCCGTACGGTCGGCGGACTGTTAACGGTCTAAAGCGCTAGCCGCCGTGCGGGAAGCGTGACGGCGACACTTGAAGTGTTTGGCAGGTCATCTGAAAGAATGTGTGTTGTTTTCTGTATTTTGTTTTTACACCAACCAAAAGAGTGTCTGTCTATTCTTCCTTTATCCTAACCACTTATTATTCGTTCTAGCTAGCAATGGTAGGCAACAATGCTAACATTTTCAAGAACGACTTGAGAGAAAAATACATCAAATATTTCAAAGTCAAATTAACTTTGGCGCCAACGGTTAAAGGCCTTAATAGTCTCAACTTAAAATTTCACCCAAAAGCAAGAGGCTCTTTTTAAAAAATAATAACATTGGGGGGCAACTTAATGGAGAGCTGCCATCAAGTGCTCGGCGCTAATGCGTCTACTAAACATAATGCGCGGCACTCTATTTTTAAGGACGTCGGAGGATTGCTTGAAAGCGGGCAAACTGGGCCACTTTGCAGTCCACCGGGCATCGCACTTGCACTTTCCTATTGTTCACCTCCATCTTCAATCAATTTTTCATCCCCTCTGACGCACTCTGCCGTGCTGTCTCAAACTTTTTTTTTTTTTACATTCCAGAAACTCCCTTTGCATGTCTGTTGCATTTGGGTCATATTAGTGCCAAATTTCCTCTAATGGCGGCCATTCTTTTAGAGATCAAGTGCACAATGTCCATCGAATTGAGGCGTGAAATCGACACGCACAATTTATTTTCTTCTCTTAAGTCGAACAAGCCAATTTCCACAGCTGAGTGACAATGTTTACTGTACACGGTTGACTTTGCAACACGTGTTGTCTCAGGACTTATCTCGTCACCCTCTGCTGCCATTCTCGCCTCACCTTGGGCGGCCGCGTTTAGCATTTCCTAAAGGTCAAGCCTCACATCGTCACATCGTCACGCAGATGAATATTGATAACCGTGGGCCCCCGACACCCATTTGGCACGCAGGGCCGGGCGAGAATTGATTAGGCTGTCATTGGCTGTAATATTGCGCGGATTGAGACGGAGGGGAGTCGTCTAATTCCCGCAGCTATTATCGTGTCGCCCGTGTCCATAACTCGGAGATTTGTGGCGGCTAAATACTTGGGGGAAGTTTTGAGGGAGTTCAGCGGCGAGGTGCTTGCCGCTAGGTGCCGGGATGAATTTAAATGAGTCAATTATGACAAAATAGGCACATCGATAATAGCAGGAACTTTGCAAGAAGATGAACGTTTGATAAAGTTGGCCTCACCGCCACTTGGCTGCGAGTTGCGTCACGGTTAGCATAAACGATTGTCGCTGCTGCTTGGTCATCATGCACTCGTGTATTATACGGCGGGATGATTTATTTTTCGACTTCGATTTGAAATTCATAAATAAAGCACACTGCCGATTTTTGAGGAATTTAAAGGATATGAAGATTATTTGTTTTATTTGTTTTTTTCTTCTTTTTTTTTTTAAATTGTCACAAATGTCATGAAAATGGCACCTTCTGTGTGACTTTACTGCTGCGTTGCTTGTACTGTACCTTTTAAATTTATAAATGGCAAAGACGACCAGCCCCATCAGCGCCACGGACACCAGCATTATGATGGCAGTGCTGCTGTGGCTGCTATCGCTGCTGTCCACCAGAGGAGCTTCAAAGGAGAAGGTTGAGAACAAATGGAAATGAACAACACGGCTGATGCGGTCACCTGAAAGGAACCCGTGCATCCCCGAGGTGTGCAGGCGCGCTCACCTGGCGACAGTCTGCTGGCGTAGACGTTCACCTGCACTCCCGCCTTGAGTGTGAACTGGACGAGGTCCTGGTTCAGAGCACTTAGCAGCACCTGAGAGAGCTGTGAAGGGAGGGAGGGAGGGAGGGAGGGGTGGCAAACGGTTAGCGGCCATGCTTCTTCCACCGCCGCCACCATCAATATTTCAGCCTTAGTCATTTCCTTCAGCTGCTTGAATTATGAATTTTTGCTTCTAACGGGGCCGGCGCACGTTTGATGCTGATGGAAGCCCTGTCAGGTAAAGGGCGTTTTGCTTTGGTGAGTCACTGACATTTGAAAATAAATTGATAGTTTTTGTCTTCAATGGTGACAGATGTGCTTTGTCTTTTGTAACGCATTTAAAAATCCAGCCAGCGGGTTAAACTAATGGAGCAACTACCTTCAATACTGTCGAGCTAAATTACAAAATTTGTTGCATGAAATTGTATTAGTAATTAAATCCCAGTAGTCTGTTCTTTTTTTTGGTCCAATCAGATTTCAGCCTGTGTGTGCCATGTTAATGTAATCTGCCCGTAATCTTCTCAGGCGACCACTAGAGAGCAGAGGAGGGTAGCGTAGCCACAAATTGTACTCGAGTACTGTTAACAAGGGCTGCTTCATTAAAAGAAAATGTAGCGGTCGCAACTGAGCCATTTTTGAAAAATCTCACATATCAATTACCGTTTTTTTCCATGTATAATGCGCCCCCATGTATAATACGCACCCTAAAAATGTCATGTCGATGTTGGAAAAAAGCCTGTACCCATGTATAATACGCACCCAAATTTTGACTCCTACTTAAGTCCGTAAACGTAAAATTATTTCAGAAATAAGATCATCTTTGGGAACAACCGGTTGTTATTCTGCCGGTCAGTATCACTGCGCATGCGCTAGCAAACTCGATAGCGAAGAAATGTTTCGGATTTGTGTAGGGTACATTGTGACAGCAAACGAGCAGGTGATCGAGCAAGCGTCTGATACGAGAGCATTGTGTTCGTATGGAGCGTGTTTGAAGTGAACAGCAGAGAAGAAAGGAACAAGGCAAAGTGTTGTGAAATAAAATATTACCTGTAATACGCATTTAGGTAGAGAACTGAACTCTCGCTCTTTATATAGCTGACGTGTCAAAAAATAAAAAATTGTACCCATGTATAATGCGCACCCCAGATTTTAGGACAATAAATTAGTTAAATTTTGCGCATTATACATGGAAAAAAACGGTATTTTTAAGTTGAGCCTTCAAAAATTAGCCTTTTCTTGGTAAGATGCGGGTTGCCATGGCAACAGTGTTCCACAGCTCCTCAGAAAAGTTCGTGTTCTAACATTGTGAAGGCCAAAACACGCTTCAGAGCAAATATGAAGTACCCGCTAGGAGAATAACATGAAAAATTAAAACCGCTACCGCCACGATAAAAAAACGAGGTCATCACGCCTGGACTCTCATTAAATGTGTGAAATTTCGACAAGATTCTTGGTGTGCCGCTGTGTTGCATATTTGTAATATTTTGATGCTTTCGGTGATTGTGACGTGACAGCTGTGGTATTCAGATTTAGTCCCCACTGAAGGCCCAGGTCCCAAACGCACGACCCAGCACAATTAAAGTCGCCGACACGAGGCCGTGGCACAACGAGAGAGCCCGTCGGAGTTGTCATCTTATGCCTCAATAAGTCCGTTTCGCTCCATCTGAAATCTTCCCACTGGTTAAAATTAGAGCACTCCACGCAGTATGAATAATTACTTTTTGTTCTCGTGGTATTTCAGGGTCAGTAAATCTATTACACTTTTTAATAAGCTTGCTGCACATCCAAACATGAATGTGTGTTTAAAAAATGTGTTGGGTTTCCATGTTTAGAATCAAGATATTTAAACTGAAGGGATTGGGGGAAAAAAAAAAAAAAAAATTCAGACTCATCCAAACACATTCCAATTTTCACATTTCAGCTTTGAGACGCAATTTCTACTGAAATTGCACAATTTCTGTTTATCCCTTTGTCCTGATGTTTCTAGCAGGTAATCAGACAGGCTTAGGATAAATCCATCACTTTAATTCCCAATGCAGGCCTCCTGCCCCGGTTTGCCTCCTCGCTTACTGCCAATTATATGATGCATCAATGTAATTAAATACCTATTAACTTCGTTTGAGACTGACTGTGAGCCCCGACAGTCGTGTTTACTCAGGCCACACCGACGTCTAACCTGCTCGCAGGGTAAAAAATTAGCTTATGTCGCCATTTTATTGATCGCTTTCACAACAGAGGACGTCTGTAGAAGATTGGAATTACTGCTTTTACTATCCATCCGTTCATTCTCCATGGCGCTTGTCCTCATTGGGGTCACGGCCAATCTGGAGTCTATCCCAGCAGCTGACTTTGAGGTGAGATGCTGGGTACACCCTGGAATGGTCGCCAATTTATTACAGGGCACACACAGCCAAACAATATTTCACACTCATTTGCACCTCTAGACAGTTTCAATGGGCCAGAGCTGAGATTCGTCGTCTCCTGTGGTTCTATATGGAACGACATTGCTCTCTAGTGTTAAGAAAGCGCATTACATGTGAATGGACAATTCCAGGTCATTACATTAGGGACACCTGTTCCTTTGAAATACTGTTGAAATATTAATCAACAGATTGAATGAACGGAAGAAATGTGTTATACTGAGTGTAGTAATGATTAAAAAAAGAAATCATATTTACAGGTGTCCTGCAATTGTCCTCGAGTCCGCCACAAATATTTAACACATTTTTTTCTTATATAGCTCTCGCTTCTGTTAGCGGTCATTAGGTGTACCTAATAATGTGGCAAGTAAGATGACAAGCTTCAGTGTGACAAACGTAATCTTGTTCATATCGCAAGGATGAATGACCACGATGTGATGATCATTTTGAATTAAAGCGATTATAAATTGAATACAATTGAAATATTTTCTTCTGGTTCTGTCATCCACACCAGAACTCAATGTTTTTCCACTAATATGTTCTGCCTACTTACACAGGCATGATTGTTGATGAAGTCATTACGATTCAGGTACCTTGGAGTTTGCTAATTAAGCACATTGTTGGTGCAAAGCAGATGATCCCGATCCAAATTGGCTTTCTATGTTTAGAAACGCTCACAGAGAATTATTCAGAAAAAAACCTTTTTTTTTTCTTCACGGAAACACTGCGAACAGAAACGTGTGTGAAATGTAAAAAAAAGCATAATGGTGATCAGTAAGAAATAGAGCTGCTTGATTTTCTCACCTCTTCACACACGTTTTGACTTTTCGAGAAGCTGCCAGACTTGAGAATAAATAGGTAAGAAATACCTGTTCCAGGTGTTGGCGCTTTTCACCCCTGGCGTCACCTCTGTTCCTCCTCTCAGGAACGATGAAGATCTCGGCCGTGGTCGGCAGACCTGGGAACACGTTGACCAGCAACTGGTCCTCGCTGATCCCCGTGACCTTTTTTTTTAAACAACAACGGAAACTCATCCAGATGTCGTCTTTCGGCTTCATCTCTCATTTTCCTAAGCACTGTCAAGTCCGGACGCACAAATCAGCGCAAACACGCAGGTTCAATCTGACAGACTTTGCTTGGAAAAAAAAAAAAAAGAAGGGAAAAAAAACGCAGCTTTTAGTGCATTTATGCTTTAAGCTTCTGCTGTCACAGTCTGACAAGACAGAAGGTCAAAGTGAATGTTTTATACACGGAGATATATTTAGAGCTCGCAAAGCAGGTCTTTTACATAAGCAGCTGTCTTTTGGACTCGTGTAACGAGCGCTGAAAAAAGATTTCCAACCCAAGTTGGAAAGAAAAAGACATTTGTGGGATTCCTGACCTGGACAACGGAGCGCTTCACCACCCTTCCGATGTCCGTCCGCCACTCAGACAGGCTGGGATTGGCGTCATCCAGATTGGAGGAAAAGGCCAGAATATGTGACTGGAAATAATCTGTAAAGCAAATAAATACATTAATTCAACAGTTTGTGCATCAAGGTTTGTGCATCTGGTGTGTGCATCTTGGCCACCAGAGGGCAGTGTAATACAGATGGACAAAAATACCATAGAAAAGTTTCTCAACTTTTTTTTTTTTTTTTTGCAGAGGCCTGTGAGTGGTTATATTGTCTGAATGTGAATTGCTGCACAGTTTACATTGCTTAAAGGGTGCAGTCCAGGATTAGCCCCGTCTCTCCTGGCGGCAGTCAGCTCGTATAAACACCACCTCACAGATGACCTTGGACATAAGTGATAGAAATAGCTTCCCTGTCAGAAAGACGTAAAACAATTTACCATAAACTGCCACTGTCATGTGATCTTGATGGACGGTGTTCCCGACTGAAGCCTGAACGGTGACCACGTGACTTCCCTCCCGGGTAAAGGTGAAGGACATCCCTCCATCCAAACTCAGCAAAGGCTGAAAGGCCAACGAGGAAGTGTATGAAGGCTGTCACTGGCGTCCATTGAAAGGTAAATCTCACCTCTGTTTTGTTGTCAAACCACCAGTAGTACGTGACTGTCCCTACGTTGGCGGGTCGCAGCGTCGTCGTGAAGTTGACGGCTTTGTTCTTGATGGCCACGGACGGAGCGGAGAGCTGCACCTGCTCGAGCTGACCTTTGAGCAAGAAAACACAAATGGATGATCCCAAATTGTGCTGATGTTTTGGTTAGCGACAGAGTTCAAACGCTATATTTGAGGGAATGCAACCAAGATTTGTGGTCAATTGGAAGTTGGATATTGTGTTTGGGCAAATTGTGCTACTGTTTTGGTTAGCAACAGAGTCCAAACACTATATTTGAGGGAATAGAGATGTCGGTTCTATTCAACAGAACCCACAAATCACTCCTCCCTCATTATGAAGTTCTGCTCGTGACTCACAAGTGACGTGGAGGTAGAGCGTCACCCGATCAAATCCCAGAACGTTGCTCGCTATGGCAGAAACTTGGTAGATGCCAACTTTGCCGTAGACATGCTTGACGCCGTCCTCTATGGAGCTGATGTTGACGTAGGATATGGTCGTGCCGTCGCCAAAGTCCACCGTTACGCTCGTGGTTGAGCTCAGGCCCTCTTCGAGAAAGACCAAGAAGGTGACGTTCTTGTTGAGCGCCGCCACCAGCACGCCCTCGCTGGTGAAGAGCTGCAGGCCCCTGGGGACTTGACGGGGACACTTCTGCCGCCTGGGGCTGTACTTGAGCAGAGTCCCCTCCGTGCAGTTGTTAGACAACGCTCGGCGGTATCTGAGAGTGAAAAATAGATTTCCGACCAAGCGAATCTTTACCATCGGTGCTCCCCTTGCTACGGTTTGTTTGACGTGACAGCGGAATGAGGTAACATTGTACCCTGTGGAATTGAGGAAACTCTCCCCCGTGATGCAATCTCTGGATGTGGCCGAGGGAACAAACCAGAACGCCGGAGAGCAGCTTCCGTCGACCTGCCGCTCAAATCCGTAGTCGCTGTCACGTACGGAACACAGAGAAGAACTTTGATACTTCAATGATTAAACTCAGGGCAATAGAATGACAAGTAATTAAGACTTTACCAAGCCAGATTCACATTTTCTTTCACATTTCTTTTCATGGCAGAACTTGACAAAATGGCGTTGAAGATTGTTAACTACGCACGCCAGCGCCTTTCATTTTGCTCCCGATCAAAGAGAGTAAAAAAAAAAAAGCAAGTACAAGACAGTCTTGACGTGAGGGAACCTGTCACATGATTTCTACTTAACACATTAAAAGAAATAGCTCCTAATTAAGTCTTGTCAAGGAGCAAGTTCTAAACTATACACGAGGGAGGCCACAATACAGCGCTGTCAAACGAGCTCTTTTGTATCAGTTGAAAAGATCGGCGCTTCTTTTCATCAGCTGATTACATGCTTCTTCTTGGCGCACCATTTTAAGATGAGAATTGTTCCGTAGCTGAGCCCAAAAAAAAAATTAACAGAGCAATGTAAGGACTGCAAAATTTTACTGTTGTGAAGAAAGACCGTACACGGGCAAATGTTACCTCCGTTCAACGCTCCCGGAAATCACTTGAAAGTAACAAACGTAATCAGAAATCCAAAGCAAATCAAGACGTTCCTTTTGAATAGTGCTTGAGGAGAATTAGCTAAGACTGCATCATAATTTTTCAAGACGAAAAGTGAGCATAACGGGGTCAACGTCACATCAGTGCACATTGAACAGATTTTTCGATGAGCCGAATCAGTAGCCTGTTTATGAACTGCCCATCAAAGCCAAGTTTTGTCTCCCAAAACCATTTTGCCGAGACAGAACCAGGACGTTGAAGTTTGATGGTATTTACTAATCCATCGTTTGTACCAATAGACACTGTACAAAAAGAGCTTTTTCTTCACACGTCTGCTATCAGAAGATGAGAGAATGTTTCTCTCTCTCACGCACACATTTTCATCCAACGCTACGCCTGCCTGGCATGACTCGACGACACGGCGGATTAAGCAAGATGTTTGTAATTTCAGACATACGCGGCGGGCTTATTTTGAAAAGGGCGCCGTTGTGGGCGTGAACACAACCAATTTCTGTGAGGGACGAGAACAACGTGACAACAAAAGTGGGTCCTCTCATTAAATGAGCGAATGATAATCGCTGGCCGCTTGACGTGCTAACCTCCGTTTTTTCCTATTGTTTTTCACAAGTGAAGTTCCCAGTTGTTGTTTTGAAGTTGACAAAAACAAAACAGGAGGCCCTGACTACTAAGTGAAAAGTTTTCAAAGGCTCCTTCATGTTGTTATTATGTGTTGTAGTTGAGTGCGAGTGTGTTTTCTATTGAAAAGGGGGGGGGGGGGGGGCTCACCACTCAAAGTCGGCCTCTGTGCACGGACAGGACTCTGACATCTGAGAGATGTACTGTTCTCTGGCCTTGACGCAACGAGCGTTTACTCGCAGTTTCTGGAAGATTCTCTTCATCCCCATGATGCAGACTTCTCCCTGCAATGAATAATGAATCAGAACCATCTCACAGCCTTCTTCTTCTCTTTGCGTCTTTGTCGTCTTCTTTGGCCCGCTTTTCAAGGCGAGAGCAAATCAAAGGAAGCATCGCCTGTCGGCCCAAAGACCGACGTACCTCGTTGTCCAACTGCCACGGCGTGTAATCTTCCGAAGTGCAGCGGCGTTGGAAAATGGACCGGAAGTCAATTTTGACCAGCTGCCACTCGGATCGGTGACTGAAGTGACCGAAGATCCTGCGAGTCAAAAGTGGAAGGCGGTGGGGGAAAGTAGGTCAGAACTTTTGCTGCACTTAAGATAAAAAAATAATTATTTTGGCCAACAGGCTGCTTTTAATCAATTGCGAGCGAATGGAAAAAAAAAAAAGAGACATATCTAGGGCAAAATTAAACGCGTTCAAAGGCACTCGAACGGAAAAGTCTTCAAAGGCCGATATGTCATTGTGCCTCCATTAACAGCGCGCCAACACGCCAATGACTTTCATCTCTTACGTCATGATGAGGGTGTCCTCCCCGGGCTCCCCCAGCACCCCGTCCACATAGAGCGGCGAGGAGGTGAAGCTAAATTTGTCCCAGTTTCTGCCTTCATCAAAACTCAGCCTAAGGGAAGAAGAAGAACAACAACGGATGGATCACAAACAGCCCGGCTACAAATAGAGCCGTGACGCCAGAGGAGCGTCTCTACTCAGAAGATTGATGGTTGAGTGGGACACCTACCAAATGTGTCGAATAGGCAGAGGTGTGTGTCGGATAGCGACCAGAGATCCTCCTTGATTCAGGAAGAACACGCTGTACTCTTCCTGAAAAGCCTCCACACACACACATACCGCCATCTTTATCTTACTTTTTCTTTCTTACTTTTGAATTCATGCAGCAGCTGGGGAAGGCGTAACAGACTCGCATACATAAAACAAACGAAAGAAACAACAAGACGCAGACTCGTTCTCGCTTGTTTGAACTAACGAGAGCATCAAGATGGGTTGACTTAACAGATGATTCTGGCCCGTGGCAAAAAAGCTGTGTGTTTTATTTCTTGGCTTTTTGAAAGCGTCTTATTCTAAATATAAACGAGGAGTGACAAAGTGGAGGCTTCGACGCAACTTCACTTTTGGAAACTGACTGTCAGTTTGTTTGGGCATCAGCCATCTTTTATTAGTACCCACAATATGAGTCATTGCTGGTGATGGGATGCATTTTCTATACACTCGAGGCCACGTCATCATGATAGCTAATACAAAAGTAAAGAAACAGATCATTACTATTTCAACCTTCCTTATTTGGCAGAGAGTAAAGAGCTAAGCTAACTAGTTGAGTAAGCGTTTATCCTCATCGTAGTCTACCTCTCTCCACGTGTTGCCAGCGTCAGATGTGATGAAGATGCTGACATTTGTAGTGGTGAGCTCGGGTCCAACGACACCTGCAAATCAAAAAGATGAGAAAACTCAACACAAGAACAAGAGAAAAAGGTTGACTTTTTTTTTTTTTTTACCTAAAGAAAAACAGCGACTCGCAGGGGGATAAATAAATAAATCAATTCATAAAAGAATAAATAGATAAATAAATCAATAAATTAAAAAAGTGCATAAATAAATAAAAGTAAATAAATAAATAAATAAATAAATAAGAAAGATCCAGCAGATGGAGCTATGATGGCTGTAATGTCTTGGCGTTTGCATCTACAGTTTTGCCTAGCAAGATATAGTCATGAGGCTCCAAATATTAATCCCGACGCGAAAAGAGTGACGCAAAAACGGCTTATTTCAAATTCATCTTCACCTGATGCGATGATAACCCCAGGCGCCGTCTCTTTGCTGACAATGTTTCCAGAGGTGTAAGGATTCTCCGAAACGTGGAGGTGCAGATGTAACGAGCAGTACGGCTGCGAGGAAACGCATTAACGTCTTGTTAGCGGATTGACTAAGAGCGAAATTTTGCTGGCAGCCAATGACAGCAAGCAACTTACTTGCTCACAATCCACCCGCTTGCCTTGGAGATCCGTCGCCGGAGCCTGCAGAAGCCGCCAGTCTCTTCCTTTGTTGTACGTGATGTAAGTTTTCACTTGGTTCTCCACAACTTTATTTGACAGAAACACCCCTTTAATCCCAGCAACCTGCAAGACATGAAACATAAGCGCAATGGGGTGAAAATAAATAACCTCCCTTTGAAAAAAGAAAAAAAAAAAAAGAGTGCGTTGGGGAGGGGGAGGATAAAAACAAGCATACATTATTGAAAGTAAAGCAAAGCTGGAGCTAGGGTTTGGGGAGGAAGACATGTCACAATTAGACAAGACGTTTTCCTGACAGGGAGCACGATTTTGCACCATCTGCAGAATCAAAACAACATCTGGCGCAGCCGTGAGATTTCCAGACGTGTTATTTTTTTCAATTTATGTGCAAAGAGATGACGGCTGGCCCTTACAGACCGTTGTCAAACTCAAGGCGCAGGGGCCAGATCTGGCCCACCAAATCATTTTATGTGGTCTGCTAACACCTTTACTGCCAACCATAAAATCTTTGTGAACAATATTGAAGAGAAACAGGCCTTTGGTGTACATGGGGGGAAAAATTGGGAGTGGAAACAAGACTTGCATTTATATTTTGTTCACTGTCATCAATTTGTTGGATTTCAGTCGTAACGGCCCTCTGAGGGAAAGCATAACGACAATGCAGCACCGTGATAAGAATGAGTCCGACAACCCTACACTCGCTACTTTTTCTTTTAACACTCACGCTGCTGAGTCACGGCAGCTAAATGAATGTGGGCGGAGTGGTCAATGAAAGACACGCTGATGGCGCCCAGCCAGGCACTTTAAGTGTTTGAATGCAAACAAGAATTAATCGGGGCTACTTAAACACACGCGCACACACGTAGAGCACACGCGGTGATGCGCGACCTCACTCGACATCTGTCAACACACATCCGCACAAAATCCAGTTTGCCAGCCTGCCGGCTACAAGCGTCGCCGCTTTTGCTGGTGCCTGCTCGCTTACACAGACTTTTTTTTTTTTTTTTTGCTTCTTCTTTAAGTCAAATCTTGCGGTGCATCGGCATCTGTTCCATTATTGCGGAAACGATGTGGAATTGAAACGACGCTGTTGATGTTCGGCTTTTGTCAAAGACAGACTTGGTTTTTGTTGCCGCTTCAACCGGAATGTATTTTAGGAAAGTTATTTTCTTCTCCTGTTATTTGACTTCTCTACTGGGACAAGGTTGAGAGTGTTTTTTTTCTTCTTTGTACAGTGAATATCTGTATTCCGGTTCATCTTTAGCGCCGATTTTAAGTGATCTTTTGTTTCCGACTTATAAGAGATGCAGTGTGATAGAGGAAGAAGAAAAGCAGCGAGAGGAGGCAGAGAAGGTCCCCAACTAAAAAAATCAGGTCTCCATTTTTAGTCCTAAGTTTTGGGGTATTTTTTTTTTTAACAGTTAACCATGAGCACAAATATTACAATGAAAGCATCAATGTTGGCGCCCACCTCGTAAAGGTCGATCATGATGTTGCCTTCCGGTCCGCCGCTGCTCACCACGTCCTCCAGCATCAGCGTGAAGAAGAGACCCCGAGACTCGGACATATACAGGTTGTACGAGTCATTTTGGTGCCAGTCTTGGATAGCCGCCACCACCTGGTTGTCGTCGGTGCTAATAATCTGCAAGTCCTAAAAGGGGAGAGGGGGGGGGGTAGTAGGTGCAGGTTGCTAAGTAACAAGGCATCAAAAGAAGAGGTACATTAACGTGCGCTGTGGCTTGTGATTTTTCATTCGATAACTAATGATAATTGGGAATAACACTGCCCGGTGATGTGCGTCCTCGACTTTGTGACAAAGATGGATGGATATGCGCAATAATAGCCTGCAAATCCCTCTTGACAACCCTCACCCCCCCGCTCGCCTTACATCTTCCCTCTTAATGCACAACATTATTCTCCACTAAATGGTGTAAGAACACGGCACTAATGCAAATGAGCTTTTCTGCCTCAAAAGTCTCCTTTGGAGTTGCGGGGGCCACACAAACACGAGCAGAACAATTAAGTCAAAATGAATTTCATTAAACTGTAAGAGGACTGCCACCATGCAGGTAAATTATGCGTAATTTTGTTCAGGAATAAAACTTGTTGAGCTAAGATAACTTTGCTCCGACATAAAAAGGATATTGGATTAGATGCCCTACGGAATTGATGTGATACTAAATTAGTCAAGTGTTCTTTAACCAATCCGCTTTCAAATTCATCCGCTCTGTCCTCTTATTGGTTGATGAGAGCAAAACAAATTTTTCAAGCTAAACACATTTGTAGTCACCCAATTTGTGCAGACGACTTCTAAAAGCAGAAGAGGTCTTGACACAGAAGTAATCCTAGGTTGAGCTTTCGACTAATCTTCCCTCATATGCATGTCTCTGCTAATGCTGCTTTTGTTTTTATGCAGCTTCCATGTTGAGAATCGCAACCGGTCGACAAGAAATTTTCACGGATTTTGCAAATCAAGGCCAAATCCTTTCGAGTCCGGTCTGAGGCGAGAGCGCAAACATCAAAGCAAGCCAACGGCTCAGCACTCCAGATGCCGTGTGGTGTCGTCTTACTTTGGGTAGAGTGTACTTTGGCAGCTTAACCGGGTAGAACGAGTTTCTTCTGTAGGACACGTAATGGACGGATCGGCCTCCTGTTGGCACCTGCAAACAGAACACAGGTAATCACATTTGCACTAAGTGTTGACAAACCTCCCTATAAATGTTTCCCGGCGTGTGTCAAACAAGTCACGCTGTGCTTAAAAATGTGGGCCGATTAGCACTTTGCGCAATGTAGTGGAGATGAGCGCTGTGATTCTCAATCTCAGCCCCTCCTCGCCCCCTCCCCTCGCAGGATAATGGCCCCCTTTTACTTAATGAAAAACACAAGTGTGCATTAAGACGCAATTGAATGCGACGCTTTTTACGGCTTTTAATTGACTTTTAATGAAGCCAGACAATGCTTAAAAAAAAAAAAACAACACCTGGATGAAAACGTATTCGTCCTGCACCACCAGGGAGTTGGGGATGATCAACCCGGGGAAAGGCTTGCCCTTGTTTCCCTCTGAGCAATTTTGAAGCTTACAAGTGATGTACTGCGAACCTGTGGGCAAAGGCAAACAAGAGAGCTAAAAATACAACAAAGACAAAAAAAAACAAACAAACAAACAAGCTTGTGTGGGCTGCGATGAAGGTTTTAGCGGCGCTTAGGCGAAATTTTGAAAATGCAGAATTTTGGCGAGCGAGCGAGCCCGGTTCTCATGTGGAAAGTGGCGAGAGCTGTCCCGGATCGTTAGCGTCAGCCCGACGAGCCGTCCCCGGGGACACGACATTAACACGCGGCCCAGGAAAGAGCCAAGTGGCAGCCTGGCCTTTGGAAAATAAATTAATAAAGCTCATTCCGAGCGGCCAGTGAACATTTTTAGTTCGGTGTAGAGCGAGTCGAATATTTAAAGGAATTGAAAATGAAGGTTTATGGACTGACGTCCTTCGGAGACGTTGATCTCCAAGTGGATCATTCCTTGCTCCTTGTCCAAGCCCAACCTGGACCTGGAACAGAACAACAGAACAGGTTGGTTCAATTCATTGACCGACAAAATACAACATACAGAAACATAATGGCTTCATGATCAAGGCTCCGCCCTCGTAACACTTTATGACTAATTCAAAAAGAGTCTGAGAGCTTTCATTTCAGGACGTGGCTCATATCTGAGTCAAGTTAGTTGAGTGACAACAAATCCTTGAGGGGCGCAAGGCCAGATGGGGAACAGGCCAAACATACGACACTGTTACCGTGGCAACTGGGAGTAGTCTTTAAATGACCCCGAAAGAGAAAGGTGACAGCCGATCAATTTCCTGCAGCGTCACACAACAAATGAGATTCATGGAAATTATAAATATGAGCCACATATCTTGGTTGAGTTGGTGTACCTAATAGATTGTCCAGTTTCTCTCACTCCGTAAATAAACCGAGCATTCGTTTTCTGTGGTAATAATAACGTGCTATTGTATTATGGATAATGTGTAAATAGCAATCTGCCATGGTTAGATAAATAATATCCGGAAAGGCGACGCGATCCATATTTAGTCGTCACGCTTGATGATTCTCTTCGATAACGAGGGAGCACAAATCCGAACGGCGGCTCTATAAAAATGAGCGACGTGTGACCTGAAGTGCGTTTTATGGCCGAGGTGTATTTCGTCATTTGGCGGGGCTTTTAGTCGAGATTATTATTTTTTTCTTCCCCTGCCGGCGCTAATGTGGCGACTGACAGCGGTGTCCACTTGTTGTATTAATAGCGTCTGTTTTGACACGGCAGCGGCCGGCCGGCTCGGCTTCTTCTCATTTTCCGTGGCGGGCGCCTCTAATATAACAAGCGGGCGTCCTGCCTCCCTCAGCACTCTGTAATTGCTTCCCAGCTCCATCTCTTTTAATGGACTTTCTGTCCAATCCTTCATCCTATTCTATCAGTAAACAGCAGCCCCTTGCTCCGAGATGGAACCCCGGCGATGTTAAACTGCCCCCAGGATGGCAACTAATACACACCTGCGATACACACACAGCGACACACTTACTGTATGTTAAAAACGTTTGTGTAAATCATCTCTGTTGGGTTCTCTCGGGGGGGGGAGTGTAAGATGCAGCCGTGTGATTCCTTCGTAGGGACTTCAACGTTAAAGAGAATTTATGGGAATGTTCCCGTTGAATTTACTTGGCGAGGAGAAATCAAATGTAACAGGAAAACGAGGCTCTTCGTCAAGGTCGACTTCGGCAAGAGCAACAAATGGTGTGAAAGACTATTTTAGATCCCTGACCCTGACTTTCATTTGGAAGCAAATTCTGGTTTCAAATCCAAATTTCAAATCTTGATTCAAAACCTTATTTTGAAGCCCTATATGCGCCTCATTTAAAAACACCGCCATTTTGTTTTCAATTCAAACAGACTAATTGCAAACCCAAATGTCAATAATGTCTTCTCTTATTTACCTGATGAGAACGCAAACAGCATTCTCAGACAGCACTTAACTGTTTCCCTCTTTTACAACATCGGGCTCAAATGTCAGTTTGCCGCCGTCGTCATTTAACACGCCGCCGCCGCCGCCGTCTTTCTTCTTAGCCGAGCAGCAAATCCACAAGTCGTCAGCTTCTCCCTTGAGTATTTCTCCCAGCGCCAACAATAAAAAGGTGTTTGCGATGAAACATTCATCGCGGGCCTTTTAATCTGGCTATTTACACTGATAAAAGCGTCGGCGTGCGCAGACAACGCCTCGGGTCAGCCATGAATATTCATCAGCTATCAAACCCAAAGCACGGGATGGCCAGCGTATGGACGTGATTACTCGATATTTCATGAGTCGGATGCCTTCGCGGCATCAAATATTAACCTCGGTGTGTAAAATAGACGCTTGGTACATTATGCAAAATAAATAAAATAGAAAAAAGAGAGGGAGACATTCATAATTTACTCAAAGCAAGATCTGCCATCCTGGTGCCTCCCACACATTATCTCATCATGAACAATTTTTCCTAAACGGTGTTTTTGTACTTTTTTTTTGTTTTTTAACAGATAAATGTCATCGGATTAAAAGTCTCAAGTTTCAAGAGTCAATCAATCACGACTGACACTTTTCTTCTCTAATGGAAATGGGTAGGCGGAAATGCTACTAAGTGATGTTTGCCACCTAGTGGTCAAACTTGTTATTACATTACAATGTTATCAGTAGACAGTAACCAAAGGTTTGCCTACCATTGTAACAAATATTGCATGTTGGTGTTCACATTGACGTGCGGATATTTGTGGCTCACCAGTAGAATCTGTTGGGGACGACGTTGTCGTGCACAAGCTGCCACCTCCTCCCGAATTCCACCGAGACGTACAGCTGGAAAAGAAGAACATTCAAAGATCACATTTAAGACAAAAATCGAATTTGTTTGAGTCATCGTCTTTAAGAAAGACCTGCGAGAAGATGAAATGTGCCGTTAGTGCAAGTTTAACACGAAAGATGAAATGCTCGGCCGACAAGCGGCGCTTTTTGATATGCAGATCTGCTTCAGTATTTGAGAAGTCTTCTTCCACTGACTCAGCGGCATTCTAGCTTAATTAGCAAGAGGGAATACATTATTTCTCCGTTATTGTAAACTTTTTTTTCCCCGCACCCGAGCCGAGAGATGCTTTTTTTCCCCGGCGCCTCTCACGCTGTTCTATTTTCAGGAGTGTTCTTTTTCAATTCCGAGGTCAGCGGTAGAACACATTGAATTAATTCCTGCTCAATATGGTTGTGAATGGTTGTCTATCGTTACATCTGCATTAACTGGCGACCAATCCCGGGGTGACTTTCGCCCACAGTCGGCCGGGAAAGGCTCCAATGTCCCTGTGACGCTTAAAAGGATAAGCCAAAGAAAAATGTCTGCTTTTAAATTCCAACCCACACTGTGCGACACAATGTCAGAGCTGACAGTTGGCACAGTAAGAAAGTCACGACTTGACAATATTCATTGTGCTGGTTGTTGTTCTATTTAAGTCCTGTAGGTGTCGCTAATATGCGTTTTTAGTTGCAGTCTTGAACTTTACATAAACATCCAGTGATGATATAATTAAATAGAATGACAAAGCATTCAACAGTTCAATTAAACAGGCACATATGTTGACCTTGACCACCTGGGGGCAGTATACAGTAAGACAGACAGATGAGACATTTCAATTCCAACTCAGCTCATGGACTAATGAGTCATTCTTCACAGAAGATAAAGAATATATGTATATCTGTCTACATGTTTTGCTTCAAAAGTTTTAGTCTTTAGCCCGTACGTGGCATTTTGCTGTTAGCATTAAGCTAAACTGAATTTACAAATGCATAATAAATCACAATACACACCTTTTCAACTAACAGACTTCACCTTCTGCTTCTAGCCTCATTAAAATTAGTTTCTGTCAAAGGGGGTTTCTGTGTTACACAAATGACACTGCAGGGCCAAAGTGGTTTAATTTTCCATGTCGGAAAACAAGAACACATGCTTCTTCACTTGTTTAAAAGAGATACTAAGCGAACAGAACATGTGCATGTTAAATTACGAGTCTGACACTTTCCACGTGGTTACATCATCATTATGATGCTAAAGGGACAAATGTAAATGGTTCATTTGCCATGCGGCTCGGATGAAGGTCGGACAGCTTTCTCGCTACAAACTAAAGCAAACCAAAGGGAGTGTGAAAGCACCCGTTTAACGATTCAGACAGTTTGCCTGTTAGCGCCAAAAGGCTCTTACGAGGATTCACATCATTTTTTGTCTCATTTCACCACTTGCAACTTTTAAAAAGACAATCGATAAATGGAAAATGAAACCAATCCAAGAGTAATCGTGCCGCGGGTGTGATGAAAGAAACGCTGAAATTGAGCTTTACAAAGACATACGGAATGACTGCAGGGCAAACTTGTCGAGTGCATCTTTATTGGGGCGGTGGATGGTTTGTCCATGAGGCTTTCATCTCCTCACCGCACCATTTATCTCACTTCTCACACCTCGCCTGCTCGGCTCTCTCAATATCAAGTCGCGCAATAGCCGGCTGGGGGGCCGCAGTTTGATGTCCGCCGCGCTGAGCGAAGCCGACAGCGGGCTTGGCGCCAACTAACGAAGGCTGCGCGCATCAATATCACATCACGTCGTTTGCAAGGTCGCGATGCGGTAAAGCCCGCCCTCGTTTATTTTGTTTGTGATGTCACCGAGCATGAAGACCTGATTTGGGATTAACGGGGTCAACAGACACAAAGCGATTGTGGCGTGTTGTGAAAATATGACAACGTACCTTGGGGATGTGTGCATTGGGGCGTTACTATCTGCACTCAGGCGGTTAAATTTAAATGGAAAAAAATTGGAAAATTGACTTTTTAATGGCTTGTATACAAATGAGTGGGTCTCTGGGGGTGGGGGGTGCATCATGTGGGGAATGTTTTGGCCCTTTGGCATTTGCAAATTCGCCGAGTCACATATCTGGGAGAAACTTTTGAGCTCGGGTCAAAGCAATACAGGTTTTGCTTTGGAGCCATTAGCATTGAGCTGAAGGCTAAGATCTGTATTAATTTTAAATATACATCATGTGTTAGTATTAGCATTAAGCTAGCACTAAACATCTCGAGGCCTTTTTTTGAAGAATTGTTGAGCAATTTCAAGGCACGGCAGTTTCGACGCTGTCCTCATAGTACCCGCGATGTAAACCCTGACTGAAGATTCACGTGGAACTAACAAGCGCACCATCAGCATCACCTTTTACTCCCATCCAGCGATTGTGTTAACTCTGCCTTTTTTTTTTTTTTTTCCTCCTGCAGTTTTGACGCCATCTGACAGCTTTGGGTGCTACCTTTTGGTCGTGGCTGTAAGCCAGGATCCAGTCCTCCTGCTCGGGGTGGAAAAGAAGACTGAGGATATCAAAGGCTAAGCTGTGCTTCTGATAGGACGCCCCCTCGTCAAGGCTAATGAGCAGGCTGCTCTCCACCTCCGGGTCGGTCAGTAGCATGATCTGAAATGAGAGGAGAAAGGAGACGGCGGAGATCAGCCGCCCGACCTGACAGCTACCGTGCTGGAGGGCTCGCTCGTGCTCACGCAGTGTGCTGCTCCGACTCGTGCACGTACACACTCGTGCCGCGGACTCCCTCGGGGCTGCTTTGCAGTGAAAATGATAGCAACTCGCGCGCAGTGATGATGAGCCCTGACAGGCGGGATTTTTATTTTTAACCCCCACCACCTCTTTTTCTTCACAAGAGCGGGAAAACTTACCTTGCGTTTGTTGTTGGGACTGACGTACAAATAGCTGAGGATGGTCTTGGGCCCGGCTTTCTCATTAAGTTTCTCGTATGTGCTGCCGTAATCTGTGGATCTAAAATTCAATTAAGAGGAAACGGTGAAGGGGAGAGAGAAGGAGCAACACCTAGCGCTTCGGATGCTGATGCTATCATTAAGCATGTCAGGCAGGCGGAAAATTGCAACGGCAGAATTCAGCAAGCAATTTGCTAGATGAATGGATATTTCTCTAATTATCAAAATAAACAAGACGATCCCGTGTAGCGTGCATAGAGAGGGGATGACTTCTCATTATTGTTACAATTATTATTACTGTGCTTGCGGGGGGACATTTTTGTACTCGACTTTAGAGTTTAAAATGTTAAAGAAAAAAAGAAAGCAGCATGCCTGCATCACTCCATTTACGTGTAAAAAAAATCTGAAGAAAAAATTGATATTTTTGAATTCTTCTTTAAAGAAATTAGCAAATGTGCAAATCTGTAATAAAGGTAATAAAAATAAAATTTTAAAAATCTAATAAATCAAACATAAAAAAATTCAAATTATAAACTTGCTCGAGAAATTAATTCAAATTAACTGACGAAAAAAAGTCACGGCAATCTAAAAACTAACTAATCATTATAACCCGCCACTGGTTCGGTCCCTTTTGGACCCAACTCTTTGACCCAATTGATCGGTCTGTTTGGAATCGGTCTTACCTCCATAAAGAACTTTCCGTCACTCTGCCCGAGCTGAAGTCGTAGTATTTAGTTAACATGAGGATCACCTAGAAACACACAACACACATATTTGAGTGGAGGCCCTTTTTTTTCTTTTAATGGACATGTTACAATGTCATCCATTGGTGTCGTCACCGCAACGACACCATTATTCAAGCGCCATAGACAGCGGGCCTCGTAAATATCGGGGACATCTTTTTTAGTAAAGCATCATAAAAGCTGTCACGGGATGCACAAGCCTTTATTTTATAGGCGCGTAAAGCTGTCCATTTCCTTGTTCATTACTTACGACATTAATGGGAATAAATTGCAAATGGCCGACATTTCTTTGTCGGCATGGGAGGAGGAAGAGGCTAAAAAAGTCGGTGCGATTCTTAACACGGTGACATCGGTTTCCCTCCACCAGTCGTTAGACAGTCTCAAAAGTAAGACGGAGGCGGTGCGTCGACGCGCTGCCCTTCACCTTTTCGTACAAATTAACGTCTGGAGCGGGGACTCTTCTCGCGCGGAGCAATCATAAAATCTGCTGATGGCATCGCTCTCCTGGGTTGCCTTCCATTGTGCCTCCTCCGCTTCCTTTCTTGTTCCTCTTTTCTGATTATCAAGTGTTACGACTGTTTGGAGAGCGTGTGATGTCCCACTCGAGACCAATGAGTCATTGTGTAAAGAAACAAGCTTGTAACTCTTTTTATTTACTTAAGCAAGCTCAACTTTAAGCAAGCTCAACTTTTAAAGAATCATCTCTGGAACGTATAGCACATTCGCGATGCCAGTATTTATTTATTCATTCCCATAAATAATATGCCGAGCGTCTCAAACAACACCTTTTCACACCCTCCATTGCACATTTGCACACGCGTCTGTTTGTGCAGTTGCTGTTTTTTTGCACTTCATTTACACATTTATAAGCCTATATTTGATGTCTATAAAGTGTTGACCAGATTTTTCACTCAATTTATTTGCGTTTTAAATCAATATGAAATGGACTGAAATGTCAATAATTGGTTACAGCCACAAAACAATATTTTTTCAAAATCTTAATACAACCCAGAAAATAGGTTTGACCAATTAAAGATTGTAGAGTTTTTTTTTTACCTATGCATTGTAGTTTATAGCTATTACATTTCCACCTGTTGCTTTATTCATAAATACGAACTACATGAAATATAGTACATATTATATCATTGCGTTTGAAAACTTGATTTGTGAGAGAACATTTTTGGACCCCAGCGTTGGGTTAGCCATCTCACCCAATTTGGGCTACTTTTCGCAGTTTTGAGAACGTATAAATCAAGAGTAGAATTATTTATATGTGTCTAGCACAGCACAAGAATTCAAGCATTCAGAACCGAAGCCTGGAGCCTTTTCCAAGCTTCAAGCGACACATGAAAAACTGTGGGAACCCACTTCCAATAAAATGCCCTTTCCATCCTCCCCCTGTGTTGCTCCCTGATGGACAAGTCACGCTCATTGAAAAAAAAGTCACGCGCTAGGACAAATCATTCAAACCCCCCCCCACAAGTGTGTCATTTATTTTTCTGCATTCATTAGGGCGCAATCCAGCCAAATGTCACTCGTGTGCGTCATAAGCAGAAACTTTCACGGGGGGGGGGGGAAGGCGTAGGGATGTTAAACACATCAATGCGCCGATGCATTATTCACTTTGTGGATGTTTGCGGGAGTAGCAGGTGTTTGAAGCAGCTCGGCAACATGGAACGACACAACACAACAGGCACGGCACCGCATTCAAACCCGATGTCTTATTTATGAGCTCATCTTTCCCCTTTGCCTTGCAACAAAGGTGTCATATTTTCACGTTGGCGACCCTGTTACGCACGCCACCCTTTCAAGTGCGCTATCATCAACATATCCGCTGGATTATCCAACATCCACGAGCAAGCAAATACATTCGCTGCTCTCTAATCCTTTGTAAATCTTAAACCTCGGAGGTGAAATGCACGGGGAAGACCGCAGTCATTACACGGGAATGAATGGAGGCTTAATGGAGGTTTGAAGGGATTAGGCTGGAGTGATGACTAGCGTCAAATGAAGGTGTTGCGCGGGGAGAAGAATGAGCGACGTTTGGTTATCAATAAAGCACAAGGCGTGGGTGGGTGGTTGGTGTTGTTGGGGCGGAGGGGGAATGGGGGTCTCGCTTCTATTAGTCGAGTATGAACACCTGTGACAAATGAAAGTGGAGATGGTGAACCTATTAAAATTCATTACAACTCCCAGTAAGCCGCTGATCCGCTCTTATCAGCCATTGGAATGAAGTTGGCTCATCAATAAAAGTGGCATCGCGTTTGGCAAGTGAAATTAAACAGATGGATGAGTTCACGAAAGCAATCAGAGCGGGCATTGATGACGGGAATATTAATAAAAAAGACAAATATTTAGCGGGGCCTTGCGTGTTGGGGTGCATGCGCTACGACTGCTTTTTTACTTGGAACTTTTTGGGCCTTATTTTGCAAATGCAAAGCTAAGAGGGTGGGTGGTGTTTTCTTTCCATTAGTATTTAAATAGGTGGACGCAGGTTGAAATGGGCGATTGCGCCGTTGTGGGAGTGAACATTGTGAATATTGTCACAGCCTTTTCTCATATTTTTACATTCTTGTAATAGTATGAATTTCTTTTTTTTTTTTCGTTTTTCACAGTTAATCTGTTTCCAGGATTTTTAATTTTTTTATTTCTTGCGACTACAATTTCGGTTTCCATCCATCCATCCATCCATCCATCCATCCATCCATCCATCTTCTTCCGCTTATCCGGGGTTGGGTCGCGGGGGCAGCAGCTTCAGGAGGGACTCCCAGACTTCCCTCTCCCCAGCCACTTCATCCAGCTCATCCCGGGGGATCCCAAGGCGTTCCCATAGTCTCTCCAGCGCGTCCTGGGTCGTCCCCGGGGTCTCCTACCGGTGGGACATGCCCGGAACACCTCCCCAGGGAGGCGTCCAGGAGGCATCCTGATGAGATGCCCGAGCCACCTCATCTGGCTCCTCTCAACGTTTCAGTTTAATTTTTGATAAATATTTCCGCCTACTACACACGTACATTATATGAAAAGTTTGAGAAGCACAGGTTCCACAGATATTACTGTGGCTTCTTCTTATTACCCTAAGACGACAATTCTGCAAGATGCAACTATAAAATCACAGACAATATTGACAAAACGTGTAGAGCTGGAATATCAATTATCAAGCCTGGGCCGACTTTGATACGATCAATCCAGTATTGAGCCATAGTTAACGTGCAGCAGCTTGGTTTAATTAAATTATTGGCACTTTAAAGTTTTGTTATGATTCTAAGATTAAACAAAATAATTACCGGAACACTTGAAATGCCAATACAGGACATTGGAACATCATCCTGCTTGGTAATGGCTGGCCGTTGAACGTTAACTACATAGTAAATGCAATTTTAAAGGATGTGAACATCAACGAAGCACCGGGGACCGCATTGTCTATTTGAATGAAACTCCAATCAAATGATCACATGAAAATGAAAGCACAGTCCCCAAAATGAAGACCCAAGCAGCAGCACATTTCCTAATGCACTTTAATAACACCTGAGTGGAACATTGGAGACTTTTGTCGAGCACATTACCACATCCAACCATTAGCAAAGGGTGATATTTTCAACACGGCGCTCTATTGAAGCACTCTTTTGATCTCGCACGCTTTCCCGCTGTGCTTTTCTTTTTTTTTTGTTAGCGGGTCAGCGCAAGCATGAATTATGAAGCCACTTCACAATGTCGCAGTGTAGAAAATAAAGTATTGATATGGCAATAAAAAGCCGATGCGGGGTGCAGCTTCACGATGACGCCCAACATGCAAATAGGTTTCATAATCAAGTTGTAAATTAGAATTAACAGGAAGACATTTTTATTGATATTTTTTTATATGCAATATATCTTCTGCATTGGAGCCGTACACCATTAGTGTGCTTTTTGTTATATATGGTCGCTTTAGGGCAGCTAAAAAAAAAGCACTTATAATATTGTACTTGATTAAAACTTTAAGGGTTCTAAAACTGTCATTCTTATATTAGCATGTCAAGGGTTTTTGTTAGCATTAAGCTAGCAGATGATTATTACAGCACGTAAGTGAGGGTATTTGCTTTGTTTTGCGGAGATCATTCAGAGGGACTCAGGGAAATGCATGCTCTGTAGGGCTGAACGATTTTGAAAAATAATCAGATTATATATTTTTCTCTCAATATTGCAATTTAATGAGATTTTATTTTTCCCAAGATCCTCTTCCCGCAGTCCCACCATTTTTTTTAAACAAATACAAGCAATCTGTATTACCATAATCAGATTTATTATAAGTGTTTTGGTTTTAAATATACAAATATACAAGCCAACCAGTCTTTGCTTTTTGAAAATTGCACTCTAGTACATTTAACAAAAAATTATCCAGCCATACTCTTTAAGTTTGTTGATTAACTCGGGCCATAGTAGAACCTTCCATTCATTCCCCAGATGGGCACTTGTTTTGGCAGTGTGTTATCTTGCTACAGGGCAGTTGTTTCATTCATTAAATTGGCAAGCAAAATGTTTCTATTGACTCCTGACTTCATTTTACTTGGTGTCAATCCCGCATTTTTTTTTTTCTTTTTTGGCTGTTGTTGTTTTCATCGACATCAAAAGTAAATGAATTGGCCTCACTGTTCCAGTTACTTGTGGAAGGGAGTGTAGTACAAAGCACACCCAGTGGGTTGCACACAAACAAGATAATAAGCAGCAATACAAGAAGTCCACGCCACTACGGCTGCTTGTGACTGATAGTCTGGCTTCAATTGGCGAATGAAGTGAAAGCAGCATCCCCAAACGCAAACACGCTTGAGAAGTCATCCGAAACTGTTTGCTTCTCGCCTCGAAATGAGGACCTCGGCGAGTTGATGAAGGAACCTGCTGAGTGTGGAGACTTTATCCTGCTCCAGGGAGGCTTGATCAGTTCAGGCCAGATTAGACAGACAAACTGAAGCGGGCTGCCCACAGCGCCTACGTTTGCAAAGTCAGCTGGATGGAAATTACTGTATGCTAAATTGGTTGCATCTGGATCTCGGAGAGAGCAGATTTTGTTAAGGCGTTGATGAACATCATTACAGCAGCGTTAAAAAACAAGCCGAACAGCAACTTCTCGCTAACCTGGCTGGACCACCTGTCTAGCAGACACACAAATACACAGCTATGAATTGGAAGTTAGCGTGCCACAAAAACAATTTGGACTTTTCAGTTTTTGATACAGCGGCTCTTCTGACGCACACTTAGATGCTGACTGTGATTCCTGAGTAGTGCGCCATAAGAGTTCATTAGGTTTGAAAATGATGATTCATTCACTAAAAAGAATCAGCTCTACATAGTGAAAATTATAGAAGGTAAAAATAACTTGCCTATTCATCTGCTATGATTATCTTAAATTAGACATTTAAAAAATCTGTATTTTAAAACAGTTCAGATTACAACAATAACATTTAAAGCATTCAAGGACCCAAAAATAAGTTATTACTAATAATATGCTTTTTAAATTATTTGTCCAATTATTCAGAATATTTTTTCTGCCAAATATCCTAATCAGCATTGGCCTCAAAAAAGTCAGACTGGTCGAGCTTGAAATATTGCTGCAGTTTACTAAGTCAGTCATTTTTGTTGTTGTTTTGGGGCGAGGCTGGAACGGATTAACGACATTCCCATTCATTCCGATGGGGACATAGTATTCCCACTCTCATCTCAAGGCAATACTTCATGTGCCTTGGCCCAACAAACATTGGAGAACACTGAGCATCATTAAAATGCACACCTACAACAAGAAGACAAGTTTACTTCCCACAGAGCTGAGTGTAGCACTGCAGCACATGCTTGACAGTTTACGCGCTAGCCAAATCATCCAAACCTGATTTTATGGAATTTATCTGCTCGGGTTTCAGCACAGAAGCGGGAGGCCCTTTGAGGGTAACACAGCTTGCCAATAAACAACACACACTGCAAGATGGCGAAATGCTCGGGAACCCCGCCGCAGGAAGGGATGGTGGCTTTCCGCAGCTGAGCTCGGCCGACCGCTGTTTCCAAAGCGGCTTTTTTGTTTAATTCAAAGCAGATCCCCGCCGACAAAAGTACACCCTTTATTTCCCCGTTGTCTTCGCAGCGGCCGCCCAGTCGGATTACCTAACTTTGTGAAATCAATGAATAAACTTGTTCCTTTTCGGGTGTCTTTGATGCGGAACCCTCTCCAGCCTGTCCATCACAAAGACACCTGGAGAGGCCGTCTGTACTGTGTGCATATATATACATGAGCTTCCACTAGTCTGAGGGATCTGCTCACCGCAGGGAAGGTGAGAAGCATAAAATAATAAGAAGCTGATTAAGAATTAACTGGATAAACCTATGCATCATCTCCCCCTAAAGGCACTTGGAGATAAACGGGCTTTACCTGGTTATGTCGTAGCGCTGTTTTTAGCATGCTGGGATATTACAATTAATTGGCTAATGAGAGGGGGAAAAAAATGACTGTTTCCCTACAAGTACATTTCCATACTGTGTTGTTGAAAAGATTCTTGGCGCGACGCTGAGACGTTCTTTGTAGCCTCTTGCACTTCATTGTGCTTTAAATCGACTTAACATTGCATATGTTTAGCACTAATCATATTCCGCATGTAGTGTTTTTCTTTGTCTAGCGCAGAGAGCTGAATGTATATCATTGTCACTGTATCTATAAAGCTTTATGCGCCTTGCTGTCTCGGGCAGGAGCAGCAAAGGAAGCAGAAATAACTTAAGGCACAGAGGCTTGATTCATTTCAAGGCTTGGCATCTAGTTTACATATCGTACATTCCAACGGAATTTGTTTGCCTAAAATTCAATCTGGTTTTGCACATGATTTGCATATTATTATAGCTGGAGTTTTGCCAGTCGACACAAAATAGCCAACTTTGCTGTGACAAAGAGAAGGAGAGAGGGGAAAAAAACTCTTCTCGCAAATCGATGGTGTGAGTTGGCCAGTTCCTCGGTCAGTGGCTATACTTCAACTCGTGCTTGGCGGGTGTTTATTCAATCGTTACAAAGAGCCTAGAGGTAAGCTGTATTTTTTTTCTGTTGTTATCAACGGCTAATTTAATATTTTCTCTTAGTCAGCTAACATGATTTTATAGCATCAACGCTTCAGCTAACGCTAGCAAGTTCTCGGTTTAAAATAACGTTTGCCAAGTTATCAAACCAGGGATTGTTTTTACAGACAGTTAAAACTCATTTTTACTTTTTCAGGTATTAACGACACTTCATAATCTGTTCTTTTTTTAATCACCGACTTGTTTTGTAAATTCTGACCTAGGGTATTTGTGTGGTGTACGCACAGCTAGCTAGCTAAATAAACACTGAAGTGGAAGAAATGCTCCAAATGGCAATAATCACCAAACTAAGTATAATGGAGTTCTCTCCTTTCACATTTTCAGCAATTATCTTCAATTAATATATTTAGAAACAAATCGGTGAGTTCCCTTTTACGTAAACTGGCAAATGTGCAGCAGAATCATCTTCCCCCTCTTGCCAAGTGTCACTCTCCTCCATGTCAGCCCTCATTACCGTCCAAGTTGCCTTCCCGAGATGATGTAAGACTAAAGTTCACGCGCTGCCATATATCACCCAAGCCAGCTGATTGCTTTTCGACATCCTTTCAAGCATGTTCTTGAAGAGTCAAATGTTGGCTACGTGCGAAGGGTTCAACATGGAGGTAACTGCCGCCTGACATTTGCATCCGCTCGGAAACATCCCTTCCGCCTAGCATTTAAGTGATCGTTCATCCTTGTTGGACAGTAGCTGTTAACTTTGTTGCTGAGCCATGAGAATCGATCGCTTAGCATTTGGCCTTTGACTGATTTAAAGTCAAGATATGATGTGTTTTGGAGCGTTCCGTCCGTGCAAGACCCGTAGAGACCATAAAAGTTTGGCTCTAAAAGGCTTACCTTGCATTAAAATATTGAACTTTTAAACTCAATCAAATCACCAAAAACTAGAAATATGGATTCTTTATAAAACAGTGCAATTAATACATTTTGAATCGACAGAATGCAAAATGCATTTTTAAAGGCATTAATTGTTCAAAATAATAAAGTTATCAAATTCATTATAGAAAAATATGAACTTAAGAAAAGCATCCCTTTAAGTATCGGTGACTGATATCAGCAGTCTCTATGAAGACCGATACCATAAAATAAAGCCATCCAATTTATTGACAAAAGTGGAATTAATTCTTTCATTTAGCAAAATGATGGCACAACAGAGTCATAATGAGATGTAATAGTCCCCTTAAGAAGGCTACTAAAAAATACAAAGGCTGCATTATTTAAGGGCAATTTTGCAGCTTTTGATGATGAAACAGCACCAAACCGACTTATCGTAGCAAACGAGACAGGCGGGAATGGGTCTGAACGGCGTTCAGAACGCGGCTAGTTGGCACTAAAACAAAAACAAATTAGGATTCTCAGCCTTGTTAGTGTTACACTTTGTGACACTGAATCCATCACATCACAAGACGTCAAGCAGTGCTGAGGAGGAAGCCGGCAAGATTGGTTCTAATACAGACCATTTCAAATTCAGCACAGTAATTGAGGAGCTCCTGAATGTTTAAGGCTGAAAGATGAAGGCAGCTTATTAAAATATGGCTAGAGATTCCTCCAGGGTTGCTCGGGGCAGGCAAAAAGATTTTTTATTTTTTTGTACCTTCATGATAAAGAAGCCAAAAGATGGATAAAGCCATCAAAATATGCTGACATGAAAGTTTATAAGAAGCCACAAGCTTTTGAGATCCGCTCAATATTGAGATAGATGAGAATCGCCCTTTTGGCAAGAGAGGCAATGAAATGCGCTGCTGCTGGTAAATCATTTATGCTTAAGGCGGGGCCTCAACCAACCTACCCACCGCACTCACTCCACCCTCCATTAAACATTTCACTTCTGAATAAAAAAAAAAAAAGAGAAAATGCGTCTTCTCGGTGTTCTGCTAGCTCGCTTGTGAAACCTTCAAGCGTGTTGTTTGATTACCGCAGCGACTATGATCTCATCGGATATATTTAAACGGAAACACTGGATGCGAGCAACAGGATAGATGTGCACACGCAACGCTACCTTGAAATGATGAGAGGAGAATTAAAAAATCAAGAGCAATCATCCCTTCAGCGGGGTGAAAATTGAACTTGCACACGCAAATAGTATTTTAATAGACGAGTAACAAAGCTAGCACTGCTCCAATCTCCAGATAATACATACTCTAATGAGATCCGATACAAGTCGAAAATTCTGTCTCGGATAACATCACTTCAAGGAAATGAAAAGAAGACTCACATGGTGCTCTGAATAAAATGATAAAGTGTGTTTGCCATTTATTTTAATACTAACAACTTTTATGGAATTTAGTTGGGAACCTTCTCTGCCTCCAATGGATTGAAATAACTACAAACTCTTGAAGGAGGACTGGCTGACTCCCAAATAAGGTGCGCTACAGTAAAGAAATGTCTTGCATAACTCATTCACTGCCAGCCCAGTTAAAATGGATCTTTGACGTCTATAGCCGTCAATGGTAGTGAATGAGTTTTTTTTTTTTTTAGGTATTTAAAATTGCTTAAAATAACAATAGCTTGAGAGCAAGAGCATCAGATGAAAAAAATATATTGTTATGCTGCCTCATTTTTCCATTAATACTTGGGCTATTGGCGGGAACATTTTGAGAATCACCGAACATAGCCTTCCAACTCGATTCCGCTTTTAAACCAACATGGTCCGTCTCAGATTGTATCTAGCGAGGCCGTGTCAGTTGTAAGCGAGCAAGATGCCTTAAAACAAATTCATGCATATTTGAAGAGGCCTCGATAACCCAGTGCCCTTTTCACCAGCGTACACGAAAAGTCTATTAAGGGGGTTACCAGGACCTGCTGCCCTGATTCTGCTGCTTGGTTTCCTTACGAAAGACACCGAAAAAAAGAAGAAGAGGAAGAAAAGAGCAGAAACCTATTCCGCTGAGCCCGACTGTCACGCGCAGCCCTTTATCTATTGAATTGATTTGAGCTGAGCTCCTCTACTGGCGCGAAAATCTCCAAGAGGCTACAGGGCAGCTTTTCGGGCCATCAACATCACTGAAACGCCTCGCTTTCATTCAAGTGGCCTGATGAATTTTTAAAAGCACATAATCACATGGGCTGAATGGAAGTCACTGAATTATCAAAGGGTCTTCACCTAGGAGAATTAATACGCATGGTCCACATCATTAGGAACACCTCCAATTAAGAACTCTGTTTGATTGACACTGTCAGACAGGCATTCATTTATTTGTTGTAGTTTTGCCTTCTTAGAGCTCAAATATGTGTTTACACTCTTTTTACTGTGTTGCGCCATGACACGTTTTGGCTGGGAAACATTAGTTGACAAACATGTGCTGATATTTTAAATACAATCCAGAAGCGTCCGAACGTTTAATTCCTCTTAAGACAAGCGCACATGATTCTTTCTCCATTAAAAGTGTCAAGACGAGCCATGAGTGAGCACCCAATACTGCGTCAAAACAAAACACGTCCGTGCGTAAATTCCGAGCGCGTCTGGAACGGACACTCACGCTGCTGTTCTGGCCCGACCAGTGCACCATCGCCTGGTTGTGCGCGGTGTCCCCGGCCAGGGCGAAGGTGGAGCTGGCCAGCTGGACCTCCACCGAGTCGGCGTACGGAACTTCGTGCGCGCCATCGTCTCCCAAATCGGCCCAAGTCTCAGCGCCCCTCGCGCTTCTCCTCCTCGGGTCCTCATCCGCGGTTGAATCCACATCATCCCCATTTTCCTCGCTGTCCAAGTCGTTTCGGTCGTCAGGGAGGGAAAGTTTAGTCTGTTCTTCTTCTTGGAGACAACATGCGTCTTCTTGCCACGCCGCTTGTGGCTCGACTTTAGCTGAACTTTCTGCGAGCGCAGCGGTGACTTCGGGGCTGGCTTCGCCTTCGGTATATCCGACAAAGTCCCCAACTGGAATCTCTCCAAAATGCGTCAAATCTTGCCCAAGGAACTCCCGGGGGGTCGCGCTGATGTGCGCCAAATGACCCGAGGGACTGCACCTCACGTCCGACGTGCAAGTTGGGGAGGAGAAGACACGCGTCCACTCGGAGGAGAAAATCAGAAAAAGGCAAAAAGCGAATCGCGGCGCCATGCTAAAACGATGTTAGATAGGCTTCATTTTTGGGGAGGTGCGCAACAGTGATGCGTTTGTGTGTCATCCACCTGGTGGAGTGGAGCCGGTGAATGTGCGGAGGGGCGGTGCGGGCGACGAGTGCTCCCCTCCTGATGTGAGAGAGGAGGAGCTGGAGGCTGGATTCTGCATCAGCCAGCGTGATTTTTTAATGAAATCATCTATTTAAACAAAGGTGACACAAGTACTGGCAGGTTGCACCCACGTATGAGTAGACTACAGATACATACGTGTGAAAAAAATACTTGAACTAATTTACCTAATTAAAAGTAGGGGGGGGGGGGGGGGTATAGAGGTGCACTGAAAAACATGGTGTTGAATTTAGTAAATTTCATTTCGTCAAGTGGTTGCACAAAATAATTATCTTTGATGATGCCAGCTGATGCTGAATTTG
Source organism: Syngnathus acus (assembly GCF_901709675.1). Lineage (NCBI taxonomy): Eukaryota > Metazoa > Chordata > Actinopteri > Syngnathiformes > Syngnathidae > Syngnathus > Syngnathus acus. Next base: position 4,133,288 of record NC_051100.1, read on the forward strand.
CTAATAAGTGCAAATGGAAATTAGACCTATACAGAAGTGCCTTGGCATTAGAATTTAATTTGTTGCATGACCACACTTGGGACTCAAAACACTTCAGGGTTTTCCCCACGGAAATGAATTGAAATGCTATGAATTCATTGCCTGCCTCTTACATAAAAACCGAGAAAGTTTTAATAAAAATAATCACACTAGTTCCGTATAAAACATATTGTCCGAACATAATTAAAATCAAACCGTTTGTCCATCACAATTGATTCATTGCATATCCTTTTGTTGTATGCAACTTGGCCACCGAGGGGCAGTATAAGAACTTCATCGTGACACAAATGGAGAAGACTTACACAAATACTATAAGGGACTCAGTCGACTGCTGTAAGATTAGTCATTCTTCGCAAATGATAAAGTATACATGCCTGTGAATATTGTTATATTATCTGCCAAGACATGTCGATGCGCTGTTTATGTTCAAATACCCGTTTGCTTATAAGGCTACGACTATCGATGCTATTCATTACCCTGTCTATGACGTTTTGCATTGTGTGTTAGCATTAAGCAAACCGAAGCACAGTCACAATTTGCGGTTTATTTCCCACAACTGCTTTCAAAAGTGTTCCATGAAATTTCCCAAAAGCCTCTTGAAGGGCCTGCTCGCGATCCACTGTGTCCCAGCATATCATGGGTGACATCATCATCGTCACACAAAATAATGAAAGACCTTCGATCAATCAATCTTCCTTTGAGATGTTTGAGGAAATATCGCTGAGCCTCCCACAGGTGTCGACGCACCGAGTTTGTTTTCCATTAGTGTGGGTCTTAAGTAATCAATTTACTGTCAATTATGCCACCCAGGTAATGAATGAACTCGAGGCCACGGTGACAAAAACAACCGTTATTTTTAAACACAGCATAGAGTATATTTTTATTTCTCCTTAAGCAATGAAATTAAATCAGTAACTCCACTTGAATCTTTTTTCATACAAGTATCAGCGCTTACACTAAGCACTTACACTGAGTGTGAGTAATATTGCCGCCTCTGCGTTCTATTTTCTATGTATAGTTTTGACTTCGCGTTCGAGCGTGATAATCATGAGGAAATGTAAAGCCTCTATTTGTGAATAAAAATCTGAATACGAATCGTGTCATTTTTTACTCGCGGTCCGCTGAACCACCCAAAATGGCTCACTTTTGGATCCAGGACCCACGAGTTGAGAATCACTGCTTTAGGTTTATAGTGTCATCTTGTTGCTTTGGAGTGCAGTCAGACAGTCTTGGAATGTCTCGGGTCCCATTTTATGTTTTGTTACGTTTGCGTTTTTCTCCGCCTCATTTGAAAAGCACTGCTTGTTTTTTTTTACGCCCTGCACTCAGGTTATTACCCGACATAAAATAATGAGAAGTCAGAGGTGAGCATCATTTATTGGGCGAGGCGTTTCTGTGTAAAGCGTCCCTGTGTCGGCACCACCGTGGAAGATAATTGGGACGTTATTACGGCCAAAGAATATACCGACCCGGGCGTGCGCCGATATATTTCTCGACTTTGGGCTCAGTTCCAGGCGCATAATGGTAAACCATTAGGAGAAGTGTGGCCCGTTTGCATCTAGTGATTAGATTCTATTTCTGGGCAACGTGAAGTCGATAGAGGATGCTGTGCTGTTGACTGCTGAGCGACGCCGAGGAGACTCCTTATACTGAGTCGCGTTCTCCCCGTCGCTGATCCCGGTCGGCATTCGGGGTCACCGGCACAGAGATGCCTTTCATTGGCAGCCATTAGCGATGCAGCGAGCGGGAGCTGTCTCAATCTGTTTCAGTTAGCCCGCGCCAGACAAGGGGAAACCAGTCTATAATGCAGATTGATGGCTGACTTGGAATTTCAATCACGGAGAACACTAAGCTAAAAAGCTGGAGTCTTGACTGTAATGCGGCGCTGGGGCGGAGCTGGCCTATTAAAATGGAGATGGTGGCGTGCAGGAAATAATGACTTTTTACGTGTGTTTTTACCCTGCGCCGGTCGTGATGGCTTTCTGTCTCGCCTGTCGTTGAAGCTTAGACATGGATGGTTGTACACGTGCTGGCCGCGTGTGACCTGTTTTGACGATTTGAGCACTATCTTAACTCATCTTTTTTTAATTATTGATAGAGCACAAAAAAAAAACAACCACGGCTGAAGCAAAAGTTTTGCACATATATTAAATTGAAAAAAATAATTGATGATGATCATAATATTTAGAGTTTGACCTATTATTTGATTTTCAGCCAATTTAAAAAAAAAAAAAAATTGTTTTACCACATAAGGTAAAGACAAACACTGTGACAGTGTCCTATCACTAGTGAACTATTTTTAGAACTGATCCTTGGACCATTCATGTTGTCCTTGCTGGCACCATTTTTCGTTTGTTTTCTCATTTTATTTTTATTTTTATGACAATGCACATTAATTATAGAGCAAAAAAAGATCTGTGTTTGCTCTCTCCCTCCTCCTCCGTGCGCAACTGCTCACCCCTCCCCTCGCTGCTCACTGAGAAGGAGAAAAAGACAATTAATTTTAAAAGGTGGCTTGTTTGCGCAACGCTGACAATCATATCGTGCCTTGCTTGGAAGTCCCTCCAAAAATCAATAAAGAAACAAAAAAATAGTACTGAAAGAGAGTATTAGCGATTACTGAAGTTACGGTAAACCTTCAAAACCCATCTGCAGCCATTTTTGGGCACTTAATACGAAAAATTTCAGTAGACGTGAATTTTACAAATCTGCAACGATAATCTAACATCGATTGACGTGATGATTTTTTTTCTTTCCTTCAAAGAGATTCCAAGTGATTGTCATTATAACACATGCACAATTTGGAATGCCACAAAAATGATTCTGAAGGGGAAGCCTGAAGACTGCATGGGTGAAAAGATAATGCAAATAGACATTATTCAGAGTTATGACAGTTACACAGGGAATTCAAGTTTTGTCATCACGACATCAAATGATTAAATACGTAATCAAGCGGGCGCAACCTCTTTGTTTGTTGATTTAGCGTTCTGTCTGTCTTGCGGCCGCATTGGGAGGATGAAAAAGTGCAAGCAGGCTTTTACATTCACATCGCGTGCATTCAAAATCAAACAGCCGCGGTACGATCTCTTTTTAAATTTATTTTATTCTTCTCGCATTTTTCAACTCGCCACAGCAAGGTGACAGATTTCAGGACTGATGCCTGCAGCACATTTGTGTGCACAACATGGCAGCTGTGGAATCATTGTCTCTCTCCAAAGAGAAGATTGCTGCTTTGCTGCCTCTCACACAGGCTGAATACAAACGGTGTGCTGCTCCCCACAGCTCGTTTCTCTGATGGCAAACTTGTGAGCAAACGGTATGACGGTAGCGGTTAGTGAGGGACACGCGCAAAACAAACATCATGCAAAGAAATCAAAGGATAGTTTCATCTATCTGTATTTGTTGATTTCATCAAATCTGAAGAAAAGGAAGTCCCAATTACTCCTACACGACAAAACGACTGCTGGCCTTCAGCTTGCAGCCATCATACACAACAAAAGGCACAGATCGTATTAGTCATTGCCTCACCCACAGGAGCATCTTTTCCCTAGCTTCTACTTTGTCTGTCGTTATTAATATGAAGCCCGAGTAGTTAATTGTTGGACTGTTTTGATATTTTCTCAATGTCATCAGATGCTGCCTTTGACAATGACCTATTTCACCAAAAGATCATTTTTGTATGAAGTAGATGTTATGCTGTTTAAAATGCATGAATCAAGCGGCCACATTTTTTAAAGAAAATTAAATTAACTGCACAGAGTTAATGTATGTGAGCCTGCTGACAGGGTGGACAGTTTTTAATGAGCATATGACCTTTACTTAGCAGCATTATTTTGTTAACAAGCCAACTGTGCACTGTTAAACATTTACAATTTCTATTTGAATCAATTTGTGACAGAGTGGACATGTCAGGCTTGACAACATTCAGCAACACCCGATATGATGAAAGTTGTGAAATATACATGTAAATATTTATTCTGCAACTAACCACTGCTTCAGTCGCTATTAAAGAAAGAAAAAAAAATGTTGGTTGTGATGTTAATCCAAACATGAGAGAGAATCTTAAAGAGGGCAGTTAACCTATCATGACAGAGTGGACCACATGCAAAATGTTCAATATTTAGAAATGGACTATAATATAAATTCTGAGACTAGATACAGCATAAACATTATTTTTTTCCCCCCAATATTTTCCCAGGACGTTTTTAATTTCATCTGCATGTTAAGCTCCTTGGAAGAAATGCAAAAGATGCGTCAAAGTGCTTAGTCAAAGAGTCAATTGAAAAATGGACGACAGCCACTTCAATCAGTGAGGAACACAAGTGTAGGACGCTTAATGAGTTCAATCATGCTATTGAGCCTCAGTGAAATGCAGTGGAGGCAGCAGGTTAAATCTTCATGTGCCGGCCAAATGTTGCTGCAGGCTGAATCCATTTAATACAGCAAATCTTTGACTTGTGCACTGGAATGTAAAATTGATGGGGAGCAAAAAAATTAAAAAAAATAATTATAAGATTTTTGGGCTAGCTTCTTTTACTGGATGTACTGAATACTGGAGGTCATGACAAGAAAATGATTGCTCTTTTTTATTGTTCAAATTACATTTTTGTAATCACTTACAGTGGCTTGCATGTGTTTGGATTTGTGTTTGTGTCTATCCATGCCCCAGGTACATTGTGTAATTAAAAACACGAGGAGTTAAAAAAAATAATTATTGGAAACCTCTTCAACTGTCACAAAAGTTAATTAAGGTTGTTGTTTTTTAAAGCCAGCAATTTAATTCAACAAATAGAAAAGCCATGACTGGATAAAATGTCTTTCCTAAAAAAAAAAAAAAATACCAGAAGAGTCATTAATACATCAAGGATTCTGTGTAAACCAACTTTTCACAACTAAATGGTCGAAGCTCTAGTAGTTTGTTATGAAGGGGAAGAGGTGTTGGCAAAATGTGTCAAAACGTGTCATTTTATACATTTTGGCGTTAGTTCGAATTTAACAAATGAGATGGCGTGTTTGGTGGGGAAGGCTAGGCACTTGTCAGAGGTGTTTAGTCACCTCCAGGTAAAGTTGGGCTAGTTTCTTTCATCACGCATCCCGTTGGCATGCTAAGCTAAGCGAGCATGGCTACATGAGGGGGTTGAATATTCAACAGCTGACGTGGTATGGTGCAGCACTTTTAAATTGCGAAAAATTACAAGGAAAACTTTTTGACAGCCATTTTTGTTTAACTCGTTTGGCCATTACAGTTAGTTATAGTTCTAAATCTCAATTTAGCCTAGCACTGCTAGCTATAGCTTCAAGCTAGCTAACTTGTGGTGCAATTGGGCTCCTGCGTGGAAAACCTAGATAAAGTTTCAAACTAAGGAAAGTTTATTGCCTTACATTCTCTTTGATAATGATTTTAATTTACATTTAGCAGTGCCGTGCTATTACATTTTGTTAAAAACATAATTCAAATGGGCTTTCCGGGAACTGGGAAAGATTAATGGCATTTACAATCATTTCCAAGGGGACGACTGATTTACTAGCTTGGCCAAAGAATGAATTGAACTCGAAAGTTAGGCTCCTGTACTGCACCCTGTGAAAAGCCATTAAGAAAGCGATTGCATCAATAAAAAATTTTAAAAAAGTAAAAAAAAAACATGTAAATGATGCAATCCTCTTTCGCAGCATGTTAACTTTTGATTACACCGAGCAGTTGCCATGTTTCCCCACACAAAGCAGTCATATTTCCCCCTTTCCCTCATCGCCTTTTGGCTTAATTAGCCAGGGCGTGAATAAGAGAAGGTCATTTAGGTAATTTAGCCGTCTGAAAAGAAACTTCCAGATCACACGCTGCAGGTGCGAAGCGGCCAGCGCTAATGAGGTCAGCGCAGCCTTTCCCTCGACGAGCGGAAAGGCCACGCGTGGCAAAACTTAAAAGCCCCGAACTTTCTCCACAACAACAAGAACGCCGAGAGGTGGATGGGGAGGGGCTGGCGAGGCTTTGCGAATTCCTACACGGCGCATCAAGAATTCACAAAGTGCACTTGCTCATCCTGCGGAGGACCCCCTCTTATTTTCAAGAATGTCACTTTTGAGTCGTGCGAACGAGACGGAGAGACATCCTTCCCGACATCAATTATTAACCAAAGCTTATATCACAACTTCACGCAGATCAAAACAGAAATCTTGTAAGCTACTTGAGGGCATCTCATATATTTAGTGCTGCCAGAGAGACGTAAACGGAAGACAGTGAGGTTAGGCGTTTGAAAAGTGACGGTGAGCTCACGAGCCTTTGTGATTTCCCTGACAGGAACGCGACGTGGCAGACGAGCACTGTAGGCTAAGGGAGGGAGTCTATCTTTGTAGCTCTCCATCACATGCGTAAGGCTGCTGCTGCTGCTGCTGCTGTTGCCGCACCGCCGCAGAAAAAGGGTTCCTGTGTGAATGAATATTTTATGACGTTGCTAACAGGCTACCATCGGTAGCATTGCATTTGCATTCCAAAACTGCCTGTTGTGCAGAAAATGAATCGGCAAAACTTAGGAGGGCGTTACTTAAGGGTCGCAAAAGATTCATCTGTTTGGGAGTAATAATAAAATAATAATTAAAAAGCAGGTAAATGTCCTGGGGTAATAACCTTAAGACTGGCTGACTCATTAGAGTTATATTTAGATGTCAGCGCAAGCTTTGTTTCATTGGGCTGCGAGATGATGTGAGGTGATAACGAGACTCTTCCTCTCTGTGTGGGCGCGTCAAAAAGTCAGGAGACACACGCTTCCTTCCATAGAAAAAAAAGAACCATCTATTTTTAGAAATTCAGGCAACTTTATCAGATTTTTCTTGTCAGCTTCTCTCAGGTAGTTGAAACGTCTCAAGGTGCTGATCTTGTTCTGCTTTGAGCACTTTGAGCATGCAGATGTTTTTTTCCAACATATTTCTCAATCTTTTTTGTGTGACATGTCCTGTTAAAAGACAAGCCAGAAGAAGAATGTGACAAGACAGGTGAAGAATATAGCGGAAGATTGTGATGTAAATCATATTTAAAATAGTCTCCAGTTTTTTGCCAATAATTTGTCCACACGTGTCGTTAAAGTTTACTTTTATAGCGCAGCGTTTCGCAAACTTTTTGGATCTGGACATTTCTGCAAGGACCTCCTCGGAATATTAACACGGATAAAAAAACAAAAAAGAGGCTTCAAGGTGTTTTTGCCACTCCCAGTTGAGGTTTACTGTCCAACTAAATATAAAAGAAAGAGAATTACAGTATTCCACGCATCCTTTAGCTTAATGCTAACAAACAATGCAAATTGCGAAACGCTTCATGTGTGGCTCATGTCTGCCCCCCCCGGTGGCCAAGGCGCACATAGCAAAAGGAGCAGTACCATGTCCAAGGAAAAAATGTGGCAAAACTTGATTATTCAACTAACTCCTTTAATTATACCATCGCTGTGTGTTTTTACAAAATACAATAATATGGAGTACATTTCATTTTTTATTGGCATGCATATTGCTATCTATAGATACAATATGTCATTTATTGCCAATTATTTTCACGTTTTGAGAACCACTATTCGAGGAGCAAGTTAAGACTGAATGAGAGCAAGGCTACAAGCTGATATGTAAAACAAAAAACTGTTCGACGTATGCACTTTTATAAGAAATGTCGTCGGCTTTTCTATCTTTTTCAATCGCCACTTCTCCACTCAGTATCGATCCTCTCCCAGCGGAAAATGTCAGGTTATCTCGAGTTATGACCTTGGCAGCCGACAACAAATTCCTAAAGGGTATAGGTTATTGCTAAGATGTGAAAGTCAAGTACCAAGCTACCCCCTAAAGGTACTGATGAGTACATTTCTTAGGAAAGTTCACTTTTTGTCCAACAACATTATTAGAAATCTTGTACAAGTTGCATCCAGTAATAAGACAGCCCATCCCCAAAGTTATCCTCAACTCTGAGGCTTACTCCTTCGGATGACAATTGCACTCATGCTCGGCGCTTTCTATTTTAACAATGTCATACACAGAGTCACACTCAGCGATGTGAAAAGCCTTGCCTGTAAATCTGAGACTGTTTGAAAGTCAAATACTGAAATAACTCCGCCATCTCTACGTTGGCGAGCCCCTCGGGGAATGTGTCGCTCTCATCCGGTGACACAAACCGACCGGACCCACATGAGTTGCTCGGTGGTGATTTACATTTTCTATCAGCTTCCTTGGTCTGCCGCCAACCGGCATGTGGAGAGGAAAAAAAATATGCTCCCGAGATATGCGATAGGTGATAGAAAGCATAGGCTCAATGTGAGGCTGTCTATATTGAGAGCTCATTAGCTGGAGAGACCCTGCGTGTATTGTTGCCGGTATGCCGAGTCAGCGAGAGTGCCACTCATCACACGTTGCAATCTAAACTCCTGCACATCTGCTCCGGCGGCGTCAGGGTGACCTCGCGCACTCCAAAACGTAAAGTGAGGTTCACACAAAGGCTTTTAACAAGCTGCCGCTTTTGCATCGTTTATAGAATATGAAGAATTAGTTCATTATAATGACTGCAGGCACAATAGTATCAGTGTGCAGGAATAGGGTTATTTCGGTGTGAGCGCCTGAGTGTGAGATGTGGCTTACAGCAGGTCCTTGCAAGTGTTCTCATTTTGGATTTATGGTTTGTGAGTCCTGTTCAATATGTGAAAAGGCCTTTCAAAGGCTTTTACGGAAATTAAGAAAATTGATAAAAATTGATAAGAAATTTATTCTTGTAGATTAATTATATGACTCAACTCACCTAACATGGAATCAAGAAAATGTGCATACATTATCACTATTTTTGATAGGAGGTGTAAATTATACAAATCTGACCCAAGAAATTGCAAACCCTTGAAAAGTTTCACTATATTTGAATTATGAAGCCTGAACTGGTTAAAAAATAAAGGAGAAATGAGGTGGCCACTAATGTCCAGCACGGAGCCCAGACAATTTAAATGGCGAGTGTCCTTCCCATCTCATTTCGCTTGTCTGGCCGAAGTTTCGATTCTCTGTCCACTTATCAAGCCGGCGTGATTGCGTCTGCCTCTGTCCTATCACCGCCGTACACGGCACTTGTTTACTAATTTTACTGCACAGCTCATTATATACTGTCGATGTTAATGAAGAGTTGACCTGCACTGCGACAGTGCCTACTTTGACATGCAACCCCCCCCCAAATAATGTCACGAAATGCTGGCGGCTGTCATGAGTGGCATATGAGGAGATGGGGGAAGTGTAACAAATCAATCGGATGGCTCAGACAGAGGCCAGGTCTCTAATGAGAACGTGTCAGTGCGCATTCTCAAGACAGACAACGTTTTATGTGGTAGCATCATCATCATCGAGAGGGGGGGGGGGGGGGGGGGGGGGGGCTGAGAACAATCGTGAAGAAGGCCATTTATTGACTGCATCAGCATAAAAGAAGTCTACTTTCATGTCTACGGCCACTGCTATTTCAAAAGAGAAAATTAATCAATGAGCCTCGCCGGAGCAGCTTTCATGAAAGCGCCATTCACAGCGAGCTGCCATTTTGCAGTAAGGCCATCGTTTGGAAGAACTCTTTTCATTTGCCGGGTGCTCATTTTCTTTGAAACTCGCCAGATGTTGATGTGGTCACAATGACATCGCCTTCATATTGGTGTTCATTATATGCCGTTTCGATATTCGACCAATGCCTTCTGCGAGTTGCTTCTCTTCTGAAGGTTTAGTCAGTTACAGTGGCTATAGAGGTTTTTTTGCGCTATGTGTATTTAAAAAAAAAAAAATGGAAGCAAGTTAAATCGTTTGAAGCATGTGCTGTTAGAGGAGGAAAGAAATGCCAGGAAAAAGACTAGTCGAAGAGGGTGTGCACAATTGTGCAACCACATTATCTATGATTTGCATTCTCCTCATTAATTTTCAGTTGAGTTGTACAGGTTATAGGTCGCATAAGTGATGGGAAAAGTCTTGAAATAATTTATCACGGTCTCCTTTTTCAATCTAGCAAAAACAAAATCGGGCAGTCGAACAGGGGTGTGTAGACTTTTTATATCCCCACTGTATGTCTGCGTGCTCGATGCATCGTTTTGAATATTTTGCTTGTCAATGAGAAATTTGTCACTAAATAAGAAATGAAGTAAGAACCTATAACAATTAGGGATGTCCCGATATAACTTTTCCACTTTCGATAAGATTTCGATATCATAACCGATAATGATCCGATACCATATCAGCCTGAATCGTACGTACGTTTTTATTTTATTTTGTAGTCTGGAATGTCAGAAACAAATGTTTGCGTGTTTTATTATCTGGCAGCCGAGATCTGAAGGTGTGCACGCATCAAGTTGAGGCATTCTTTGATGCCGACTCGTCAACGTCACGATTCACACTGAATTCGCCACAAACGATGCCTTCAGATAAGATGTCATTGCCGTAAACGGTCTTCTAAAAACCTTGTCAGAAGTCTGCTAATTAGCAAGAGTCTGACGATACCGAGCCAAGATTGAGAAATAAATCAATCAAGAGCAGCGTGAGATGTCTACGACGCTCGTCTGTCATGGCAGAGCTCGCCGTTGCTCTTGTGAAGATCCGCCTTAGTGAAAAGCGCACACAAAGGCTTTGCAGGCTGCGGGCTGGTGTTTTATCAGAGGTGCGAGAAACGCGCGAGCTGTCAAGCCTATTAGAAATGTATTTATTTCGGCTGAGACGATTGCGTGCGAGACGCATTGTGACGCCAGCGGTCTATTTGCGGCGGCATCAGTATGCGGCGTAACTGCACACCCGGGCCGCCGCTGACACTTTGTCGCTCACAACAAAAAAAAAGGAATAAAAAAAATGATTTTGAAGGGGATGTTTGCAATGTGGGAGAGAGCTCACTCGATGCTTAGAACATTTCTGATGTGACAGCAGAGTGGAAATATCGCTGCCGTGTATTGAGCTCGTTTCCAGAGGGGAGGGGGGGGAGTACGGTGCAGACATTTCTTGACCTTCTGGGTTGTCGGCCCATTTTTCAGGGTTAAAACTTTTTAATAATGATTACTTTTCATTTTGAATTAATTACAGTTACCACATCTCAGCTGTGTATTTTGAGGTGAAACTTTAACAGGCGGTATCTTTTTTTTTTTTGGGCAGAGCCGTCTCTGTGGCACACTTTTCAGACGTCATAAATAAAATATAATGTTCGCATGGGCGTGCTTAAGCAACAAAAAGAACCAATGTCTGAGTTGTTCGACAATGATTTCCAGCAGATCTTTTCGCAAGGGTTGGTGGTTGGGGGGAGGGAAAAAAAACCCACAAACAAAATTCATTGTCAAATTCAAAGCAAGCTGTTTCTCTTTTCGATGATCACGCCATCTCCCTGCATGATGCCCGCCGTGTCAATCACTCGGCATTTTTTTTTTTTTTTCCTGAAAGCTGCGAGCTGAAAGTGCTTTGTGAAGCGCGGTAAATTGATTCATGTCATATTAAGCAGGCCAGCCCGACCACGTCGTGGTTGTTTTCATGAAGCCATTAAATCCTCTCATCTAAGTATTGTCGCTGCCACACACACACCGCATGTCACGACAGAGGAAATAACAACGCTCTAATGAGGCACGCTCGATGCCCATTAAACGTCAAATTATCGAGTCACGCGTGGCCCGCTTTGACAAGACTCTGACTTAATATGGAATAGACGAGCATTACCACGGCTTACTAAAATGTTCTGACAGTCATATATTTTCAGATATACGATCAAAAGTATTGAGAAATTTTGTGGATTCATTCATCATACAAGACCCATTGCATTTAAACCATAAATATTTTTTATAGTATCTATCTTAATATCATGCAAGGATTTTAAAACTATATTATATCATATCATATTATATTAGATGATGCATATATCATATTATTATTATTATGTTATATTATAATTATATTCCATGGTGCCAAGGAACTATGTGAAATGAAAAAAAAAAGAGAAGTTTTATCTGGATAAAAGTAGGGTTTTGCTACCATTTTGAACAATTGTATTCTTCTAACTTTTGTGTGGAATCATTTGGGGAAGCCGCTTTTCTTCTCCAGCATGACACCAAGCAGGCCATGATAGCATGCTTGGTTGATTCGGTGAGGAAGAACCTGACTTAACAACCGCGTCAAACACTTTTGGGAGGGTGCAGAGCTTGTGAGCCAGACCCTCTCATATGGATGAAAAGTCTTGCAAAAATTCATCCCCCAAAGAGTGGAAGCAGTTATATAATTCACTCTGCTCGAAACGGGATTGTCTCTTTGACATTAGCGGTGCGAGCTATATTGTTGCAATCAAGTGGAAAGTGCTCAAATGTCGACTCTTGCTACGTTGTGACCTCTTCCTCCAGCCCGTTGAAGGTCATTGCTTCCTGTCTGAAATGGCAGAGCGCCTGAAAACACAGCGCTTCCACACTATAGAGGCAGAAAATAGGGGAGGGCATTATCTCAGGATGGAGCTGACCTTTCCACCTCATATCAAAGCTAAATAGACGGCAGAGTCTGCGAAACTTGGCAGAGTGCCGAGGGGTTGTGTCCGACTGCACTCGATCTGTGTTTTGCTTTATTTCGCGGGGATTTTTCTGGCTTTTCCCCTTTCGCACTCCGTTCCGAAAAGGAGGCGCGGCCTCAACTCGGAGGCGAGACAAAAGTGAGCAAACTCACTGCCGAGTCATCACGTGTGTTACATGTTGTTGCTTGCTTGCCTACTTGCTGTTGTTTGGCTATTAACAGCGGCGATAACTTCCTTTTACGACTTGAAGGAACGGCATTGGCGTTGTGCCCCCCCATCATTGAAGTTAAGCCACTTTTAGTGTTTCTCTACCCTTCTATACACTATCCATTCATCTATCTGTCTGTCTTAACAACGAGAAGCGAGTCCCAGCGGTGCACCGCTGCGAATTGGACCGTATGTGAGATTTTAATTCTCTCAGCGGAGCAACACAACCGGGCCCATTAAAAGGAAAGCGTATCTGTCGAAGAAGAAGAAGGGCTTGAAGGAAAAATCAATGGTCACAACAATGCACTACGTGTGGGCATCTCCGTCAGCCGCCCTATGATGAATTCATTAACGTGATTGAAGTTGGTCCACGGTTCAAAACCCAAGACAGCGAGCTGACATGAATCAAAGCCATGAGAGTGAAGTCGTGACCCGAATTCTGTCATTTAATCGTGTTCCGTGCCGATAATGACTGTGACTTCCAACGCGCTGGTTATATTTCATGAACCGCCAGATCACAAAATGTCCGCGTGTAAGCTGTGAATTATGGTGAAAGATCCATCGGAGGTTTCCTTTTAACATTTGTTCTTTCTCCGGAGGGAATAACACAGAGAGAGGTAATAAGGGACCCCGTCAGAGAGGGGTAATAAGGGACCGCGTGAAGGCTGAAGTAATATGATGTTTTTATTGGCTCGCCCACTAAAATCTGCAACATACGACAGAGCATGGCATGAATATAAAAAAATGACCACTCATTCACTGCCAGTGACGGCTATAGACGTCAAACATCCATTTTAACCGGGAACGAGTTAAACGTTTGTTTGTCGGCTCGTGCTGACTGCTGAGTTTCAATTTCGAGAAGTGAAGTCTCCAATTTACATTGTATATTCCAAAAAACGATTACAAATATGTTCAGTGTATCGTTACAATAAAGAGATTCAATGTATACCTTGATTACATAATCAAAATGTATACATAATTAATTGAGTTTTACTTGCACTATAAAATAGTAGGACATCATTTCAAACTTCAAAATGAAGCTAGCCTGGCTATATTTAGCTCCTCGGGCAACATGCAAAGATGTTCATCTTGCGGTTATCACTGCAGCTACTACTTTCATAGCTTTGGGCATTTTAGAGCACAATACGGGGAAAAAATATGAATCGGTCAGTTTTTCAGTGAAAAGGGTTTATTTCAGCACCCTCCTCCCACTTTGGTACCTACGGGCAAGACAGCGAGTCAGGGTAAGAGGCGTTAAAACGCCATCTTGGATGGCTAGCAGGGAAAAAGGCTAATAAAGCTCTGACTGCAGTTCCGTGTTGTTATATGTTGTGAGCTTCTCATAAAAACTGCTGCTAGACTCTTCGGCTTCTGCATGGTTTTGTTACAATGTAGCTACGATATCATTGCTGTGCAAAGTGCTCCTCAGAGCTGTGTAAGTGCATTTCATTTCAAAAGTGGGAAAATATTAAACTTGATTAGAAATAAAGCTCCAAGAATGATATTGAATAGTTTCACATAATAAGGCTTGCTATCCATCTCTTGGCAAGGGTGCGCAGAGCAGTTTTGTCCCCGAGATTAAAAAATGTAAACTGCCAGCTGCGACTTAAGTCGAATTTTGAATTCAGGAGTCCCCGACTTCATTGTACTTTGACGGTCTCCGGCACGCCGCTTTATGTGACTCCCGCTCGCCTTACACATCTCTCACTGCATTTAATTAGAAACCCCGGGCCGCCGAGCTCCTACAGGCATTGCGGCAAAAGAAAAAAAATACCACCTAGGATCATATATCCCCCGAAAGCACACCAGGACCTGGACCTTGCATGGCCTCCTCTCCATCCACACTTGCGCACACTCGCGGCGGACAATGAGGCGCTCTGAAGCAATTAAACATGTACACAATGAATCTCTATTAAAATTTAAAAGTCTTGTAATTGCTTTGGCCCAGTCATTTTTTTTTTTTAACTTGCGGAATCCTTACATTTTAAAACTCTTTATTTTAGATTACGACTGCATGATTTGCATCTATATGTAATCATCTCAAGTCAGTGATCCCAAACACACGATGGAAATCCCATTTCGAGCTTCTCCAAGTTTAACAGTAGAGTATTTCAATTGAAAAACTGTCATCTCAGAAGATTAAAAATTTCAACCCTCAGCGCTAAAAGCTCTGAAGAACTCAATAAAGAAAAAAATCCAAATTTAGAAAAAACGCAAAGCTTTTCCAGTGCAAAGCGGTGTCCTTATTCTAAGAGGTCAGTGACATTTTACATTCTGAGCTTGCTTTGGAAAGTTTGGCATGGGGAGGAAAAAAAAAAAAAAGCCTCGCCACTTTAACAAGGCTGTTTAAATGTTGATGAGAAGTCTGTTCCCACCCACTGGCTCATCATCAAAAAAACATGTGTGATCATGCAAATATGAATTCAATTTCCGAGAGTGAATAAAAATGCCCCTGAAAGGTAGATGAAACAATTGCGCTTGGTGGGGAGAATAAAAAAAAAAACAAAGCCAAAACAGTCTTATAAATCAATTCTGTTCATACGCGAGAATATTGAAATGATGTTATTTCAAAGGAACTCGAATCTCTCAAGGACGACCACCCCCAACATTATTGTCACGGTCATTAAAAGTCACGGAAAGTAACTTTTAATGACGCTTTTTCTTGTTACTTTACCGGAAATAAATACGAGATGATTAAATTTTAAAACGCAATCCGAAAAAAATATATATCCTTTGACCTACAAAGTAGGTGTGAAAGAAATTATATTTGAAAAAGTGACTTGTAGACATTTTATTACGATCCATAAAACTACCACAGCAAAAAAAATATTGATGACAGTTTGTCTTTATGATCTTGTAGTCAATCAAGTTGTGACACAAGCGAGGAGCGTCATCCTAATTTAGAAATCGGCTTCTGTCAATCATCACTGACAAAATCCCTCTTAATTTCAGGACCTCAAACATATTCACGCAATTGACTCACAACTGGTTCATTGGCCAAGAGATGAAGCGAGCAAAGGCCAACTATCGAGTTGGCATTTGGCAGCCGTTTTGACCAATATGAAACCTGAGGAGATTACCAGGCAAGTGAGGAAGGATATGGATAGATGTTTGAGGGAAAAAAAAAAAACCTCAGGTTTGGCCACATCAACAATTTTGAAAGAAAGAGCAAAGTACACAAAGGATCGGGGAGACTACAAAAAAAACTGAATGACTGTCATTTTAAAAATGGATTTACAAAGAGATGCTTCGACGCGATAAAGCCGAGTTTGAAAAATGAAACATGGTGAAAGAAGCGGAAACTGGCAGGCAGCAACCCGAAATTGTTAATATTGGTTTTCTGCTTATTTTCCATTGACTCCAACACTCTTTTCTCTCGATCCAAAGCATACCACAACAACACGGGGAGGGGAAAACGGCAATTAAAAAGCCACAATGTTGTTATTTTTCTTTTTCTAACGAAGTGCGTTTTCTTAACTCGACCGAGACTTTGCGCTCGGATATCCACCTCCACCTTTTGTTCTTTGGGTAATTACGTTTTGGTGGCGACACCCCAGGAGACACCCGTGGCTCCCCAAACCAATGCAGCAGCTTGTGTTTGCGCAAATGTGCGCTTCAAGGTCGTTTTCCGACGTCTGATGCCAGTGATGAAAAAAGGAGCTTTTTTTTTTTTAGGGCAAAGTTCAGATACGGGTTAATGCAAAGTACCAAAGTAAGGAAAAGTGCTCCTGAGGAAACGTGTCAAAGCCTATTGGTAATGCCGCAGCTGATGAGGCGTAATTGTTGAAAATAAAGAGAAGGGCTATTTTTGTCTGTCTAATGGCAGTGCAGCAGGAAATGAGTGGCTATCTGAAACGAGCATTAGTACAATTTCAGCGGTAGGATGGTAATGCTGGATAATCTGCCCAACGCAGGTAATGAATCCAATTTTTGGTTGCTTGGTTGATTCGCCGCTTTGAAGATCTACATCACACTGGAAGTGCAATGAGAGGACTAAGTCCGACATTGGCTGTAAATTACTATAACTGATTTAAAAAAAAATAATAATAAATAGTCTTGATCTTGTCGGTAACTGTTCCGTATTTTACTTTGAAGTCATTTTGTCAAAGTAAAGAAATGGCAGTAATTTTTCTCGCGCATTAAAACCACCACATATTTATTATTAGTTTTTTTTTTTTTTTTTTTTTTACAATTGCATTGAATTCTATTCTTGTGTGAATATCATTTTCAAACGTGTACTCAGCAGGGGTTACTGTTTAATTCGAGTACTTCAGGTCGAGAGAGAGAGGAGAGAGAGAGAAAAAGAAAAAAAAAACTCCCCACAAGCGAGTTCAAACAGGTTCAGTTCAATTTCCTGAGCAACAGATTGCTTGAATGAAGATTTTAGGAGACATGCCAAGTGCATATTTGATACTATTCAATTAATTCACCTGCTTTGCAAAAATGACATTTCCTATAGATTTCCGACTTCTTAACGTTTACGCCGCCACATTTATTTTGAATGACTTAAGTGAGGCCAAGCGTGAAAAGTAAGCCGCACGTTATTGACTTTTTTTTCGGTTGGCAATTAACATCTCACCGAGGGCGCGAAGTTGGAAAAAAAAAAAAAAAAAAGTAGTTGCTCCTTGGCTAACCCTGGCGCATTTACATTTAAGAAATAAGACGCAATAAAGTCGCGTTCTAACTGTTAAAGATTTTATACATAATAAATTTCAAATTATGATGCCAATACGAACTTCGTCATACATATTTAATTTTGCTCTCCGCCGAAATTCATCTCCCGTCTGTTTATATCGCTGCCATTAACATCAAATATGTATGATACGTATTTCTCCAACTCAGCTAAGGTAAAACTACCTAACTGGGTTGCTTGACATTATTAAGCGGTTCAAAAGGTTACCGCATACCGGTATGCTTAAAAGCGACTGAACTGGTCGATTGGGGGGGGGGGGGGGGGGAAATTGCCGTCGCCAATTTCCCGCCGCACGTCAGGCAATTAACCCCTCGCACGCACATAAACTCAACCGGATTGCCCTGGCCGCTGCGGCTATATTATAAAACAACAAAGAAAGGGGGTAAAATGCTCAAATAGGCCAAAGGAGAGATCGAGGGAAATGAAGACGATATTGACAGCCCATCCATCTAGGCTGCGCTCCCAAAAGATTCCACTTCCATCCATCCATCTACAATTTACAAATGGATTGCATGGCTAGCATGTCAAAGTCTTGACCAAAATGTCCTTGCCATTGGTCGGAGTTAGAGCTAGGATGGAAATGAATTACGTAAGAAAACAACCCATAGCATTCCAGGAAAACCATCAAGGAAAGGCTTCGGCGAAATCCGTCGCTAAAACCCAGACCTTACCACCCACATGGGTGAACCGGAGAGAAAGGAGAAGACTTCCCGCGGTGATTGTCAGCAGCTCAGACAGGCTTGCATAATAACATGGAGCATATTCAGAGAAGTCTGCCGCACGCGGCGAGAGAGTTCAGCTGCCATTTTTGTCAGGAGCGTTTACAAGCAAAAGAGGGGCTTCATAGATGCTCCTCATTACCGGTGCAAGTTCCTCATCCATCCCGATGCCCCTCGGACAGGCTCGTCCCCTGATGTTGGAGTTTCTGATCCAAAGGGACAGTCTATGTTCGGGCTTGTTGAGCTTAAGCGGCCTCAAATACGCAATTGTGCAGATGCTGATTCAGTCGGACAACTCAACGGGATCCATCTATTTTCAACGATAACCGACTCTTTGCAACTTTTAACTGGGTTTCCTCGCTGCTAATTAGCGATTAGCAGAGCACGGCTACACTTTGACACTTTTCTAGTTTAGCGAGCAGTGGCAGTAAATTGCATTGTGCCTGAAGGAGCACTGTGAGCACACCTGTCTCGTCCGGCTGGACTTTATTTTGCAACGCCACTCTCCTTTCACCGGGGAGAGCGCGGCGGATGGAGGGATTCAATAAAGGGAGACTGATTAACATTCGGATCCAATATAAATGTGTCAGTTGGTGGCGTGGACGCCAAAAGCCACCGCGAGAACCGCACGGGAACTGTGCGCCGCCAAGGTTTCGGAATACAGAAGAGCGAATTCGCCGCCGGGGAGATTCTGATTTATTTACATGGAGCCCAGGCCGCACGCTCGGGGGGGGTTGAGTCTGTGCCAAAAACACGAAAAGCGGCAACTGGCATCTTGACAGGAGGCAGCTCATTTATCCGACGCCATCTGCACCAGCGGCTATTAGATAATCGGCCTTGAGGTGGCGACGGTGAGCACGCCAGGCCTCTGCCGCAGTTTATGACTTTGACACCGTCGCGTCAGACAAGTGGCTGTCGCGAGTCCAGATGTATTCAAAAGATCCCCCCCACCAAAATTCGATTGCGCTCCAAATTGAACGACTTTCGAGAGCGTTAAGGTCGCACCGTACTTGCAGTATAGTATTCAGACGACTCGTAAATTTCATGTACATATCTCAAGGTCATTTCGGGTATCAAAGTCACTGTCAGGTGAAAAGCGCAGAAGAGTCGTCGTCTCATCTCAGTCCCCGTTTTGCAAACCAAACCTGATTATTTCCTTGCAGGCAATTTTTGTGATCATGTCGCTACTTTTCTCGGCGACCTAAAGATGATCCCTGGCACTTTGAGAATATGTTTGTATTTGAATTCATGAATCGAGTGCATCCAGTAGGGGATTTTCAAATCTATTTGAAAGTGGCTGTGAACATGCTTTATCCAAATCTGATGCACGACATCTGAAGGGCCCCACAGCTACCGGCCGGTCGCCACTTCCTCCAAACAACTCGTTATTTTCTTGATCTTTCCAGATAGCTGCCTCTGCCTCAGCGACATGACATGAACAAGAGTGAGTGTGCAGCTCGCAATGGAACAAGCTGTCTTACAATGTCACTAGATGGCAGTATTGAGAAGCACAAGTCAGATATGCGGGGTCGGGTCCTGATCATGAATCGTATGGGATGGGAATAGTGAGGAAGACATCTGAGCTACTCTTGTGCTTGGCTGTTTATTTTAATAAGATAATGTCCTCATGTGACTCTTACCTTTGACCTTGACCGGGGTGAGCTGGGCTTTCGTGAGGATGTCCGCGAATGATAGGGCGTGGTGGCTCCACCACTGCGGAACACTCAGGAAATGAATGTTTTATCAGTCTGTGTAAAAAAAAAAAAAAATGTAAACAACAACAGAGATGATGAGGGGGCGGGTGTTTAGAGTTAACTCAGTAAGTTGCCCGCACAACAAGCAGCACAGTGATGTAGTGGTTAGCATGCATGCCTAACAGTTGAGGGGTTCTGGGTTCGAGTCTCATAAAGAAAATTAAAAAAAATGCAAGGGTCAGCGAAGGCTAATCAAATGAAGGGAAACAAACCAGTCGAGCCAGACGCACTGCCGATTAGCGTGAAGAAGAATCATTTGCCTGTATTTATCGTCACGGCAACGGCGTGCATTGTGCAGACGCTTCAAGTGTTCAGGTGGTGGAGAGAAAAGGCAGAACAGCCTGTTCTGCTCACAGGAGAGTGTGTGGGAGGGAGGCGATAGCAAGCAGGCTGTCCCTCTCTTTCCGCCGCAAAATGGAGGGGGAGATACATTCTGCTCCTTTTTTTTTTTTTTGCCGCTCAAAATAAACACAGAAAAGTCATCTCCACAACTGCTTTCAATCACAAATCATTCGGGGGATACGTCAGGAGAAGTGCATCCATTGGAGGCCTCCAATCTGCTCAACCTCTCCTGACACGTTTACTTGGCTCGGCGTGAGAAAAGGCAGCCGCCGTTGCAGAAGAGCTGAGGGAGTGCGGGAGGGAACATGACAGGCGCCGGCGCAACTGGCGCTCATCAGGGGGGGCCCCGTGACCCTCATCAAAGTCATCGTGTAAACACAATCGTGGGGAGTCTTGACGTGAAGGCTTCTCCTTCAGTAGATGAGGAGGAACCACCAGATTGTTTCCTGGCTTTATTGAAGTGATAAAAAAATATTTGGGAAAAAAGAATCTGCGTTTTTTTTTGTTTTTTTTTAGCATAAGTCAACTTACAAATTGTGTTCTTTAAATGCCGCCTCGTAAGGCACATGATAAAAAGTAATGTGGTTTGTAGATTGGATCCGCATTAAAATTTGATATTTTCTTCCTGGGCTCAAGCATAGTAATAATAATAATCGAGCTGATATTTATGCGATGGTAGCACAACAGGAAGGAAACTCTTGTTAACTTTCTTATTGGGACCGAGTTGCTCTGCTCAACTTATTTTTTACGATATAGATATAATAAATCCTTTGACAGCGTCCGGTGGGATACAACCTTGTTTGGCTTCTTTCAAAGTTCTTTTTTTCTTGACAATTGACTACATATCCCGCTGTGTGTTTTTGTTTCAAAGCATTGATGTAATTTACAGTATGAGCAAGTTAACAGCCAACTTTATAGCACCTAGCCGCCATTTTTGCAGCTGCTGAGGCCTCCAACATCTGCTTTCTATTAATGTCACCCTCTAAGAAACATTAGCCCAAACACGCATTTGTTGACTTAAGACGTGGGACCGGGGCCGAGCGGGATTTCATAATGCGCCTGCCTGGCGATGTGAGCTATCGCACTCGGAATCACTGGGCCATGACCCCAACCGTTGCGAAAGACTCTTCCCGTTGCGCTCCGACTCCAAACGCTTACTTTTCAAATGACTCATTTTATGTTCGATGAAATTTTATCACTGGCCAATCATCACGTCCTCCCCCCCCCCCCCCCCCCCCCCCCCGCTTAATGAATTTGATGATGAATGGCTTCTTTTATCGCAGGCAAATTAAACCTCCATTGCTAATGTCAGCTTTTAGCATAAGTGCTTACGCCGTCGCAAAATTCAACGTTAGAATAACACGGAAGTGCGGACACGAATAGCAGGGCGGGCTTCGGTTAACCAGACATGTATGACATAATTACAGTGACACATACACACACACACACACACACACACACACACACACACACACACAGCTGGATCTCCACATTATGGAAACGATCCGAACACAACCGCAGCTGAGACTTTGCGGCCAACTCCCTTTCTTAAATAAACAAAGCCTGTCTCTTTTGCACGCTGCAGGAAAGTGTGTGTGTCTGATGAGGTGTGCGTGTAGTTCTACGCCCCAAAACGGCACGGATCCAACTGCAACAATGTAAATTGTTTTAGGTTCAAAGTGGCCTCTGTAGCTGGCGTACACCCCCGCAGCGCCGGTGCGCATTTATAGAATGCCGCGCACGTACATTTCGTCAGCGGGAACTTGTCAAAACAGTCGCATTGTTTTGTACCTGCAAAAAAACTTTTGCAGCTTCATCCAACTTTCCCGGCAAGGTCGCTCGCACGGGTTTTAAGTTTGGTGACACGCTGACGTGCCGTTTGCAATTAGAATACTCCTTGAAAGCGTCGGGGGAGGGGGGGGGGCAACATGGCGACGACATCCCGCCTGCATGCTGTGGCTTTTACTTGTGTTTTTCAAGATGTCTGCAACCAGCTGGGCGTGTTTACAACACTTTCATCCTCCCAAGAGCAAAACACCCAGCGAGTCATATTCAAAGGTGAAATGAGCTCTGCGTGATCTTGTCCAGATGTTACGATGCGGGGAATAAGAACTGCGGAAAATTGCTCAAAATGATGGCTAAATTTGACGTTTATCATGCGTGAGCTGGAAGGCTCACTTGATCACACGCGGTGTTGATGCTTTATGATCCTTTCTGTTTTAAGTGCATTTGCACCATCTTGTGGCATTTATATGCAATTACAACTACTTTTCGCTGTTTTTTTTTTTTTTACTATTTGTATTTGCACCATCTTGTGGCATCTTTAAGCAATTACAACTCCTTTTCGCAATTTTTTTTTTTACTATTTGCATTTGCACTATTTTGTGGCATCTTTATGCAATTACAACTGCTTTTCGCGGGGGTTTTATTTTTACTATGCACCACAAAAAGTTGAGGTCGACCATACGTCAACGTCGTTAAGTCATGTGAAACGACATCGTCAAAGCTGTAAAACCAAGAAATACACCAAACCGTGATTTCTGGCGCCTCTGGCACCGAGGGGGCACTGAACTGAAGTTGCGTGTAAAGTCATCCGAGGTAACCGATTATTATCACTGTTGGCAAGATGCGATCTTATCTTTCCACATATGCACTGATAGCAAAACGCTTGTCTTCAAATGAGAGAGTGCAAAGCTTGGTTGCCATGACGACACTGCCGATGGAGATCTTAGACAAAGCTTCCCTGTTTTGCGGGAAAATGAATCATGGCAAGGATGAAGCCTTTTTGGCTCTGTTTACGCCGACTTGCCCTCGAGACGTACAATGGTTATTTTGTGGCCATTACAAAGCATGAACTGGAATGTTCCTGACTTTTGACGTCTTCCTTAAGCACAGACTGCGAGCGGGGTGTTACGATACTACTTAGCGCTTTTTTTAAGGATGGATTCATGAAAGGCCCCCGTGTGTGTAGGCTTGGGGGGGGGGGGGGGGGGGCGTCTAAACCCTTCGAGCTCGTTACCTTGACACTCTAGCAGCTATTAAATATATTGTTGAGGGCCTGCCAACTCAAGCCAGTTTTGTTATTTCTACTTGATCGCACAGACTGTAACATCTAGTTTGAATTGTTAAGAATGTTCAAATCAGATCTGAGCCTCCATGTTTTTGTTCATATCTAGGTGGAATGAAAATGATCCTGAACCGAACAAAAGGCTTTCAGAAGCTTCGTCGCACAGGTTTTTATGAAGGAAAATGAAAAGCTGATTAAATCAGTCGCTATTGAAAAAGAAGAAGGAAAAAAAACTCCAAATTTAGTCCAAGAACATGGGTGCAAACATTCTTCAGCCAAGACTGCAAAATCTCATTTACCACACAAATAGATTTCATCTGTCCGGGGAGCAACCTGGGTGGACTGACCCTGCCCTAGATCAACAGCATAGATAATGGACAGATGATTGAACAGGCCCTCTTGCGTTTGCTTGTCTTTATTCGGAGGTTATTTCCAGCGGTAGCGTTGTGACAAGGCAAAAGGGCGGGCTCGGACATCGATATCTGATTTCTGTGCTAATCTGTAAGAAAGAGACATCCGCTAATATGGCTTGACGTCTGGGTCGATGCCTCCTGGACGAAACAAGCTGGCTGAAAACTTCAAACAGTCAGCAAGAATGCGCAGGCGTCTGGGTGGGAGGATTTTCGACATGGCTGCGTGAGCTTGCGCGGCAAAGCTCATCTAAGCTTTCGGCGGGAACTCGGCCAGATGGAGGGAGTTGAGCTATCTGGAGGTTTGAGGGGTCACGTCACTCCGGAGGCCAGCCAGTTCTGCTATTCATTACATCAAGCCATATGTCATTGTATCTGCTCCACCCAGCCAGCCAGCAGACTACGTTCTGTTCCCCGGAATAGTCAGGCAGTGACACAATCCTTCCATCTCTCACTCCCGCCAAAGTGTGATTGTGTACGAGTGTGTGATTAATTCGGAGCGGGCTGGCGGTGATAATGGTGCTGAGAAAGTTCTCAAAGTCGCATTCATTTGCACCGCTTTTTAATTTATTTATTTTTTTAAAAGAAAGAAAATCTTCGCAGAGGTTGACCAGCAAAGCGGAAAATAGTGTCCGCAAGGACGTGAACGAGAGCCCATTTACACGCAGGGGGAGACAAGTTCATTCAAGTGTTTTTGTTTTTAATTTGCTGTATCAGCTTCAACCGAACAAGCGTTCCAAGAAAACACATTTGATTAAATAGCAAACTCCTAGTGAATGATGCTTGCTCGTTAGCTTGTCTGATTACACCCCAACAATATGAATTATTCATGCCTCTTTGAGAGACATGATTCGTTTCAATCGTGTCATATTGAAGGTTGCTTTAAACATCATAACAGTCAAGTGAGTGCGCGCCGTGGTTCCTAACAAGGACGGCATGTAATTAACCGTGACTTTCATTCTGATGAACCATTATTTTCTCCGGTGACTTGTTTTTGTTTGTCAAACAAACCATGTGAGCAATGTGTCAGGTAATCTGTGCAGGCAGTCATCTGGTAAATAAATAGGCTAGAGATAGAAATAAGATAACCGTAGCAACACTGCTCTTGAAATGAAGACACCCAATTAATAAATTGCATTGCAATTATTCCAAACCCATGTGTCATAGATGAAGTCAAAGAATAATTAATGGAACATACCAGGCCGCTGCATTATGTAGACGTGTTTCTCACACTGGCATCAACGGCTTCAGTGGGACCACCACCAGATCCAAAATGGTGCTGTGTTGAAATAAATACATATATTATTTCAATGAGAAATAGCATCAGTTGAAATATTAGCAACTACCTACTTTCCCTGTCCCCTTTCTGCTGTTTCGGGACAAGTTACCAAGGAAACTGCATTGTAAACAATGAACATTATTAGCGTGTTTTTCACTGGACTTAACATAAATTCAAAATCAGTCTGTACTTGAGGAAAGAAAGTGCGTACTTTTCCCTGCTTGCGAGTCAGTGATAACATTAGCGCTGCTTATTTGTGTGATGAGGAGGCGGGGAGTCAATGAATCACACGAACAGATGGAGGGAAGAACTTATTCTTCGTGAAAAGGGCTTAAAAACAACAAGAACTGGGAGCTAGTACGACTTTGTATACCTCGTTTGTGGACGAGGAAGTGGCGTGTCGGCCATGTTTGTGCGGGTTCCGAGGAGGCCTCGTGGGTGGATGAAGTCAAGTCACGTGGTCACTTTTTCTTTTCTTTTTTTTCCCAATACACAACCACCCACCCACCCACAACCTCAAGCACCGACCTCCCCTCCGCTCCTCCCCTCCCCTCCTCTCGGTCTCTCCGCTACGCGCGGCCGCCGATCGCTTCCTTCTGGATCAAGTAGTGCGCGCAATGTATCCACAACAGGACTAAAATCCACTCGGCTTACTTTTATACATATTTTTGGAGCGTCTTCTTTTTTGGGGGGTAGGGGAAGAATTTGACTCGGCGCCGTCCGGAGAACTCGAGGTAACTTTTTGGGAAAGTGGCGGTGGGTTATTTTTTTTCTCTTTTTTACGATGACTTCACAGTGATTCTACTCATAAACATTAACGAGTTGAGTTTTATTCGGACACAAAACGTCGATAAAGGTACACAGAATTTGATTTGGCTTGAGGAACTACTTCATGTGTCGTGGTTGTGATGTGTGTATTAATGTGTCCCTCCACCCCCACGTCCAGGTAGCCCTAAAGGTGCTAACTGCTATTCAAACTAACTCCTTTTAAAAAAAAAAAAAAAAGAAAAAAAGACCACCTTTTGTTTACTGTTAACGACCCTTGGCTTAAGAATGCAGAGCTTTTTCTCCCACTCTATTTGTGTAGAGGGGGGGAAGTGATGGAGAGTGTTGAGAAATCCATGGGAAAGTATAATTATCACTTCCATTTGGTGCTGCTCTAACTTTTAGCAAGCAAAACATGTTTTGAATGAGAATGAAAATATGCATAAAATAATCCATACTTTTTGCCATCTAGCGGAACAGCATCCACTTTTTCTGCCTGTCACTATATGTCGCCGGCATAGATAGTTGCACAAAAATACAAGTTGAGGGAGTGGTTAGCACATCCATCTCAGTTCTGAGGTCGAGGGTTTGAATCCAGGCTTTCTCTGTGAAATTTGCATGCGACCCATATCTGGATTGGTTAGTCATAGATACGTAATTAATCATTTTCTAACAAATTATGTGAAACCGGATCATTTCCTGCAGCGCACCCAATGATCTCTCACTGCACACTAATGTGGTTGTGAAATATTGGTTTAAATCCCAGTCATTACATGAGTCACCATTGTGCCTGTTGCCTTGACAGCCTGAATGTAAAAAAGGTGCTGTGGGTTTTTTTTCTGTACCATTGTCAGATTCAAGAGGAAGCGTAGGCGGCAGGCTCTGCTGGAGGATGAGCCTGGTGGAGGTGAGGCAGTTGGCGGGCTCGCTGACCCTGTCCCTGTCCAGCAATGACTCCAAGGAACGTTGCTGCGAGAGCGACCCGGACAGCTTCCGCGGCCGGGCCATGTCTCCGGACTTGAGGCAGGACTTCAACATGATGGAGCAAAAGAAGAGGGTCACCCACATCCTGCAGAGTCCAGTATGTAGAAAAAGTCAGGAAAAGCCTGCTAGACCATCTGTATTTTATTTGAGGTTAATCAGATGGTGTTTGAATCTGAATGGTTCATTTTGAACACACACACACACTTCTGCTATAATATGCAACTACATTTTTATTGTAATTTGGAGAGTGCCACCATATTATACTAACGAGAGTGTCTATGAGTTTCATCTTAAAGTCATCAAAATATTACTCACTCCTTCAGTATGTTGCAGTGCACGAGTCATTCAAAACTAAGCATTAATATCCGCGTATTAACATCATTTTAGATTTGGCTCTATTAGATTAGGTGTGTTACCCAAAAGTCGATTGGCCTGCAAGACTATTTCATCCAGCCTGCTGTTCAATTTTAAAAAGTTGAGCAGATTTTTTATTTTTTTCCAGAATGCCCAAGTGATCAGTCAATGAACAATAAAAAGCTAAAATGCATCATAAGAATCAATTCAACTCTGTTAAATGTCCTATTGGGTTCTGTGATAGAAAAAGAAGCCAAGCAGCTCAGTTCAAGGAGGCACAATGAGCACATGCCAGCCGAGTGCATAGAAATAAGTCCAGCCCACACTCCTCTGCAATTGCATAACGGCCCCCAACAAGTGGAACTTATCACATCGCCATGGTTACGGCTCTCGGATGAAACAGAATGCTGGCACTGGGCTGACTAACATAGTGCGGCTCGGAAGGTCGCGGCACCCCTGGAAAGCGAGAAAGTCCAAGTCGGGCTTAAATAACAGCACCGTCGCCCCCGAGGCGCTCGCTCAAAAAGGTTTTCTAGATTTGTGGCTTGTAATAAGAAGCGCGTAAAAATGAGCCGCGGGGATTAAAGAGTTCCATCACGGTGTAATAACTCCTATTTGGTTTGCAGGTGTTCAAAGATGAGTTGGAAGGCCTGATTCAGGACCAGATGACCAAAGGCAACAACCCTACAGGTCTCCTGGCCCTGAGGCAGATAGCTGACCTGCTCATGGCCGGCACGGTGGGAGGGGCCGGGCCTTTGACGTCACCCATCAGTGAGTGTTCTTGTACGAGCCGGATGAATCTTCTTCTTGTCGGCCTGAAACAGCAGAAAAGTTGTGGAGGGCATTGTCAACGCGTCCCGTTAAGCAACCCGCATGACCGCTCGAGCGAGTGAATCGCAGCCGATTGGAATGCTAATTATATTAGCTTAACTTCTGGACCTGGTAATTGCAGGCCGCTGTTTTTATTGACTTATTCTGGAAGAAGTTCGAATGTCAGCATCTTTACAAACTAGTCATGGTGTCAATAATGCATCCAGTTCTTGGACTTGATTTTGTCTTAAAGCAGTGGTCCCTAAACTTGGTATTGGGCCACACAGATATATATTTAAAAAAAATTTTTTTTTTACAGTAAAACTAAACATACAGCAAAACAATTACACACATTGAATATTCAAATACAATAAATAATTCATTTTCATTTCAAATTGCATTAGTAAAATTTGCCACTTCTACTTTTCACATCCTCGTATCCACATGTTTGCACCACACTGCCCCTAGAGGCCAAAAACTACATTGTCGCCATTAATCCGAGCAAAAGAAATATCAAGGCCCGGCAAGCTTCCCCTTCATAACTGTCTCCTGAAGCCTAACAGATTGCAAGAAAATCACTCGCAGAAATAACCACTACTAGTCTACCGCCTTTCATTTTCCGCTCAATTCATTAGCCAAGTCCCTCAATAATCATGACGAACACAGACGGTTATCGTGATTGAATTTCCAAGTATATAGTTTTCTTTTAAATGTATTAACATGATCCCAAGAGCGGCTAACATCCATCTGCTGCTCTCGCTACAGCACAAGCAGTTGAGATGTGTTTTACTTGACTTGCACTCAAAGGCCCCGAAGACGACTCATCCTTTTAATGTTCCTCAAGAGAGCAACTCCATTTGACACTGTTTTTAATACACACACATAGCCAGCACTCCATACAAAAACACACATGCACCGTTCAAATCCAAAGGCAGGAACTCAGAGATGGGGTTGGAGCAACAATTTGAAGTTCAAATGCACTTCAGTCAAACATATTGTTTTCTGGAAACTTTTTCTTTTTTTTTTAACTGGAGATATCTTTGTTTTCCTAGTGAGTGACTCCCTCAACTCTGCCCCCCCCCCCCCTTTTTTTTTTGCCTGCAGGCCTCCTGTCTTAGGTTCCAGCTGGGATCACCTTGTTTATCTTCCAATTAAACGGCTTAATGTTCGCAAAATGGCTGTGAAGTCAAACCGAGCTTTGCCCTTTTTAAAAAGCTTAAGCGGCTGTAAGAGATGGCATCGTTAAATGTCCTTATACGGCCGCGCCGTCCCAAATATCCGCGCTGGGAATTTTCAGAAAGTCTTTTTTAAGGTTCAGATGCTCCCCGAGGGAGGCTTTAACTTTATCAGCGGTGAAGGCAAAGCCTGTAAACATCCTTGTTATGTCTGAAAGTGGAGTTAAATGCAAACTCCTTACAGGATGATGTGTTGTCCCATCGCAGGCTTGGGAACGGTGTCCCCCATCAACGACTTGTACGCCGCCGAGACGCCATCCTTCGCCAAATGCGAGAAGCCGAGCCGCTGCAAGCTTGCCGGCCTCTACAGGCTGGTTGACCTTTTTAGCTGGGCTCGTTGCACCGGCGCCTACATCACGGTGAGTGTTGACAACCCGTGCACGTCTTTCCGTCTTCATGAGCTCCGCCCCGGAGGCTCAAAGGGAGATGCGGCATTCTTTTGTGTGAGCTTCCCTAAAGAAAAATCCCGGGGACACAGAGTAACGCACAAGATGATGTGTGGCCATCGATGACAATACTGTAGTATTTTTTTAAAATCATATTCATCATTCACAAAAGCTCCTGTCTCATGAGTATGCAAAAAAATATAACATTACCCAAATAACATTTCTGAGCTCATACAAAAAAAAAAAACGCCACCCCCCCTAAGAAATAATGAACGCTTGCTGAATTTCAAACGCTTTGCCGCATAATCTTAACCCGAATAAGGTCAGTGTTTTTAATTGAAGCCGTGTTTCTTTTCATCTCAGGTGCGTGTCAACAAAGAGCAGGATCATGTTCTGATCAGTCCGAGAGGTCTGTCCTTTGCTGAGGTCACTGCAGCAACGTTGGTGAGTGAATCTCGTTTCTATTTAGGGCTTTGACTAAATCATTGAATATTTTATACTCGGTAAGCTATTGCCATACTGGTGAGCTCTCACCGGATATTTTCATTAGGTACCTATGTGAAGTAACAGGAAATTCAATTTGGACTCGAGCTGCATTATAAATTCTGCCTTCATAATATTATGAAAAGGAAATTGTTTTGCTTCCTCCGGTATTTTAATAATCTGTCATTTTGGTTTCAGGTGAAAGTGAACATGATCGGCGACGTCGTGGACCAGGGCTCGACCGACTTGGGTATCGACCACTTTGGATTCGCTCCTCACGCCGCCATCTACGCCATGCGCCCCGACTTGAAATGCATCATCCACATCCACACGCCCGCTACGGCCGCCGTGAGCTAAGCTGCCGTTTTAAAGGCTCACCGCCATTCTCTTGAATGCAGTTTTTGCCGTAAACTTGAACGCCAGGCTGTAAAATTCACAGCGTGCGGGCCGGCATTTTTATATGCGACGGCACAAACGTGTCTCTGTCTTTTATTTTTGTCAACAGGTGTCCTCCATGAAGTGTGGAATCCTGCCCATTTCCCAGGAGGCCTTGCTCCTTGGAGACGTGAGCTGCTTCGGTTACCATGGCAGCCTGGCTAATAAAGAGGAGAAGGTGGAGTTTCAGAAAGCTCTGGGCCCGACTGCCAAGGTACTGTCAAGTTGAGAGAGTCCATTAGTGAAAGGGGCTTTTTCACAGCTTTCAACAGCTACTTTACCTCTCCAGTCACACCGAGTACACCTGCACCAGTTAATGAGATCTATTCCAAACAGCTCCAGCCACAATTCCACCTCTTGGCTACATCATTTTTCATTCAGTCCTTACTAATGCAAAATGGAAATACTAAAGGTGTCATAGGAAGTCAGATATTTCTCATAATAGTACAAAAAAAAATTCATTATTATACCAAAGTACCTAACACGCCCTGATGTCCATTTTGAAGTACTGCATTTGTGTTGAAAGAATTCCTCTTGTATTTTCCAGGTGATGATCCTAAGGAACCACGGGGTGCTTGCTTTGGGAGAAACCATAGAAGAAGCTTTCCACTACATGTACCACTCGCAGCAAGCGTGCGAAATCCAGGTACATCCGGTGACATTGTCACGGTACAGTGAAGGACAGGAGTTGTCTTATGTATTCATCCGGCTTGCATTTAGGTGCAGGCATTGGCTTGCTCGGGCGGCGCGGACAACCTGCTGCTCCTGGACAAGGAGAAGTTCAAACCTCTCACGCAGGGAGCGGCCGCCGCCGGGGTGCCCGTCAGCAACGACTTCAAGTGGAAAGTGGGAGAGGCCGAGTTCGAGTCTCTGATGAGGATGCTGGACAACCTTGTGAGTGACGCTTTCACCGGGGCGGCTATATTTAACCCCGTCTAATACTAGCTACCATCAGCACCGGCGTGCTGCTGATGGACAGCCGAGGCGGTTGAACGGGTTGCAACCGAGCCAGACGTCCGCCCACCCTCGCGGATGGCAAGGCTAACAGCGGGTGGAAGCAGCTGTGCTGTGTGACCTCACAGTCACTTAATGGACTGGATTTAGCGAGGCCCGTTTCAGCAGGGCATGTAGTGTCACTCTTGCGCCAAAAACGTAGATATCCCCTGATCTCGTTCAAGCTACATATTTGGAATATTTTCACTCCCGCACGTTTACACTAGATTTGTCAGCAAAAGTACTTTTCTATGTTACTGTACATGCAGTGTTCAAATATTTAGACGTGACGGCAGTGTGACTTGGGTGGCCAAGCTTTCCGTTTATTTGCGAAAGGCCTTTGAGGGAAGGTTCAACTTCCTTTTCTCCACAGGGATATAGAACAGGCCACTCGTACCGAAACCCCATCGTCCGCGAAAAGCCCCGATCCAAGAACGACGTGGAAATCCCCGCCACGGTGTCGGCGATTATGTCGGACGAGGACGGCGAAGCGGCGGGCCTGAGTAGCCCCTTTAAGTTTATGGCGCAGAAGCAGCAGCGGGAGCGGACGCGCTGGCTCACCTCGCCCAACAGTTACTTGAGGGTCAACGTGCCCGAACACTCACCCAGCGGAGACGTCAGCCCCAGAACCAAAACCATGGTACGTTGACTTCCTGACCTTTTCATGAGGAGCACAGTGAAGCAGTGGGTAGCACGTCTGCCTCACAGGCGAAGTGGTTCTGGGTTCAAGTCTTGGCTCAGAGCTCCCTGTGTGGAGATTGCATATTGAAGACAAATTACTCATAAATAATGGAAGTACATTTTATTTATTAATATACATATACTTCACAGCGAGCAACTACAAAGTGCTTCACATATACTATCAGATACAAACTCACTGCATTTCACCTTCACTTTTTAATCTCATGTGCATTCGGGAGATTTAAGTAAAAAGCAAGTCAGCAGACTGCACTGACATAACAGGACAACGAAATGACTTCAACACGGAGGAGCTAGAGAACTGCAATTGTCAAGACGCGAGAGAAAACAAAGGCAGGTGAATCAGACAAAGGTGTGAATGTTGTGTGGAATTGGCTGCCAACCAGTACATTGTGTTCGCTGCCCCTCACCCTAAAGTCTGCAGAATAGATTCCAGCTCCCAGAAACTCTCAACATGGGAGGCATGATAATAATCCAAAGGCTGAGGTCTTTTAGATTAGACTGCCATCTTGTGGATAACTGGAAAATTGCTTCCTGTACACTGAACAACTTGACAGAAAACTTCAGATAAACAAGCTGTCAAAGCGACACACGTGTGGAATATTTAGAATTTTCAATGAACCTAAACATGCGTGTTTTGGATGTGGCAGGAAACTGGAGAAGCTCTCAAGGCCACACAGAAAGCCTTGAGCCAAGTTTCAAACTCAGAATTTTCCAGCTCTGAGCCAGACATGTAAACCACAACCTATCTACGTTACAAAAAAAAATCATTTGCTTGTTTCTTAGTGGATGAAGTCATCAGAACCAGGCAAAAGCATGGGCACCCCGATTAAGATTGAAGACCCCAACCAGTTTGTGCCCCTCAACACTGACCCAACAGAAGTGTTGCACAAGAGGAACCGGGTGAGTCGCTGTCATTCTTTATTATCCTTTATTCCATTTATACTGTTCAAATTAACATTCCAATTCTTTTGAATTGGGAAATTTGATTTGACATACAATAAATCCTACTTTTAATTCAGATAAAAGAGCAGCACAGAGGCGACCTGATGACGTCAGGTCCCAAGTCCCATTTACTGGCGGGCATTGTTGTGGACACCATCCCGGGACCAGTGAGTGCACATTTCTTTTAATGTTGTCGCTTTGTGACGGATCAATCAATGACCAATCCTCGTGCAGGCTTTCATCATGGAGGACGAGGAGCACACTCGCTCCCTTCCACCTAACCCTTTCAACCATCTGACAGAGGAGGTACTGGAGGAGTACAAGACCCTGGTGCAGCGAAAGCAACTAGGCCAAGACGGTATTGAGAAAAGCCCACACAAAAATGTCCTCCTGCTGTGTTTTTCCACTTCAAAGTCTGAGCGCACACAAGGAAGGCCTCGATGCCGAGGTTTATATGCGCTTCAATCCGTTTACAACAGAAGTGCCCAAACTTTCTTCTCAAGTTTCAAGAACATCATTTGTTATAGGGGGAAAAAAAAGACCTTCACGACAGGTCATTTTTAATCTGGATTTAAAAGCATTTAAACTCGGGGTCTACTTCACTTCTGGTGTTCCATTTTTTGAGCAGCATAACAGCTAAATGCTGATGCACCGTGTTTGCTTTGAACTTTGGGCTCCAATAATTGACCTGAGTGTGACCCTTGACCCTTTGGGATTGTAATCATAAGCGATCTGAATGTAATTAATACGCAGTTAACGTGCTTTTTCCAGAAGACGAAGATGCAACGGATGCAGACGAGATGACCACGTTTGATGGCTCCACAATCTCACTCTCACTTTCTCCCATCATGACACCATCCAAGTTCGGTAGGCACTCAAAGGCGTTTTCCGGTGTGTCTGAATGTATGAGAACTGAAGACTCATTTAATTTTACCTTTTTTTTTTTTTCTGACTGCGTTGCACCCCGCCAACAGACACGATACCCAACGGGAAGGACCATTTGTCCGATCCGGAAGAGGACCTGACCCTGGAGGTTTCCAAGCTGAGCGTGAGCGCTTCGGAATCTCTGGAAATCTCCATGAGCGCCAAAGACGAGACCCCGGAATGTCAGAGCAAGAAGAAGAAGAAGAACAAGTTCCGCACGCCTTCCTTCCTGAAGAAAAGCAAGAAGAAGGAGAAAGGTCAGGTGTCGGCACATTAATGACGAACAAAACTCGGTCATGCGAATGAGGGATGGAAACCAGCCGAGATTTGAGTGATTGTTTTTGTTTTGATGAATTGGCATTGGAGAGACAAACTTGCAAAGCTCTGAAGATGTTCCCTTTTGCACAAATCCCTCGTATGAATGTATGGAAACGAGCACAGCCGTCGTAATAGTGGCCGCTAATGCATCACAGTCAACGGACGAAAAAACAAGTACGATTTGTATCTTTAAGACCTTCTTGATTATAATCTCGTGTTGCTTTGCAGCGGGGGGGTGGGGAACCTTCAATCCAAAAAATATTGCCGGTTCATTCGGGCAAAACTAATAATTTCAAGTTCTAACATTGAACCCACAAATACAGTTTCTAGGAAAAAGGTTCCCCAGCCGCCACTTGCTGTTCTCGCCATTACATAATTGTGTACTTTTGTGAAATGAAGTTTGCCAACGTTTACCCACTAACACTTGTTCTTAAAAAAAAAAAACATGCTGTGAGAAATTTTATGGAAGTAATAATTGTCATATATGCTGCTTATTTTTGTTCTGACGAAACTTAACAAAGCAATGAGGCTTTTCTTGTTGTTTGCAGTTTACAATGTGAATGTGCCGACCCAAAGGGAGCGAGGTGTTTTGTAAATACATTTTTGCTACACTAAAACTATGAAAAGGTTCCAAATGTGACAGTACAATCTTAATACAATGTGTCGTTTTAACAATTTGTATTATTTTTGTTTTTATATTCACATGTTCTGAGCAGGCACTGTTGTTTCTTTGTGTGCGTATATTTTGACAAGATCATACCACTTTTTGAAATGTATTTGTTGTCGGTAAAGATACAAACACATCCAGTATGAAATAAAGCTTTCTACAACTACTTTAAAGTTTATTTCAGTCATCTTTTTTTTTTCTCCAAGTATAAAGCCGCTCTGAAACAAGTGCTGAGTTATAACTGGCCGTGTGAACCCGCTGCCTTGATAGGAAAGCCTCGTTGTCATGGTAATTCAACTGAGAGGGGTCTGCAGAGACAAAGAAGGGATTTGGTGTCTCCAACAGGTGTTCCATTTGGGGGAGGCGAGGGTCTTCATACCCCCCACCCCTTCATGTCGATGCACAAAATGACATAAGAGAAGAGGCGACATGACGCAATTCAAAGGCAGAACGTCTGCTTTATGATCGCCCGTTTCTGAGATGCTTGATTTTGTGGTTAAAAAGAAAGTTGGGGACACTTGGAGAAGACAAAAGCTGTGTTGGGAGCAGGTGACATGTCTGGACATTCGGGAGGGAAGGGGACGGGGGAGGAGAGCAAACGCCGTCGTGACCTCGGGACAAAGTGCAGCCATTGTCTCCTGACGCCAAGATAACGTCTGGTGAGCAGCAGTAGATGCATCAAGACTACTGTTTTATAGGGTGGATATAAAAAGTCTACACACCCCTGTCCCATAGCATGGTTTTGGTTCTATTAAAAGAGAGACCAAGACCTGACCTATTACCTATACAATTAAAAAAAAATCAAGAGTGGAATAAAAATATAAAAGATAGAAGATATAAAATAGAGATAAGGTGGTAGCATAAGTGTGCACACCCTCTGTTCATACCTGTTAACTCATGTTAAATAAAAATGAAATTCAAAACTCATACAGCAGAGCGCAAATTTGATTTTCCCTTGAGGGATTCTAATCAGTATAATAAATAAATGAGATGACCTGGCCCGTCGGCCCAATTTAAAAACCAAATGTGGTCTTGGAGCACAAATATCCACCTAACCCTATCACTGACATAATGGAGGTTAACTGCAGGTGTAATCTGCAGACTTGCACTTGCTGCCCGGCTGTAAGATTACGCTGATGCGGAAAACGAGCACTAGCATCAATAAACATTCATCAGGGATAGGCATAAGTTTGAGTCACATGCGAGTTATACCGTGACACGTCCCTTCATGTTTGCATTTGTTTCACAGCTGTCAGACACGTTTTGCATGACTTAGCCTTTCAGTCCACTAGTTTACAGCTAATGCTAAGCTAGGAAATGATTACCATTTATGTGGCTGTGTTTGAATTATTTTTTAACTGTGTCATCACTGTATATTTTGTTTCGAAAGTATAATATCTTAAGTGCTATCTTTCCTCATCAAGACAGGAGACTGAAACGGATTAATGGGTTTTCATTCATTTCAATGAGGCGAGTTTTCTAATGTCTGACAAGCAACCAAAGTCAAACACACACACACACAGTCTTTGACTTTGCCTCGTGTGTAACAGTCAAGCCACTGTTGTAATCCTCCACTATTTCAGATTACTCCACTTGGGGTCACATTCTACACCCATGCTGCGACAGGCAGCACACAGACCCAACCAGACGCCTAGTACAAGACCCACCCCCCTTGCTACCCACAACTGCCCACCCTTCAGGGAGGGTGTCACTCTCTCACAGGCGTCCGTTACAGGGCGGGCCACATCTGCAGCAGGCCGGCCATCTGCACCTATTGTCTGGCCGGGACCACCACGCATGGCTGGCCTTGTAAAGACTCCCAGACACAGGACAACCCCCCCGCACCCACTCTCCTGTCTCCTGTCCTCCCTCAGCTTCACGGCCAGCAAAAAGATGACTTCTTAATCACCACCCGAGTGTTTAGCAAAGACACAAGGAAGGCCCGTTCAAAGTTAGTTGCTTTGCAATTAAAGGCAAAGGTGACGGGTTCGACGTAGACGCTGCATGGTGTCTAAGTGCTTTTTGATTAGCATGAGAATGGTGGTGGTGGTGGTGGGGGGGGGGTCACCCATGACAGCTTGTGAAATGAACCAAAAGTGAAGAATGCTGTCAGTGAGTCAGCATGAAAATGAATTTCTGATGTTCTAGTAGGGTTCTCCTGAAATATTGTTTTTGCAGTTTTGTGCTGACACTGATAATTGCTATTTGGAAATGTTTTATGTTACATTCAACTGGATAATCTATTTTTATTTTTTTAATAGAAAAGATGCCCATTCCCAATTGACATGCAGAGCTTACAAGTTACATAAATCTCTTTTTTATTTTTTTTTTAACTAGTCAATACACGAGTGTCTAACAAAGGCAAGAAGTGTACGAGCGCTTAGCCAGGATATCAAAGGTAATAGAATAAACGCTTCAACCACTTCCGGCCAACACTATGTTCGGGGATAAATAAAATGCAAATGATGCTTTGTTATAAATTCATCCGTCAGCTCGCCTCGCTTTCTGCAGCATTGATCATGAGGATGTGTTCTGTGGCCCAGTTGACAATGGATGCGGGGTGCACGCGTTTAGTGGGAGGGATTATCCACCAAGTAGGGCAAGTGGCTGAGGCTAAGGACTGCAATTCCATCCAGCCTCAGTCATCCGCTCAGTGCACACACGAACGACGAGCCAGGGGCCGACTCTTCGTCCCCGTCCATACAAAGAACACCTCATCCGAAATGGTGAAGTACGTGGGACAACAACCCCAGGACAACGAGCGGAAAAAGCAGGAGCTAGTGTCCGAGCGCGGTGCGTTCACGGACCCGCGGGATTCGGGAGACGTGTCCGACTGCTCGCTGGGCGACGCGTCGGACGCCAAGTGTTCCGCCATGGACACGTTCATGAAGAACGTACAAGTGTTGCTCGACGCCGCGCACTACATCGAGAGCGTGGATAAGAACAGCGGAAGTAAGTGGAATATACGGGAGACACGACTGTGTGCGTGCCGTAAACGCGTCTCGGTCGGATCCGAGGGCAGACAACAAAAGACGCGACGCGCACGACAACACAACACAGGGCCACGGATAACCTTTTTTTCCACGGTGCCTGCTTCTTGTGGGAGTAATAGCACACGTCATAAATAAATCACACTGGAAATGGTGCTAATTTCAGAGATAATGCGTCGCTCATGATCC
Organism: Syngnathus acus; assembly: GCF_901709675.1. Taxonomy (NCBI): domain Eukaryota; kingdom Metazoa; phylum Chordata; class Actinopteri; order Syngnathiformes; family Syngnathidae; genus Syngnathus; species Syngnathus acus. The sequence goes on from NC_051100.1 coordinate 4,171,474, forward strand.
AATTTGGTGCGTCTTTATTTGCAATCTGCCCCCATTTTAAACCGCAGGACACGAGCAAAAACGCACGAAGCGCACGTTTTAATATTCATGCATACACGCATGTTAAAAATATCCTTTTATATCTTTTTTTTTTTTACATGCATGTGAAATACGACACCAAATGCCCCTTCTAATGAATTAACTATGTCGGTTCATCTGTGTGGTGTAAAAACACAAAACAAAACACAATAATTTCCCAATGCTAAAATAACGTATTGTTACGTGCTTATTATCAATTATAAATGCCGGTTATTACTTTCAGGGCCGAGCTACCTTCTATGTATGTGTTATTCACATGGTTTCCACATGGAACATATTGCAGCCTTCTGATTGGCCTCGCACTCTTGTTCTCCACAGCCTCTTAGCCAATCAGATGCGAGTTCAACCGTGACGTTGACAGGCTACCAGAAAAAAGCATTATGGGATTTGTATGATTTCCCGCAGCGGCACAAAAAATAATATAAATGTATAATATAAATACATGTATATTTTTGCATTTCTATTGACCAGTACATTTCAAATTATTGTCAATATAAAACATTTACTAACCTGTTAGAATCTAAACTTGCTGAGAATTTAGGTCAGGACACACATGCTAATGCCATTAGATAACTATGAAGGTGGTGGATATGTGCCAGACTGAGTTATATGAACTTGTAAACTAAAGTCTCATCAAACGTTCTATTTTTTTTGTCCTCTACACAGAATGCGAGCATGGTTATGCTTCGACGTATCCTGCCAATGATCTGGCACTCCCACAGAAACATCGTAAATTCAACAAGAACAGGAAATTGGACAATATTCACAATAGGTGGGTTCAATAAACAGTGTACTGTTTTATAGTTTTTCATCAGCCAATTTTCAAAACAGTAATGGTAAATAACTTGAAAAAAAAAAAACTCTGTTATGTTGTGTGTTATGTATTAAGTCATACATTATGCTGTATTATTTTCTACATTCTATTTAACATAGAAGTGCTTTTATTTTACATACCTATATTTCAGTTTTCTCTATCTTTGCCCATCATGGTTTACATATTTGTAATTTGTAATCATTGCAGGTCAGCCCACAATGAACTGGAAAAGAATAGGTGAGCATTGCAAGATTAAAGAGATTTTTATCGATGAATTCAGTTATTTTTCCATTGAGGTGCAATCAAAACATGTTTCCGCATACTTTTCATGCTAAACATATTGACGAGTCGTGCGAAATGATCACTGCAATGATTACATCCTTAACAAGGAGATTGCAGCACATAGCTTTTCAATTCACCTTTAATGAGGCGTAGCCTTTAGCGACGTGTTCACGCTGCCTTGCTTAGCAAGTGACACAGTTCCTGGAGGACTTGCAGACATTTCCCCAGTCAGCAAATGTGAAGCATCTGTTTCCAGACAACAAGACTCCTTCCTGAAGCAGAGCCTCCTCCCGCTGGTGTGGGATGAGGCCACCGTAGCTGGGAGCGGACGACAAATGTCAGGATGCGTTTGTATCCAAAATTAAATGGCCTGTTGATGTTTGCTAAACAAATTAAGCATGGGGGGGGGGTGCTTTGAGAAAGATGACATCACAGGTTGACCTATATATATATACAATACTACATTTATTCTTTAGGCAGTCTGCGTTTTGGTACCAGATTTTTACCTCATTTTGGCAACACAAGGCGGAAATCTGATCGGACAAAATTGTATATATTAGTGGTATATTTTTAAACACTGCTGTGTCTAATATTTTGGTTACCTTATTTAGCTGCATCCGTGAAGGGGAAATTAACTTCCCGCTTGTGCGTTTCCTCCCGCCGCAGACGAGCGCATCTCCGTCTGTGCTTGGAAAGGTTGAAGTCGCTCATCCCTCTGGGACCAGAGTGCAGTCGGCACACCACGCTGGGACTCCTCAACAAGGCCAAAGTGCACATCAAGGTGTGGTGGTGGTCTAGTAGTGGTGCAGTTGAATTGTGTTGAACACAAATGTTCAATTGGTGCAAATTGTTTCCGCGCTGATTGACTTCTCCATCCTTTGTATTCCAAAGTAATGAATGAGTGAACTTGAAGCACTTAAATTGCTACATAATTGCCATTCATTAGTTTATCTATGGCATTGTTATGTGTTAGCATTAAGCTAACGGGGCCTGCGTATTGTTGTATTAAGACCAAATGCACGGCCAACCACCAATGTCGAGATGACACGATGATAAAAGACACGTATATACAATGTCCAACTGCAAGGAACATTCCATTTTTCCTCATTTGAGAAATGTGTGGCTTGCTTAGACAAGTTTATACTAGCTGCTCACTGAAGAGTTTCCCATGACCTTCCTGTTGTACACTCTTGCATTCATGGCAAGTAAGTGCATCATCAGCGGGTACTTGGGGATGTTTAATGTCTGATTTCCTGTTTTTATTTTTGCATTGTGGGGATTTGAAACTTTTGTTTGGACAACAATGAGGGCACAAATGGTTGCATAAGACGCCATTCATTGTGTGGCGTGTCTACTTTTCTGGGGATGACATTGGGGGGGAGGGTTTGTGGTTAGTGTGGGTATTGCGTGTACATTATGAACTACCTCCGGAGGTCAACAGATGACTGCAGTCCGGGAAATGCGGTTCTGATGTGGTTTTGGGTGGAAAATGGAGCAGGTACAAACAGAAGAGAACAAAACAAACACACGGTGTTATTTCAGATTCAGGAAATGGCTTGGAAAGTTCTATAGTACGCATTGACAACAAATCCCAATCTGAAAAATGCAATTGTAGCATATTTTAATATACCATTAATTGCACATGTGCACCCTCTAGTGATAAACCAAAGAATCACTGGATTAGACTGTTTACATTATATTGACTTCAACACATTTGTTGTATTTAACTGAGTGCGGTACAATAGATGGGTAGAGGTTATCTCATTCTCACACATTCCTTCCGCTCACCTCACACCTTCTCCTGATTTTCCCCTTGTAGAAACTAGAGGAGGCGGACCGGAGGAGTCAGCACCAGCTGGACACCCTGGAGCGGGAGCAGAGATACTTGCAGAGGCAGCTGGCCCAGCTCCAGACGCTCGGCGAAAGAGACCGCGTCCGCACGGACAGCCTAGGCTCCCCCACCGACTCGGACCGCTACGAATCGGACCGAGGTTGGGCTGCGGTTGTTGCCGACGGCAAAGGCGGCCTCCTTCGACATGTGTGGGTCACGGTGGTTTTGTGTGCGTTTGCAGAGGAGATCGAAGTGGACGTGGAGTGCACCGACTTCTCCTTAGGAGAAATGGACAGCGTGAGTAGCGGCGGGGCCAGCGACCTGGACGACCAGAGTAGCCGGCAGAGCTCGGCCAGCGACGAGGGCTACTCTACCTGCAGCCTCAAAGTGGCCTTCTCTGCTTGAGGTCCGCTGCACTGTGCTCCCCCCTTCCCCAAACACCACTCTCTTATGGCTTTAACCAGGGGTGGGGAACCTACGGCACACGCGGGACAGAACCGAATTCAGTACAATTCCCTCGAACACGGTTCACTTTTTGCAGCTTCACAGACAAAAATATTGCTTTCCACGTAAAAGCAGAGATTTTAAATGTCTTATTTAGATGAAAAGCAAACGAGTCCGAGGATTTTAATAATTTTATGTTAAACAATGGCTCAAAATTGTTACCGTAATCAAAAATCAATGATCACGTTCATCAACGTTGATTCATTTCAACCACTAAAGAACATGTACAAACTGTTAAATAATTGAGGGGATTGCTTAAGTGCTTTCGCAATCAAGTTTGCTGCTATTTTTGCTCGCACCAAGCTTTCGTAAATCGGGCCCAAGGACTCAAAATGGTCCCCAACACAAAAAAAGGTTCCCCACCCCTGACTTGAACAATCACCAGCCTGCAGCTCCACAAACATGTCCACCTAAGAACCAGCCTTAAGCTTGACTCCAACCTAAACCTGAATGTCTGTTGTCCCGTGAACAGCCACAATCAAAAAGAAAGGCACTCAAAGGGTACAAGTCAAACCTTCAACCAAATCAATCCTCTTCAAAACCAGCAAAAAAGGCCACAAATACCAGCTTGACATTTGCTCCATTTGCCTTTAAAAAAAAAAAAAAATCAGCAACTTAAAAACAGGTCGTGACCCTTTTACTTTCACATTTGCATTCCAAAGTCTGATTTTAGTTAACAGAGCCACAAGATTCAAATCTACACACATTAGTTGTTCTAATTTATTTTGCATAGTATTTATTATGTTTGTTATATTTAATTGTGCTGCAGCTTTTTTGGTGGAAAAATATCTGAAAATGACTTGACCTCCCTCCCCTTGAAATGCATCAGTGTGAGAACCTGTTCTATTTATTTTAACCCCCATTTAGAAAGTAATAAGCTAGCCGGTACTTGTCCCGCCGGCAAAAGGTGAAAAAGCAATAATGCATTTTTTTTTTTTTTATACATTGCTTTTGTCCGTCCATAAGCTCTAATGTCTAAGACTGGTGATTTTAGCAACAAAAACAAAAAAAGTAAATGATTTTCCAAAGCTACAGTGCATGTGTGTTGAATGTTATAATGGAAAAAAAAATGTCTGTAGCATGAACAAAAACACTTAATTTTTTTTAGTCCACATTGAAAAATTGACTGTTATGTCATCCATCATTGCACTGTTCCAAACCATCAACTACAATAACGTCGCCCATTTCTCTCCCCGCTAGTGACTCCATCAGCACCAAATTGTGTCTTAATGTGAGTGTTTGACTCTTGCACAAGTCCCTGCTCACCCAACCCACCCAACGTGTTTGGGGAAATGTAGAAAATGCACTATAAAATTAATAATTGTGCTTGGGGGAAGCACAGCCCTGATGTTTTCTAGTGCTTGATTAGGAATTTAATGTTTTTTTTTTGCAAAATATGCTGCTGGTGCCCTGCTGATACTTTGTTACGGTTCCTGACGACGCTCCCTGGAATCCTAATAAATTTCTTCCACCAACATGTGAACCCATTATGTGTTTAACTTGAGCAGTTTTCTGTGCCGCTTATCATATAGAGTGTCCTATAAAATCTTGTAGCATTAATTTGCTTGGCCCATAAAATTGGTTAAAGTTAATTTTTCTCAAATTGAAATAAGATTTTCCAAAAATGACAGCTGAAATAGAAATACTCACCGTTAGATGACAGATGTTTGGGGACGAAGCGCATCACTGTAATTCACAAAAGTTTCATTATTTATGTTAGCATTTGTGCAGGTAGTCATATTGTTGTATGGTTACCATCACACATTAGTTAGGCCATCAGATGCTCACTGACTTGAAGTCTGGCTTGACTCGCTGGCGTTCTCATTGATGCTGGTCCCAATGATAAGAAGGCAGTCATTTATAAAACTCAACAAACGGATGTTTATTTGACTTTTATAAATTACAGAAATCAAAAGATCATCGAAGCTGTTTTTGATGTTCTTACTCGAAACGAAAAGGAAAAACAAAAAATACAGCCCGACACTTACGGAGCAATTCTTAGAAGTGTTGAGCTTGAGCCACAGCACCGTGTGTGGAATTAGGGCACAAGCAGCTAACTTCCGGTTGGTACATAGCAAGTGACGCGATTACAAAGCAGGGTGGCTTCCTGTCTAATTTGGACAGCTTTTCTTCTACCTGTACGACATTAAAAAAAAAAAAAAGCATCAAGGCTTCAATTCCGACACGTATATGTAACTCCAACTTTCTTTCATTCATGTCACACAAAATGAACAACACTGTAATATTCAGTATACAACATGGGTGGGGGGGGGTGAGTATTTACAGGAGATGCCGGGTCACTGTGGCATTAAATGCCTGACGTTGTATTTGGACGTGTCGTTGTACTGCGTCATGGGCTTGTCTGCGATGCCACACGTGCCCACCCCAACTTTCCCGTTGACGCTTTCTGGAGATGCAAATATGCTTCTCTTCACCTAAGGTAACAAAAAAAGACCAAAGACAAAATGTTGGGGTTAGCGTTTGCAATGGCTTAGATGGTATTTTGTTCAACAACATCAGATCTTGTTTAAGTGAGGGAAGCCGTGAAACTATTTGAAGAAATGATAGGCCTGTCACCTGTCCTTTCTTGTTCTTTGAGTAAGCTTTGTTGTTGAACTGTTGCCACTTGGACTTTTGGTCCTCTCGCTCCTGCTCTAATTCCTTCATCCTCAGCACCTTTTTCTGGGCTTTCTTCTTTTTGTATTCTCGCTGCTCGGCGATCTGCTCCTTTCTAGACCCCCGGAGAAAAGAACAAAATGTCAAAAAGCCACTGCCACGCAGACTACAGTAGGCAAAGCGCATTGCGGTCGTACCTTGATTTGTTCCTGGACAAGCCGAGGTCGTCTTCGAGACGCCTGCGGTCCTCCACCGCTTTGAGGTTCTGCAGGGGGATGATTTCAGCGTTGCCGTAGCCAGTGAAGGTGACAGCGGCTGTGCTGTTCTCGTGGTCGATCTCCTCGATCTCGGCCTCATACACCCTGCAAAAAGCCACGTCTGTAAGCAGGTGAGTACGGTTCGCAGGTGGGCCAAAAAGGAATACTTGAGTGTACATAAACTATGTAAATATTCAGATGAACACTTTCAGAATGCATACTCCTACCTAATATTATCATCTAATTTTTTTATTGTTTGGTTCTTATAGAACATTCAAATTTCTTGAGATAATGGATTTGAAGGTTATTTTGGCTCAGATAAAATCACCAAAATGACACACTCGAGGAAATATTCCTCTCTGAATATGGTAAATGAAATTAATGATTGAGGTTTTGCCCCTCATATTCAATGGGTTATTGGTCTGTTTTTATTCATCGCTCATTTTATTTTATTTATTATTTATTATTTATGGTTTGTGCCTTCTTGTTTTTGTTTTGTGTCGCCTACTTGTATGTCTCGTCACCGTGGGATGGAGGAAACGGAATTTCGGTTTCTTTGTGTGTCTTGACATATGTAGGGATTGACAATAAAGCTGACTTTGACTTTGACTTTGACTTTGATATTAGAGGTGGGTTTGAAGCACCCGTACATAAAAGGCACATTTCAAACCAGAGAAAACTTGACGCAGGCTTGCTTGCAGCGGTACAGGTGACACTCACTGTCCATCCTGACTCCACACGGACAAACACTTGTCTCCCACTTTCCAGATGTGCCTGATGGGTGCCGGAGCGGCGCCATTGGCAGTGGGGGTGGCGTCTGCAGGCTGCGAGGCCAAGAGGTCCTTGGTCAGGTCAATGACTTCCTGAAGGAGAAATTATATCAGGCGTTGGGTCAGATGTTGTTCTCTAATTGATTACGGGATACACTTTGCTGTGAAAAATGTACTTCCTATTTTTTCACATTTAACGGTAGCATCATTTGATTTGATTAAAACGTGCAACATTTTGTTTATATGCTCTGTTAGAGTTTGGGCTATTATAGGCACAGAGACCATTATAAACTCTTTCTGCAGAGGCTCTTTATCCTTCTCACGATATAGTGTAGTTGATGCGGGACTTGACACATTATTGCAATCAATCAATCATGATGGACATAAACAAACCTGCAAGTCTTTCTGTAGCTTGAGGAGATCCTCATTTTCTTGGTCGGTGGACAAGGCAACTTCAACCTGCTGTAGCTGAGCTTTGTAGCTGCCGAGCTGCTTCACTAAATCCTCCGACATCTGCGAAACGGCGCCCAACACACGACATTTGAGTCACTCGCCGTGTGTCAACTAGCTGCGCACATTAGCACACAGTACGGTGGACGGAAAATAAGCCATTGAGGATCAAATAGACATGGTGTTTCCATTTCGCATAACAACAGCGACTACACGAGGAGCCAAAACTAATAATAAATCTTAGCTAAGACGTCACAGTGCTGTAAATAATTGCTTCGATCTGTTAGCTTCGGCCTTCGTTAGCCGACGTTAACACATCGCGCTTGATGCTAATGCTAATGACTTAGCGGCTCGGGAGGAAAGGACAGAAAAATGTAGTATAGCGTTCATAATTATAAACACAACGTCGTCCAAAACTAAACTCACCTCTGTATGGTTATGAATGATGTATAAATTAAATAAGCATCCAACTTTCGCAGTTTCAATAAGGCAAAAAACAATGCGCTGTTGGGAACAAGAGCGTCGTCGACCCGTACAAGCCTGTCAATGAAATCTCGCGATAATTGCGCAAATCTCGATTAAGCTCAAGGACGTCTCCAGTGGCCATGATATCAAATTGCCATAACCAAACAGCTATTTGATAGTTCGTCTTTGTTCGAAAATCGAGTCAATTTTAAAATTAAAATAACTCCTTCAACTAAACTAAACGTCTGAACAAGACTAAATTAGTCACCCCCAAGTACCCGCAGTTCCAATGCGTGTATGACTGCATGCAAAACAGAGGAAATTCTCATGTTTACAGTCATTTGTGAGTTGGAATTATACATCTTTCCATCAATACCCTAGTTTTTGACCACCAAGTCAATATCGTTTTGCAGCTGAATAATTAAAATATTAAAAACTGCTCCGTGTATAATACAATACACGGCCACAGCACAGTACTAATAAGCACATAGTTAGATTAATGGGGATGGGTGCTTGGCTCCATTTCCAAGATTTTCAATAGATAAAATGAACAATGACTTAAATGAATTCTTGACTCACAGAGCTGAATTAACTTGGTAAAGGCAATATTTTTCCAGTAGTATTGGATCTCATTAAAGCCTCATTCCGGTAACTAAATGTAAATATGAATCCAATCCATCAAAATGACTGCCAATGTCATTACTAGGCTTCAGAGCAGCCTCCAGAAGCAGGAGGAGCCCTCCCACCCTCGCTTGTAGCGTCACATGCATGTGGTATAAAAGAGCCCCTTCTCCAGTCTACCACACCTGCTTCAAACATCTGCTTGAACTCCATCTGTGTGCTGAATGATTCATTTCAAGCGTCTATTTTTAAAGTCCTCGGATGCGGAGCCATGGGAACGCTTCCTCTTTTCACCACAGTAGAATTCCTCGCCTTTTTTTCCCTAACCGGAAGAACTTGAACAACATGACGACTGCTTCCACTGATGCCAAACGCCGCTAATCGACTTCAATCCAATAAAGGTGTCAATGGACTGCCTGAACTTGACCAATAAGACGGCGGTGGCCCGGCACTTGTATGGCGCTCAGACCTCGGCACCTCTCACCCTCCTGGTGGGTGTCCTCATCCTGCTGACCGTCTTCGGCAACGTCATGGTGGTCATCGCCGTGACCACATGCCGTGCCCTCAGAGCCCCCCAGAATTTATTCCTGGTCTCTTTGGCGTGCGCCGACATCCTGGTGGCTACCTCGGTGATGCCCTTCTCCCTGGCCAATGAACTGATGGGTTACTGGTTCTTCGGCAAGGTGTGGTGTGAAATCTACCTGGCGCTGGATGTGTTTTTCTGCACGTCTTCCATCGTCCACCTGTGCGCCATAAGCCTGGACCGATACTGGTCCATCACACGGGCCGTCGAGTACAACTTGAGAAGGACGCCTCAGCGGATCAAATGCACCATCTTGATTGTTTGGGTGCTGGCAGCCATTATCTCCTTCCCGCCGCTGATCACCATGAAGAAGGACAAAGGCCAAGAGGACCGACCCGAATGTAAAATCAACGACGAGAAGTGGTACATCGTTTTCTCCAGCACCGCTTCCTTCTTCGCGCCCTGCGCCATCATGGTCCTGGTCTACGTGAGGATCTACCAGGTGGCCAAACAGAGGACAAGAGCCCCGCCGGGTGAAAGGTCACGAGAAAACGGACGCCCGGAGCGTGAGGACGGAGAGGTGAACGGGGAGCTGGCGGACGAATCATCATCGGACGGCTACGAAGTAACCTTGTGTTCTCTGAAGAAGAGGCGACCCGCCCGGACGGCCGAGTGGGGTCGCGAGAAGCCCGGAGAAGCCGCCGAGAAGCCACAAGCCAACACCAGCCGCTGGAAAGGAAGACAGCACCGAGAGAGACGCTTCACGTTAGTGCTGGCCGTGGTGGTGGGAGTGTTCGTCCTCTGCTGGCTGCCCTTCTTCTTCACGTACACGCTCACGGCCGTGTGCGCCTGCTGCGTGCCCGAGACGCTCTTCAAGATGTTCTTCTGGTTGGGATACTGTAACAGCTCCCTCAACCCGCTCATTTATACCGTTTTCAATAACGACTTCCGCAGGTCCTTTAAAAAGATCCTCTGCAGAAAAACACATGTTGATTTATAAGAGGACACAACTCTGGAATGTGTGTTGAAATTTCAACTCATCGCTACTTATTGTATGTTTCATCCGTCACTGTAATTTGTTTAGGTTCTCTAGCACTTGTCACTTAATGGGGAATAAATCCCCCAAAAATATTTGCAACACCAGAAAATCCCATCCCGTCAGCAACTCATCCACATTATCTTATCGAAGCTCAAAACCTTCAGGCTTCTGCTAGAAAGCAAAACAAATGTGAAGAAAACCCCACGAGAAGCTCTGACATTTATTTGGGCATATTTCGAAAGCTCCTTCGGCGCTGACTCCCATTTAACAGGAATTGGAATGCGATTGGTTCATTTTAAACAGCATCATCTCAGTTACACTAGGGTGTGCACACTTACGCAACCACAGTGGTTTGCTTTAAGACATTCAGACAATATCCGCAATTTTTTTTTTTTGCCACTCAATTGTCACGGGCATTATTTTTATTTTAGTTTAAATCATCACGGGCTTTATTTTTATCTTAGTTCAATCTACACAATAGCAACAAGACTGATGATGGCAAATCTAATTGAAGCCAAACGATGTCACCCTCACTCCTCACTTGTCTTTCCTAGGCCGGAGACGTTTCGATGAAGGGAAAATTAAAGCTAGGGGCTGCGTGGGCGACCACGGAATCATTGCAGGCAGCTTATCATGAATTATTGCCTTCATATCAGGATGTCATTAAATCCTCCCCTGGAGTCAAACACAAGAAATGGAAATAGGAGTGCCTTCTGCCGATGACACAATTAACTCTCACACACACACAAGCTTATCTGTTTGCTACTAACATCACCTTTTTTACACACGTCAACAAATAAACATTTACGATCCCGCAAACCTGAACTTAAGTGAAAAGCGCTTCTCAGTCAAGACGGGAATGATTCCCATGACTCGTGTCGTGGAAATTTTTTGTTTGAGATTCCTGTGGTACGCATGTTTGGACTCAATCTGTTAAAGGCTTAAAATATGACCGCCGTTCGTGACCGCAAACTGTCATCAGTGCCGAATAAATGTCTCGATGTTGGAGTTCCCATGAACAATACAGAGTGAGAAAGATTGCGCAACACGTGTTGTACTTCACCCTGGTATGTGAAGCTCATGCATGCTATTAATATGTTGACATGGGAAACAGCTATGACGATACATGTCAAAAGGAATTACGCCAAAATATGCTTCATAACAAAAGTCTTCACCCCCTCTTTAAAAATAAAAGCTTCATTTGTGATACGAGTATTATATTTAATACCCAACTGTGATATGTTTTAATAAAATGTCCTAATTGATTGTGTCCGTCTGACTTTATACGACCGGGTCACAGCGAACAGTGGAAATTTGCACCCAATAAAAGTAAAAGGTCAGTACATTTATTTTTTCATTTTAACATCAGTGTGAGGATGGAAACTGGTACGCAACGGTCTCAAACATGTGGCCCGGGGGCCATTTGTGGCCTGCCGAATGACATTCTGCGGTCCTCTACTTGACAAAGTTTAATGTTAGTGCTTTCAAACTTTTCACTGGTACTGATTTTTTTTATAGATTCCACAGCTCAAGCCCTACTGTAGTTTTTCCAGCTGTCTAAAACTAGTGTTCTGTTTGGCCAAATGTGCTGAAATATGGATGCCTTTCTATTTTATGTTCCTGCCAAGCGGGCTGATTGCGCGTGCATCATAAATTCACACATGTCCACTTTCACTGTGTGCAGATTCAATATGATTTATTCAGAGTGTTTAAGGGCGTCCATAAAGTCACTAAAAACGAGGCCGTTGGCAAAAGTTCCCACAATCAGCCGTCTCCACATTCTGCGGTTTGCTCTCGTCCCTTTAAATTTTCTCGTCGTGTCTCTTAAAAGGGCGGCTGAACTTTGAGGCAATTAAAGATCGCAGACTGCATCCCAGACATGTGGGATGATGAAGGCTGGCTCGCGGTGTCAGACAGAGGCCTCGAGACCATACTAATAAGTTTACATCATAGCCGGAGATGAATAGAGGAGTTTTAATTGAATGTTGGCTCATTCATTATGGATGGAGCTCTCGAGTACACCATACTTCCTCCTGCTCGGATAATCAACTTTGATTCTCCGGGATGAAGGCGGAGTGGCTATCCAGCTTTATTTTTCCGCCTTTTAATTTTCTATTTCTTTTCGCTTTCCGTTCCACCGCTGATTGCTTGTTTACTTGCTTCAATTACTTGTTTTTCCAAGATGTCAAAATGTGGAAGAAGCCCAATTGTGTCAAGACGAAAATGAGTTTAACCTAGTTTACATGTTGGGCTCAGTGATGACATTAATACAAGCTGTCGTTCTGTGTAGTGATTTAATTACGATATTAATTCATGTGTACACATTTGTTCATAAAATAAGGCCACTGGCTTGTGGTTTTGTGTGTGTGTGTGTGTGTGTGTGTGTGTGTGTGTGTGTGTGTGTGTGTGTGTGTGTGTGTGTGTGTGTGTGTGTGTGTGTGAGCAGAGCTATCCATTGCAAAACAAACCAAGGTTAAGGACTCGTGGGGGCAAAAGCCACACACATGAAGTGGAAATTACCAAATATAACTCTCGTGTTTATACATGTATGAGAAAGTGAAGCAATCCTTCGGGGATACTCCTTCACACTCGTTTTTTTCCCCACTCTTCCCGATAATTATACCACATTGCTTTTTACTGGCCCAAAGAAGTCGCTGTTGAATTATTCATCGCAAACTCAGTTATAAGAGAAGTCCTACTTCAAATAAAAAATGATAATTAAAATGAGTTAACAGGAGTAGAAAATGGCGAGTCTAATTTATGGCATCTTATCTGAAGTTTAGTAATATTAAAAAAAAAAAAAAAACTTTCCAATATATGCTGCTAATGAGGATCCACAATAACTGGACAGGTGTGACAACCAGTCAAAAAATTTATGTAGCTTCTTATTAATCTGCGGGCCAATAGACAGCCGGATATAGCCGTTGGAGGATAATCGTCAGTGCTAATCAGGAATAGAACAGATGCTAAATGCCTTCCTGCCTTGCTCCAACTTCCTGCCGTCCCTCTTTCTACAAAGCTATTTATATGCCTCATCCAATCAACGATTCATATCCTTCTTCGCCTGTTAGCTGCATTCAGTTTGATATCAAATATAAGACACTAGTTGCGTTTCCATTGCCGTCTGTCGCCAGAATGTGGAGATGAACAAAACATCCATAACATTTAACTTAATTATTGTCACCGGCAACACATCCTGACAGCATCTTATGAAAATCGAAATCACTTACGCCAGCACAATGAAATTGTTTGCTTAGGGATTATGGCTTCATAAATGTTTTTTTATTTGTTTATTTTCCAGGACATGTGCATTGCTTATTGAATCAACAATAGGGACATTTCACGAGCAGTCAACATATTTCCATCTGGCCATATGCGGTACTAGGCCGCTTTATTGTACTTTGGAGGAAATGGCCACAAAATTCCAGGTGTTAGGTGTTCTCATTGGGGAATGATTGGATCTCTTCCATATTCAGACTTCCCTATTAGACAGATGGATGATACTAAATTGCAGAGTATATACGCTTTGGGTTATTGACCTTCAAACTGGAACAAATTCAGCGCAGATAATTACGTTTCCAAAAGTAATATAGGGAGTAAGAATCCCAAATTGAAAGCAATTGGGGGGATCAAAAGATTTGGTTGGTTAATTTCACACTAACTTGATGAGCAATAAAAAGTCAATTTTACACATCTCCCCTTTAAAGAGATATTTTAAGAGTGCATTTGAGTGCATGACTTCTCTCCTCAGAAACAACACAATAGCACAGTGCAAAGAACCATTGAAGTTATATTGTTTGTTTCAAAGAGTATTTCAATTAGGTCGATTACAAAAGGAACAAGCTCGTGTCTGGCAGGAAGAAGGACACATTTCAAAGTAATGGCTTTCCCTAAATTGCAGAAATAATTGAGTTTTCCCGGAATAATCAGTCACGCTAATCTCCACGCGAGGAAAACCTAATTTCATTTGCCCGTCTCAAATTTGAATTCGCCTCAATGAGCTAGCACGTGCGGTTACTATGGAATTGTAATGTCGTCACAACAAGAATAATAATCAAAATAAGTTAATATGCACGGGTATAAGTCAACAATAATAAAAAGCCAATTTGCTTATTTCAGTTAATAACGTAATACCGGACACGTTTTCTTAAATTTATGAATATTTATTGGAGAAGTATGTGGAAAAATAAATTGACATTTTATCTGTATAGAAACCCTGCTATCAGCATTGAGACAATAAAAATAAACTCAATAATCTCACAATCTTAACAGTACAAATACTATTCTAAAAAGGGCAATACTGCTTAATAATAATGTCCTTGTGAGGGGGTTCTGATCTTTTACTGCCACCTGCAGCCAAACGCGCAGAACTGCCTCCCACCATTGCCCCACAATATTTATCCCGACGTGGTCTGTTGAAACATTTTATTTGTGATGTATCATATAAATGTCATGGTGTGTTGTCAAATCCCGGCTTGTGACATTTAGTGGACGCAATAAAGGAAGTCTGTTAACCCCTCAAGCGTGGGAGCGCATGCGCGGTCTAGCCCGGAAAGGCGGGGCATACATTTTACGTACCAAGCGCGCCCCCGCCTTATCCAATCAGCGTTGAGGTAAACACTCGGTTGCGTCATTGTTATTGTGCGTTGCTCGGAAGACGCTCCAGCTGGTCGACTCTCGTTAGATATTTCGCCACCTCTTTTATTTTTGACACATTTCAACTTTTTTGTTCAACGCTTAAAACGAAAGAGGAGTCCAAGTGGCGCCATGTCGATACCAAACGACGCTTCTTCCTTGGAGGAGAGTTTGCAAGGTAATGTGTTGATTTTTGAATTTGGCCAGCTCGCATGAAAACTGTTGGGAAACCTCACTACAAGCGTCTAAAAATTTCGTATTTATCTTAAAGTTTTATGAGCGGGTCTGCAAATAGATTAGTAGAGCAAAAAAGAATGTCTGTGAGTTAAGGGTTTGCATTGTATTTTAAGTCAACTCCCTCAATTAAAAAGAACAAAAAGTTTTTCACCATCACTAGCGCTGTGTATTCTTTCTACATTTTTTTCCCTCATTATTTTTCCAGGTACGTGGGTGGAGTCACACTTCAGTGCTGCAGCCTCACAAAGCAACAGTCACCACGGAAGCCAGGAGCTCGTAATGCCCACGTCCACGCAGCAGGATGACGTGGAGAACATGCTGCTGGATGCCCAACGCGAGTCCGGCAGGAGCAGCTCAGGCGGAAGCTCGCAATGCAACAGGTCTGCTCCCGAAAAGGCAACTAAGTGGTTGTGAAATAAAGATAGTCACACTGACCCTTTGCTCCCCTTTCACAAGCCCACGCAGAGCACTGACCCCCCTTGTATGGAGAGGCTCTGGGGGAAGCAGCTTGCAGGTAATATAGGAAGTAAGATCAAGATTGCCATGATTTGACCAAAAGCAGAATGTTTAGCGCTATTTAGGCTTCAATTTCTTCCAGACAAAACAAAAGTGGCTTTAGTGAGAAAATATTTTGGGACAAATGGTCATTAGGCTGCTTATGGAGGTTATACAGTTCAGCACAGCAATGCCTATTGTAGTACTAAAGTTGACCTGTTAGTGGCAGCATGGTGCCAGAAGCCATAAGGACAGGAAAGGAATCTAGTCTAACTTTGAGTATGTCTGATGTTATATTGCAGTTGCACAAACACGAAATTGTTACTCTGTGTGTACCCTGATTTTACTCGTTTAATTTTTCTTTTTTTTTTCCAATGTGACCAAACCCACATTGTGTTTTTAGTCAGAAGAGGACCTTCAGGAACGAAGACAGGAAGTGGAGGTGATGATGAAAAAAAACGCGGACTGGTGCAGTCGACCCGAGAACAATCCGCCAAAGTAGGCTTTTTACGTAACTATATCTACAAACTGTTACAAAAGTCAAATGGTTTTCCGCCACATCATGTGCCCTGGTGCCTCTTGTTTACAAACATTACAAAATGGTCAATGAGGAACTATGTTAATTTTCTGTGGTCGTGACCTTAGACAGGACCCCTGGTTGGCACCAATGAAAGTTTGATGTGCTCCTCTGCAGGGAGTTCCTGCTCAAACACCCCAAGCGCTCCACCCCGCTCAGCATGCGCAACAGCAGCGTCATGAAGAAGGGCGGCGTCCTCTCGCCCGACTTCCTACAGCTCTTCCTGCCCTCCTTAATCATCTCGCACATACTCGCAATCGGCCTCGGGTAAGATTCGTCGCAGTCGCTCCATTCCACAAGTGCATGTGGATTGACTCAAACTAGGGTTCGGGTTTCAAGTCATTTGGCCCACTGTCTTTATTTTCAGGATATACATCGGGAAGCGCCTGGCCTCCCATCACACCTTGTGAGAAGCCTTGCGTTCGGACCTCCATGAGACATCGGCATGCCTTTAACTGAAAAGAACCACTGTGAAAAACCAAGCGATTGTGAGCCATATGAGGGAAACGCCGGCCCCTCTTACACTCAGACCTCTCCTGCCTTTCTGCTGTTTCCTCCAGCTTGTTTTAAGATCCGTTCTACGCGTTTGCTTTGAACCACTTGGTCAGACTTGGTAAAATGTTTATATTTGTATCCAAGGGATCATTAGCATACTGTGATTACTTCAATATAAATTGTGTTTTGATATTTGTAATATCAAATGTGATGCACAAATATGCAGTGGGGGCCATTTTACTAAAAGTCATTCAACTTTCTTTGCCAAGTACAGTCAGGGCATGCTGGTGGCTAGCTGCAATAATTTTAACTCCTAAAGCACCCACAAGTTTGACTTTGCATGTTGCTTACCTTAACTTGAATCCCTTGTTGCATGTAAGGTACAATCCAGGTGGAATAAAATGCACCATCCTAAAATCTTCACCAGCTGTTTTATTTGATGCTTTGGCCATCTTCTTCTATCTTTTAGTGCTTGGTAAACAAATTGGTGCACTGCTGCCACCTTCTGAAATGGAGTGTGGGGCATGCAGCCTAAACCTATTCCCAAAAATAAGAACAGAAATTTAAAAATGAACGGTGCCCACCTCTGCAAATATTATCGGTTAATAAAAATTGAAAACACACACAGCCTGGTGAATTATATGAAAGGAAATTGCTCAAAAGATGAACACAATTAAAATTTTATTGAACTTTGGTCAAAATAATAAACAAGTGAATACATTGCCACCATGTTAGGAATCAACGGACAAAGACAATGCCTTGGTGTGTTTTGTCTGAATGTACTCGTAACCGTCACGTCTGGATTCACGTGGATGTGTTTTGAGGAACTTCCCGAATTAGTGAGAACACGGATGAGGGGGGCTGTCATCACTCCTTGGATTGGGAGGCACTCTTAAATCACCCACGTGTGACAGCTACACGTAGCAGCGGCGTATGAGGCCATCACGCTAGAAAATAGGAATTAACAAATAATGCACATGAGGTTTGGGGTGGGAAGGGGGGCATAGCTGTCACTCATAGAAAGTCGGAATTAAGGCTGCAGATTCCCTTTGTCCGTCTTGTGCCTTACCAGCCCGCCCACCCCCCAAGAAAAGCTCCAAAGTCAAGACGCTCTTGATAACGCACACACACACACACACTTGCGCTCTCTCACACACACGCATTATTAGCTTGTCCAACAGTGGTAGCCCCAAAATAGTAGTTCAATAAACACATTTTGCTTGAGATCTGCTCCCAAGAAAAAGGAGAAAGAAAAAAAAAAAGACAGTGGTGCGACTGGACATGTTCCACCTCTCTACAACATAAAAACATGCAAAGCAATATACATACTTGTAAATTTAAAAACACATCTGTCGTTTTAGTTTCTTTTTATTATGTGGATGACAAGGTGTACTTGAGTAGATACAGTCAGTGAAATCAGGTCACTGTATTGATGGAGGGGGGTGGGTTTATGAGGCGAGGAGGGGGAGAAAGAAAAAGAATCGAGTCCACTCTCCAGATTCACAGCCACCTCCATCAGTGGACGCGCAGCGGACGGGAGGGAGGGAATGTTAACAGTTTGGCTATACGTGATTCCCCACCAGCCGCTAATCTGCACTTTGGTGCTCGGAAACCTTTCAGACGGTGGTACGACGTCACATCTCGGAGGGGGGGCGGGGGGCGGTAAGTGTGGGGGGAGTTGGCTTCCGAGCCTTTAAAACGGTGAAACGAAGGTTAAAAATGTCAACAAAAACATTGACGTTCAAGAGTTTGACCTCCGTCTATTAGACCCACATACGGCTTTCTGGGTCAATGGGGGGTGGGGGGGGGCGAGGGGAATGAGAGTGTATGTGTGAGTGTGGGGGTGTTGGTGATTGCCCTGATGCCAAAAAGGCAAAAAACAATCTAAGCTTAGATTCAAAATAAAACAGACCTAGCGGGTCGGCCTCCAAAAAAGTAGACGCGTGCTTTCGAAAATTCTTCACCAGGAGGACGACGAGGCCGTTTGTTTTCTTCTTGTTCTTATACAGATAGACACGTAGTAGGCTGAACTAAAACGGGGACGCCCAAAGCCCGTCCCCGCTCTTCTAGTTGATCTTGTCCTGGAAAATGTACAAGTTGTTGGTGGCGGCCACGGCGATCACGTTCTCTTTGGGGTGCCAGGCTGTGTGCAGGATCTTCTTGTTGAAGTCCAGGCTGTCCACGCTGATCTCGTCCTTCTTCCGCTTGCCGCCCGTGGATACCTTGCGTGGCTTGAGCGTGGCCCGCGGTTTGCTGCTCTCCCGCGACGCCTCCAGCGTGATGTCCCGCCGGGTGTTGCGGTCGAACATTCGGAAGAAGTTGTTGTACGAGCCCGTCATGATGGCACTTTAAGAAAAAGGAGGTGATTGTTAAAGTGGTTAACTCGCACATTACGCCATCTGGTGGGAGAGCATTGAATCATTCTGCAGGCATGACATTGTCACGATTGACACAAAAGCACAAACCTGTCACTGCCATTCCAGCAGCACTCAAACTTGTCAAAGATGCAGTCATTTTCATACAAAGAGCACAGTTTGCTGCGAAGGTATTCATGGACCTGAAGAAGAAGAAGAAAAAAAAAAAAAATCAACGAAGCAGATTACCGTAATTTTCGGACTATAAGTCGCGGTTTTTTTCATAGTTTGGGTGGGGGGGCGACTTATACTCAGGAGCGACTTATATGCATATATATGTTTTTTTTCACTTTTTTGAGCATTTTATGGCTGGTGCGACTTATACTCCGGTGCGACTTATAGTCCGAAAATTACGGTAGTGTATTGGACTGGAGACGACATTTATTCACACAATAAGATTTAATCAGACATCACCAAGGAAACAGACATTTCTGCAAAGAGAGCAGGATAGATTAAAAATAATTGTACCTGATACGTCTCCACTGGCCGGTTCTCCATGTTGAGGTCCCAAACTTTGACAGAGAGGTAGTCACGTGTCATCATGTAGCGCCCGCTGTGACTGAACTTCACGTCTGAGATGGACGAGATGATCTCGGAGAAGAAGGAGCGGCTGCTGGGATCCTCGGGCTCCTCGAAGACTGCAAATGAACGGCAAATACGCTTGAGACAAAAATAAAATAAAAAAAATTGGACGGAATATCGGGCGGCGATGGCTACTCACATTTTGAGTGGCGGTCGCAGAGCGCCGCCGCTCGCATGTCGCACAATCGGATGGTGCCTTTGCTACTGCTGTACACAAATACGTTGCATTGGTGGGGATGGCACTCGGCCGCTGTGATGACTTCTGTCAGCTCCTCCATATTAGCGGGCTTGATGTCTACAATATCTGTGAAGGGGCGGGGTTAAAGGTGATAACCGGCAGATACAGGGCATCCAGTTCCCTCAATTCAGGATTCTCACCAAGAAATAGCAAGAATCTCCAAAGCCGTAAGAAAAAGGATACTAAAACTTCTGTCTGTGATTTCCAAGTGCCATAAATTTATTCTTAGGTCATCTGCAGAGAGGTACGTTTCGTGGTCACTATTTACAGAAATGGAATTAATGTGATAGGTGTGCGCATTTGCAAAGATCCTCCGCGGGCTGGCTTCTACCATGAGATCCATGGGCATTAGCACCGGTACCTGCAAGGCAGCCACAAGGCGAGCGTGAAGGCAAGCACAATGGGGGGGGGGGGGAAGAAAAAAAGACGTGGACGTACCCGTAAAGAGGTGATTCTAAAAGGGTCTATGAGTCGGCCATCTTCATATTTCAGGTTGTAGCCTTCCGCCCGCTTGTCTCGTTCACTTATTTTCCACAATTTGATCGTTTTATCTGATCAAAAGAAAATTCGCATCAGTGACGCCATTTGACGGAGCAGAAAAAAGTGATTTCTTACCGTTTGTTGAAAGGAGAAAGTGAGCAGCATTCTGTTGGGGTAGCCACCTAATTTTATTGATTTTCTCCTCAATTTCTAAACTTTTCAAGTAGTCAAATTCAGGCTCGTGACTCTGAAAAGTGCTATAAACGTTGTACTCGCCACGCAGGTGAGGACGATTTTTAGACTGTGAAGCAAAAGAGAGCAAACAAAATTTGCTGTCAGTAACTCGTCGGATTGACAAATGCATCAAGCGCTCTGGAAAATTGGGGCGAATTGAAGTACCTCCTGCTCGTGTTGAAATATCACTACTCTGCCGCCCTTGTCTCCCGTAGCGAGCAGCTCTCCCGAATAGTTGAATTCAACCGTGGAGATTATGTCGGCTAAAAATAGACACAAGCTGTGATGATGTGTAAAAATATCTGCATTCAGTTGCAGCGGCATGACCTAAAAATCCCTCTCTTCACAACAAAAACAGCTGGTCAAGAATAAACAAACAAGCATTATTTACATATGAAATTGTACATTTATGGTCTACGACAAAAATTGAACAGCAGCAAAAGTGGTTGGAAAATGTATTCGTGTTTGACCTGCATGTCAAAATGATTCATGAAAGCAAAGAAGTGCAGTGTCAACATTTTCCCGACTTTACAGCGATGGGATGAAAATCTCCCGGCCTGTACTAAGGTCAAACGTCACGTTCTTTTTAAGACAGATCAAAAGACAGATGACGATGGCAACTAGGTTGTATAAACAAGCAAACATCCTTGGACGCAAGCGTGGTACATGTACAAATTATAGAAAGTTGTCCACTCAACTCTTGTGAAATTGTCCAATTCCATTCAACTGATTTGAATTTTTTTAAATTGATTTCAATGTTTCCATGTCAATGGATTTAGTTTAATGGATACACTTGACAAGACACCAATTTCTCTGCCTTTCTGTGACTCTTCCAGTCTCTCTTGCAACTTGCTGTGTAACTGTTGCACTTATGAAATAACCGCTTCAAGCGCCACATAGACTGGACTGTATTAATTTTACGGAACCACAAACAACATGGCGTTGATTTGTGCTTCATTAATAATTACTTGCTACAGTCCAACAGGCAACACCTTGAAATCTGTCTCATTTTCTTCCTGCTTGCTGCAGATTAGATGTTCATTTTCCTAACTGTTTCTATGGAACGTACATTTACTTCATTATGATTCTATGGCTTGGGTACATGTTTCAGTATTAGTGTTATATAACACGAATCTACTTTTCCCCTTCTAATCCATATATAAAGATATATGTTTGCTAGCTGTATAGGCTAACATAGACACATTACATGAATGAATGAACACTAACGTGATGTCACACGATTTATGGGCGCAGTGCAATGACGTCACGTCCACAGGCGCTCCCCCTTTAATAGCTTAGCCGCCGTGTAGCATCCGGCTAGCTAGCCGCACACACAGTAGTGACTCCGTTTCAAGACAAACGGCACCTCCCACACACAATAACACAAACGCACTCCATTCCGCCACCGTAGCCAAGCCGCGGCAATACCGGCGGCTGCCTCTAACTAACCCGCGCCAAGTGTCCAAAGAGCGGCTGGCTGTCCTCTTCCAGCCTAGCCTAGCCTAGCTTAGCCATGCTAACGTTAGCCACATACCTTCCGCAACATCTTCATCTATCGCTCCTTTCACTTGAGAGAAACACCACTGGAAATCATTTCCTCCTGCAACCCCTGCAAGGAAACAAAAGAGAGAAGCGTGTCAGCTTTGTCGTGACAGCGCGTTGCGTTTCAACGCAAAAATGACTTGACAGTGATAGTTTTGACAACTAGCACGCTAGTTAGCTTAGTCGGCTAACTTGCAGACACTCAGGGCCATCTCACGCGCGCACACACACACAAACACATATCCACGCGTACGCGCAAATACATAGATACACATTCACACAAATACACACACGAGCTAAGCGAGGTGGTGGATCCTTTTGCTTCCCATCTCCCCTAATGTAGCTCACCCGCCATTGCTTCATTTAGCAGCGCTTTTGGCTGTACACGGCGCGTCCGATGCCCAAATCGACGCGCGCGGCTTGCTCTGAGTTAACGGTGAACATCCACGATGGCTGCGAAACGCCGGGGCTTCGGGATCTGTCAAGACCACACAAATTATCCGTGATTTTTTCCCCCTCCTCTCCCCCTTTCCAAAATGGCGCACAGGACATGGAGCGGTGACGTCATGCACGCATGCCACCCTCACGCGCGCGCATCCTACTCCAGCATCACCGAGGGAAGAAGTTCGCTTGTTTGGAATTTTGATTTTTTTTTTTTTTTAATCGTAAATTTGACGTTACCTACAACACAGTCTTTGTTTACAGTTAATGAAAGTACGAGTGCACAAATAACACATCTGCACGAGAATGTGGTGACTTTTGTTACTACTACAGTACAACAAACAAACCAAATGTAACCACGATAACATGCCAATAACATACACGTTCGCGATTCAATAAATATTCTCAAAACAACTGTAGCTGTTATTTTGCAGTCAGCTTCCCTCGGAGTCAATCTGATGTATTGTTTCCATTCAAGAAGCGACAACGAATACATAAATATTATGACAACTTGCAAGCATTTGTATTTTACGGGTCTATTACCACCACCTAGTGGATAAAAAAAGAAATGTAGAATGTGTCCATAGTGATGACGGCCTCGGCCAGTGCACAAGTGCGCGCGGCTCGTCAGCTAGTTATTCACAAGTTCAGTGCAAAACATGAATGTCAGATGAATACTGGAGTAAATAAAAGTTTAGCTCGAATTTTTATATGTAAATAGGGGCACTCTATTACTACACTTCTCCATACAAAATGACAAAAATGGAGTCAGTACACTCTCAGGGATTCAAATAATACATCTGCGTGAGTGATTATTAATAACATTTCAACAAACTAAATTTGGTCACTGCAGCACCGTGCAAGCGTTTGCATTTCACAGTCAACGAGCACCACCTAGTGGAGAAAATAAAACAATGCAGAAAATGTTTGCACTTGGGGTGACGCTCCTCAAATGACCCTGGGGACCTGAGTACGTTATTGATCTGACGTCACAGCGGGAAAATTCACGATAATCACACAATAAAATATTGAAAAAAATATTTACACAAATCGTCAAGGTCAAGAAAAACATTCTGTGTGTTGTGTTTTATTTTATTACACAGAAAGAGTTCTTAAGAAAGGGTTATTAAATACTTTGAAAAGAATATTGAACATTCTATGTTTTTATTTCTCAAGTTACAGTGAAGCTGCTTCTCATCACTCTCTGAAACGGTATATTAGAAACACAATAGGCTAATTGGTAAGCAGAGCTGCATTGCGTTTTGTCTGGTCCACAGAGTAGCGTGAGCTCATCCACTGTGTAATATATACGTACATTTTAATTGACTTTCTACACTCTGAGCTTAAACATATACACACATTCTTTATCCTCCGCAGAGAACTAGTATTGCTGCCACACTAAAAGAAGCTGCAAAAATAAAGCATATATATTTTAGCCAACATTTTCATTTTGACTCGGCTATCAAGAGGTCTGTAGTAAAGACTAGAAATGAGATTTCTCACTTGACTTGAAAGCAACATCCAAAAGTCTGCATTCAATTTTGGCCGTGCACAAAACATGAACGTTTGCTTCGAAAGTCTTTGCCCAAACAGAAGCCTCGAGAATCAGCACGGGGGCACTCGCAACCTTGTCTGAGCGCACTTTTTTTTTTTTGGTTAACGCTTTAATGAGCGCTCCTTCCTAATTGCCGCCTCTATTGTATTTTTGTCCTCACTTTTCTCCAAAGTTCAGTGTGCATTGTGAGCGATCGCGCTCGCTGGCTCACTGGGCTGCCGCGCTGCAGCTTGATCAGGTATAAGGAGAGGTGTTGACTTTATTCCGAGCCTCCAGTAACACCACCGACTCTGATAGTTCCCGATCCCGGCGGGAATTCATTATAAGACAGCTAGAGGCTGCTTGTGGACGCTCCCCGCACTCGGCCGTATGTTAACGTGTCGCTGTGGCGCTGGGCAAACATGTGCTGCAGCTGCTTTCTCTGGCTGTGGGCAACCTGGAGAGATTGATTGGTGAGCCTTCTGTTTCATCCAGGATCAGGGCCACATTCGGCAGACACGACGCCTCCGGAGAAGGCGCCATTTTCCCAGCAAAATATGGCTCATTACCAGCGCGGGCAAAATGAAGGTATTGACTTTTTTTTCTTTTTGAAAGCATCTCTTAGACACAGCACACCTATTGTCTATGTTTTATCTACTGGCTTTAAAAAAAAAAAAAAAAAAAAAGCTAGCCAGGCATGTTTCACACGTCTCGACATGTTTTATATTGTGTAGCTAGTTATTCAGAAAAATCAAACATAAGCGCTCTACTACGAAACCACAAGTCAAGGTCAGTTTCTATTTGCCTTTTCAAAGTAGCAGTATGAACCACAAATGAGGCATGTTTGTGGTGCCTTGAGATACAAGTTAAATTTGTTCCGTGACCAAAAGTGTATCTAAAATCATTGTTTGCCGTTAAACTGAATGGGAATGTCATTAATCAGTTCAGGCCTCTCCCAAAATTCAAATAGCACAGTATAATATTGTATAGTTTTTGCATCAATTCAATTGATATTGTGCTATGCCTTCTAGTGTCCTGCCTCGGCCACCGGGGGGCAGTATAACATAGCCCTATGGATATATTCAACTCCAGGCTATTTGCTGAACTGGACCGACATGCGAATAGTGCATATCCTCAAATAATTGATGGGCATCGTAAATGCACTGGAAAAAAAATCTTTTCAACTGAAAAATTCAATGCACTTTATATTAATTCTATAAAATACACTAGCTCCCCTTCTGTTCTTGCTTGACATACACAATTGTTCACATGGAAACTCACAGAGGACCTTGCACACACACAACACACAAACACACAGACCCTTCCCTGGTCCATCAGACAGTTTTCAAAACTAACCATTGCTGCGCTTAGGGGCATGAAGCTGTGTCCAAGCACACACAAAGCAGCAAAAGACAAACACAATTAATTATTCAACAGTCTTGTTTTTTTTTTTTAGATGATTTTGGCCGTGTTGTCTCTATAGCATCCGTCCGCCTTGGCGATCTGGAAGCCAGGAGGCCCGCCCGGCAGATGAGCATGCCTTGATATTTGCATGCGCAGACCACCGGAGGTCAGACGCGGAGGACGCGCCGCTGCTTCTACCCTTCATGTGAGCCTTTTTCTTTCTTTTTTTCTACTTTCTCCTCACTCTGGCGTTAAACCGCAAACACAAAGCCAGGTGTGTTTATTTTACAGCGCAACCTTGGCATTCCAAGCCGAAAGTGTAAAAAAAACATCAATCTGACATCGTGTGTGATGTCACCGTATGGTAATGTTAATGCTAGTTGCCAACGAGCTAGCTGGTTTGTCACTTATGTGTATTGTGTTTTACGTCACACAAGCAGTTGACTTCTATTTTATGTGTGCATGTTTGCAGTTGTTATGAAAACTACTTTTAAAAAAAAAAAAAAAAATTTTAATGTTATTATACGCGGGGTGAATTTCTG
Organism: Syngnathus acus; assembly: GCF_901709675.1. Taxonomy (NCBI): domain Eukaryota; kingdom Metazoa; phylum Chordata; class Actinopteri; order Syngnathiformes; family Syngnathidae; genus Syngnathus; species Syngnathus acus. The sequence continues at coordinate 4,197,574 of NC_051100.1, forward strand.
TTAAGCATGTTTATATAGTTTTTGAGATCCTACTAATTACACCATTGAATATTTAAAGAGTATCAACATAATATTTATTTTTACTTGTATCACAGAAGAAAGTGATTACATTTTTCATTTGAAAAATGCCGTTTGCTGGCTCCCTCTAAATATTTATTCGACGTGTCAGATTTCACATCTTTGGGTTCTGATTCGCTCGTCAAAGCAAGACTGTTAACTAGCAAAACACATTTATAAAGATCTGCAAATATTAATATGTTTAATTTATGAATATCTGATGAGTACTATGTATTAAAATAGAGTTATAATATTAGACAAATATTTATTTTGATTTGAAAGTAATAAAAGGTGTAATTAGGGAGTGTATTGTTGAATTGACTGTGACGTCATATTTTGCATACAGTGTGGTAATTTGTACACTAGATGGCAGTATGGCATTTATTATTATTCAACCGTCCTTTCACCTTCCTTTTTACAAGTTGTGATGATGACAGTGAAGGCCACCAACTCGTTCCCGATTTAGGTATCACACAGCGCCTCTTTGATTACACTTGATGTAACATTTAATTTAATTTAACTGTGTTTTTGCCGTACTGTGCAGCAAATCTATCGAGCTTTTCTTCATGTTGACTTTTTGTTTTGTGTCTACAGACTTCCACAGGCTTATTGGACATCACATCAAATATATTCTGAAGAAAAAGAAGGAAAAAAAAATCAATAGATCACACTGAGGAGAAATATTAGACGCGGATCCTTTGCAGAATGCATGTCCTTGTAAGACCATCACATTGTAAATAAGAAGGGTTAAATTGCACTTGTAGCTCGCTTTCCAACAGTCGGCCTATTCTCTCGGGGTACCGTTTGCTCGATTGGGGGTTGTGTGGAAGTGAGTGCTGCACTCTTCCTTCTAATAACGCCAGCAGACAATGAGAATCCTGGCTCATAACGTATAACTCCCCCCCCTCGCCGCCATCCCTGTACGGAACACGTTTGGGGGTGGGTGGGGGCTTAGCAGCTAATAAAGTGGCAAGTCGTCAAATCCGTGTGAGAAGAGCGCGGCGCCACAGGGACCTTTCATAACACTTGTATGCGCGAGTTCAAGCGCAGTGTAAAGGTTACACGTCGGCATTGTACGCGAGCTCACCTGATGGCTCGCCGTAAGCCTCGCGCAATTTCCAAGGCCGCCTTTCTCATTTGAACCGGCGCCACTGAATAATTCCGCTCCCAAAGACAGCAGAGGCCCGATGAATGTTTCACAAGCGATACAAAATTGACCATGTTCGCGGCGGTTGTGAATTAATCAGCCTTTGTTGGATTTCCCGTTAAGACACAGAGCTTTTCGCTTTCTAATGTGGAATCAGGGCCCGGCCTTTAAACGAAAAACAGTGTCGCTAATTAGCTCGCATCGGTGGGCTCGGGGTCTGAAGCTGTCCTTCACGGGAGCGCAGACGCTCTCCCGCGGCATTTCCACCCACTTTGTTCGCCGGCCTTTGATCCGCACGATTCCAGTTAAAGTTACAGCCATCGCCCTGCAAGTTGAAACTTTGGCCTTTGTCGCCGGGCGGAACCTTATACCCGTGGCGCCTTCTGGCTTTTGTCCCTCCCTTTTAGCGACGGAACTCTCCTAGCGTGACGCACAAAAGGCTACTCACGACACCATTTTATCGTCTCGCTCACGATAGCCAAATGCTAACGCCGAACAATCGAGATATCGGGAGCAAACGTGAGCGCCTGGAGTGAGTAGAACGTGGTTAGCATCCAGAATCCATCTTGTTAGCAATTTCTACAAATTAAGCCACACATTATTCTGTGTTCTACCTTTTGTGTAAACTACTACCAAATAACTAAATACTACAATATTTACAATATTGACATTACCCACAAGTTAGTCTGTGTTTACAGATGACGTTTTTGTGGGGAATCCTACTCAGTAACCTGCAAATTAGTCGGTGTTTCGCTAATTATTTTTGGTAGGAAATTGTCAAAACAACCCTCTAATTAGTGTGTTTTCTACAAATTACTTTTTCACGAGCAAGTCTCATAAAGCCTCCAGTTCTCATGTCTGTATATTGAGGTTAGCAATTATCTCAACACCAGAGGATGACCACAAACACTTTAGCGTACGTCGCCATCACGTGTGTGTGTGTTGTCGTGGTTGTTGTTAGAGGAGCATGTCGCCGCTAAACTGAACGGAATGCTTTGCGGCGCGCTAATCTGGCGCACTTAAAGGCAACAACAACACGTCGGGTCGTGCGTGTAAAGTGGCGCTCTCCGTATAATCGGCATCGTGCCAGTGAAACATTCATGGCGCACTCAATCGGTTCAATATTTCATTTCTCGACAAAGAGTACACGACGGAACAGATGCTCAAACTTTTCCTCAGGAGAGTCAAAGTCACTTTCACGCACGTCATGGCGCAGAAGACCAAGTGGAATCACTTGCTCACGCATACACAATAAAGTATATCTCGATATCAGTGGTGTCCAAGCTCCGGCCTGGGGGAGCGGCCCGTCACTCATTTAATTGCGTGATACGCAATTTAGAAATACCCGATTCAAATACTCCCTTTGCATACTTTTATAGTAGTTTCTTAATTATTTTCCCAACTAAAAATGTATCATCTTTTAAAATAATCAGACCCAAAGATGTACTACATTATAAAATGAACCTTCAGTCGTCTCTTTCTGTAGGCGTAAAAAGCAGGACGAAAGAGGATTGCCATCAAGAAAAATCGTTTTGTTTTTGCAATAGTATCAAGTGCTATTTTTCTTTCAAGGCATTTCTATACATTTCTGGGGTCATATTCAAGGCACCACTGTCTAGCTTTGTTCAGCACATCCATACCCACACGGATGCATTGGTTTTAACGTGTTACTGGAAATAAATAAGTTTGACTACGTCTGACGTACATGATTGTTTACATCCAGGGGCAACGAAAAAGTCAAGCCCTTTAGCGATCCGCCAAGGTCTCCCCCCTTCGACTCGGTGTCGCACGCACGCTGAAAACCGGACTCGCCGTGTTTACGTTAGGATTTCTTCATCTGCCTTTTAAAGCCCGATGGGCTCGCTTGAAGGTGAGGAGAGCTAAGATGATGATCCCCTCTTCCTCCGAGGAGCTTTTCCTCGCGCGCACCCTCGCAGATGTCGACATTTGGTTAGGCGCTGTACACCAAGCCCCAGATTATCAAGACGCTCCTCGCCCAAAGTCTGTCGAGTCAAACTCCATAGCGCCCCCACCCCTCCCCGTGTCCCGCCCGTCCCACCCTTTCTCGGCCCGGGTGTTGTGTAACCCGAGCTGCCACCTCAAGACCTGGACGAGCGTCAGCGAAGACCTGTCGTGTTATCGACCAACAGGCAGAGCAGATGGCGTGCGCCGCGCGTTCTAATGCTGCTCAAATCCAACAGGAATTGACAAGTGAAATCCCGCGCTGGAGTTTGGCCGCCTTTTTAGCTCGGCCGTTAAGCTTCTGTAGGATTTTCAATTGCAAAGTCAAACAAGAATGCCAAGGGGGGGGTCGACAGTTTAAGGACGGTACCGACGTTTTGAGGTCAAGAGGTTTGTGTGGTTTGGGATCTAATTTCTGTTCTCCATTGTTTTATAACCTGGACTGTAATTATGTGTTAACCGCCACAAGATGGCGCCAAAGAAACACACTTATATTAAACAGGGCTCTGGTTGTTGGGAGCGTGAAACCAGCAAAGAATGTAGAATCGGTAAATATGGAGTCTACAAATTGTTTGAGTCACTATCTGACTTTATACTGCGTTAGCTTCGAGATAGACGACATGTCGAAAGTAGGCCCAAATTTTTGGAAATCAGTCGTGAAATGAGGCCAGGAAGCAGGAACTCGGGGAAGGTCGACCACGTTGACTCGCATCACTCTCCCTCGCTTTCCCAGAGTGTACGAACATCCTCCGCACTCTCCCGCGGCCGCCCCTCCCCGGAACGGAACGGCGCTCCCCTTCCCACTGGAAAGTAGGCCAAGTCCAAGTGAGCGCCAGGGCGTTGCTTTTTTTTTTTTTTTTTTAAAAGATGATCACTTTTTCTATGAGTGTTTTGGTGTGTGTGCTCGCTCAAGACAAGAAAATTCACGTGGCGTGTAAAACAAAGAGCAGCATTATACAATTTGTGGGGGGAAAAACAAGGCCTGTTGAAACAAAGACAACAACAAAAATGTAGCTTTCCAATTCATTGACTTCCTCTTTTTCCACCTCTTGGAAAAAAAAAGGTCCCCTGCTACTATAACGACTCTGCAGGATCATTGTGTGCTGCTGGATTATTTTTAGCGTACACTTGTCTTCTTTTTTTTTTTCCAGCGCAGTTTTCACCTTGACTCCTGCTCTGGTGACATCACAATTAACATTTCTGTTAATAAAATGGCACCTCGGCGTTTGGCGCTGAGTGTTAGAAGTCTCGCTACATCACCGGAAAACACACACACACACACACACACACACACACACACACACACACACACACACACACACACACACACACACACACACACACACACACACACACACACACACACACAGGAGGAGGCAAGTTCAATAGCACCACATTACTGTTAATGATGTATCGAGATGGAATGATGAATTCTTACACAGGAAGACAATATTATAGATTCACTGTTACGTGAATGCCATTTTAAAAAAAAAAGGCTCTTCATAGTGTAAAAATGAGTCAACTCAAACTTTAAAGATAACAAACTTCAATTATATTTTAAATTGGGCAATTCGATAAAATATTTTTGTGCTTGTGAAAATTCCTTTTCCTATATTTCACAAAATATAAAAGCTTACATAACTAATTGTCTCTTGCATTCCCCCTCTACAGAAAAAAACAAGTAAAATCAACTCAGCAAATTGTTTTGGAGCAAACAACTTGCTTGCTTTGTTGTGTTAACTAACACGGTTTACATAAATTTCAATCATGTATATTTTGGAGTTGGCCAAAATTAAATTACTGTTTTAGCCCCCCACCAACACTATAAAAAACACAACTTGTGTTTTTGTGCCATTAGTCTCACATTTTTGTTTTTTTGCCAACCAAAAACCTTTCCATGGAGGCATCATTAAAAAAAAAGTGTCATAAATCCATTTGACTCGCTTTCAAGACGTAGAAGGTAGGTCAGAATAGTTCCAAGACAGAGTTCAAATCCAAACTACAAGTTTTCCCCTTAGATCATAACGCATGTTGCCAGCCTCATTTCATGCACTCCTGCAAGAATTCATCAGCTTGACATTGTCAGCATCTTCAAAATGGCTCCCCTTGAAGATCCGGAAAAAGAATGTTTGCTCTGAGCATGTTCTTCTTGGTCTGGAGGTTCACATCTTCTCATGGAGCAAACACATCTGGATGTTTTTAGTTTGGGTTTGAAACATTTTGACACACTATCGAACCTCCATTTTTTTTTTTTTTTTTTTTGCAATTGCAAATTGAGAGATGCTGTGTATTCCAGATAACGTTTGAGGTTTGTTACATCCAATAGATGTGACCATAGCCCCGCCCACCCACTTATGATTATTTCAATTTTGACCTTCCTCATTTGGCCTTCAAGTTAATATGTTTCCACTTATGGCTGAATAATCACTTTTTATTGCCTTCTCCCTCTTTGACATCACTCAAGAAACACACCCAAGTTTTATTTAAATCAGTGCCGGATAGCTCCACAAAGCCTTGATGGACACCATCACGATTGGATTGGTGTGGAAGTTTGGGGGGGGGGGGGGGTGTTGAGGAGGGAGGGGTCTGCAGGAGAGTGATGGCACCCTGGGTATATTTTTTTTTTTCTGGTCATGTGTATTTCGGTGGAAATTTCCAGGGGATATTTTAGATGTTAATAGCCCTGAAGTGGTCTCGGTTTCTTATTTAATTTCTCTCGCCTTCTTTTAAAATGTAATTCGCCCACAGACTGCGCCGCGAGGCTCGAAAGCGCGCGCGGGTTAAAAAAAAAAGTCTCTCATCATTTCCACAGCAGAATGGAAATGCAAATGGCGCGCACGCACACACACTCATGCCCTTGACACAACTCACCAGTGCACACAATTAAGTTGGTCACTGAGTGTGACGTCACTACAGAACACATGATTATTATTATTATAGTTATTATTACTATTGGTATTATAATTATTAATCCCGATGTGTGTCGTGCTGGCCTCACTAAACACAATAACGCTTTTTTATCTATTGTCCAGCACTCATTTCAAACAGGCGTGCCGCAATAATAATAATAATAATAATAATGAAAATAAGCAAAATCAACGCCAGTTTTGGACAGGCTTTTACCCCTCACTAAAAATCCACGTCGAGATTTTGGCACCTCATGGAAGTGGGAGGGGGAAAAATGAGTGTTGCCAAAGAGGGGCGCTGTCCGTCTATCAGCGCAACAAAATCGATCCCATCGCGCCTTATGGCTAGAACACATTTTTGCCATCCTCCCCCAAAAATGCCCAAAATAATCCATAATTTGTCTTTTTTATGTCTCCTTCTAATGTGTTTCGCGCGTGTGGAATTGGGGATGCTTTCGTTTTAATTGTGAGCTCAATGTGAACGCATTTATTTTAATGAACAACAACAAAAAAATAGTTTATAGTCAGGAAAAAATGATTATTGGTAATAAAATGTGTTTGTGGTGAAACAAACACGGGAGCGTAATTATTAAAATTCACATTGTAAAATAAAAATGTTTTTAGGGGGAAAGCAGCATTGCGAATGATTAAATGAGTAAAATATGTTTTGCGTGATATAAGACGTGAGAAGTCATCATCGCAACGCAATCGAGATATTAAAACTTACATTTAATGAAAGAAACGTGGTGAAATAATTAGGAATCAATGCAAATGTCTGAATCAAAATATTTTGGGTGAAAAATACATATGACGAATGTAGAGTACAAACCGCGTCGAACATTACGAATCAATTAAAACGTGTTTTAGTTAATGAACGTGGGAAAATAAAAAAAAGTGTTTTTTGGAGAAACTAAAAAGTCTTAGAGGGGAAAGAGGAAATATTGCTTTATAAAAATCACGTCTTTAGAATCCTAATCAGCCAATAACAATGTTCGAATGCTTGTAATAAAATAAATAATTATTTAAAAATAATATGAATCTTAAACGTCCTTTCCAGTCAAAGAGCTATAACAAAAATATAGTTTTAAGTGCAAGGAAATATGTACGCTTGCTGCGTGGGCTCCTTCTCTAATCATTAAGAATTTGCAAGGCATTGTGGGCGTGCATGTAATTAATAATTAATCGACAAAAGATCCCTTTAATAAAGCCAGCCAGCCTGGGATGTTTGCACAAAAACCATCCGAGCAAACATCACAAAGCAGGTGAGATCCCTGCAACAAAAAGTGCCGTAAAAAAAAAAAATTAAAAAACCAAAACATATATATGATCTTAATGTATGGCCGCGCGTGGATGTGGAAGTGGGCTGGACAGCTGGGCAGCGGCCGGCTGATTGACTTTGCCGTGACATCTGGGAGGCCCGCTGGCCCCTGGCACGCGCGGAGGCTGATGTCGGCCATTTACATGCAAATTTGGGGGAGATCATGAAGGGCCTCGCCCCGTAAATTCAACACACGCACACACACACAAAGGCACAGGGGTGCATGCGCACGCCACGCACACAAACGCACGCGCGCACACGCACGCGCGCACACCGGAAGCCCTCATTGGGAGTTTGATTTGATATCAGTGGAGGTCAATAGATAGAAGAGTGAGTGGGAGACACTAGTGAAAGCGACGCGTTTTTTCCCCCCTATGGCGCATCTTCTCACCACCCCTAAAAATAATAAAAAATAAAACATGCTCATTATTACATTTTTATTCATTTTTGTTTGCTATGTGTGAAGACCACCACAGTACAGGGGGCTCAGCTGACGCCCCTCTCTCCGTCTCTGCACGTCCAGATGGCTGCAGCACACAGATTTGCATTCATTTCCACCGCTAATATGTCCACAACGAGCGGGGCCAGCTGCATTTGTTGTCAAATACGCTTTTAAAAAGACGCCGTCGTTCCACCGACACATTGTGTGTGTACGCGCGCGCGCGTGTGTGTGTGTGTGTGTGGCGGCTTCTCTCCAGTCAACAGTATCTGATCTCTAAAGAGGATTTGCCTTTTAAAGAGAGTGAGAGGAAAAACGCGCACCAGATTTAAAAAGGAAGGTTAACTACTTAATAAGCAAAATATCGTCATCATTTTGGAGGCGCTCTTTTTTTCTTTATGTTTTTTTTTTTTTTGGTGATTTTAGCGTGGCGCAAATGTGCAAAGCTCAATTTGGCAATAGATTTGCGCGGAGGTGAAAGCAACAGCTTATAATTCACTTATCTTTGGCAGCAGCTATTAACCCTCAGCACCGGCTAGATAGATTGCTCAGGATGGAGCAGGCGGCCCTCCTCCTCCTCCTTCTACTCCTCATCCTCCTTTTCACCACTAATGAAGCAAACTGCTCGGACCGAGGAGCATGCAAGACAGCTCGTGAGAGGAAAAAAGTGTAAAAAAAAAAAAAAAGTCTTACGTTATTATTAATATACATCATTTATTACAGATTGTCCAGCATTTGCATGTAATAGAAGACGTCATAACAGAAAAAGACATTTTACAGAATGATGGCACTCAACATAATTTTCGAGCTTCAATTTGTTCATTTTTAATGTTTTTTTTTTCTTGATGCCGAACAAAATATTTAAAAATGAATAAATAATAAAAAAACAAAATAAAACTCACCTCTTTTGAGGGGCCTACAATGGAAAAGGTGGTGAAAAAGTGAACGAGGCAAAAATCTCCGTGCTCGGCGCTTTGGAAACAGGCAAGCGTCACGCCTCCGTATATGGTCAAAGCCCCGCCCCTTCCCCCGCGTCATCCCGTGACGGCTCCTCTCCCGTGGGTTTAGAGTTTTGGCTCCCGGGAAAGAGTGCAGTCCTCGGGGAAAGAGGGCTTAGTTTTGCATGTTCCCATCCAGCGTGCGCCACGCCGCCGCCACCTCCACGCCAACGGGGCCCCTCTTCTCCTCCGCCAGCGCCGACACTTCCACATCTCGCGTGTAGCGTGGAACACCTTTCCACTGGCGAGCAGTGTTTGGAGTGCTTTTTCTTGAGTGGGGCTTTCTCTTTTTTTTCGTCAACTCCTGAAGGTTTTGGACGCCGGTGCTTCGGGGATGTGTCCACTTTGAGAGCAGCATCACCCACGAACACATTCATTTTTATTCCTCCACGCAAAGAAAAAAAAGAAAAACAATAATATCGCATTTTTTTTACGCTCGCGTGTGTGTGGATATCTCTCTTAACCCACTCGAGCACTTTTGAGAATTGTTCACAGCGGACGGAGAGAAGAGGGAGAGCGGACCTGTGTGGACTTTTGGACGGATAAGCCAACACGCGTGGCGTGGACCCTTATTCCCCCAACTCCCACCACCGCCACCTATATTTTTTATTATTTTATTTTTTATAATCTTTCCCACCTCACGCAGGAGGCTCCATGTTTGGGATTCAGGAGACGATACCGCGGGGCGGCACGACCATGAAGGAGGAACCGCTCGGCGGTCTCAACTCGGTGCGCTCATGGATGCACACGGCCGGGGTCGTGGACGCCAACACAGCCGCGCAAAGGTATCACCATTGTGACACCACCACCACCACCAAAAAAGAAATCATACTGGAACTTGAATCTCCGCAATTGGACTGTTTTTGTTCGTGGAAGCTCCACGAACAAAAAAATTCCAAATGCCGAGATGGGAAGTTTGAGGAACCAGAACGACACTCCTCCGTGTGTCCTTGTTCACCCCGCAGTGGAGTCGGCCTGGCCCGGGCGCACTACGAGAAGCAGCCCCCGTCCAACCTCAGGAAGTCCAATTTCTTCCACTTCGTGCTCGCCTTGTACGACAGGCAGGGGCAGCCAGTGGAAATCGAGAGGACGGCTTTTGTCGACTTTGTGGAGAAGGAAAAAGTAAGAGCACCCCTCCTAATTTATCCCATCTCCAAAATGTCAATTTATCCACTCTTTTATTTTTGTTGATTGCTATTTGATTTTTTTCCCCTTGCAGGAGCCAACCAGTGAAAAAACCAACAATGGGATACATTACAAACTACAGTTATTGTACAGTAACGGTAAGTAAACTCATTATTATAATAATGCCACCTGAATTGACATTTATAGTAATCATGATCATATTTATTGAATTACTTACGAACTAAAATCAATTTTCTGTGTTCATCCAGGTGTCAGAACAGAACAGGATCTTTACATTCGGCTAATTGATTCCATGACGAAACAGGTAAGTTGCATGGCTGAGAACCAAAGAAAATTCAAAATAACTAACGCGCCAACAACAGCTAATATAATAAGCGAACGATAATAACAAGCTGTAACGTGAGAATAGACTCACTTTGTCCGACCATTAAAAATTGAAACACGTCTGCTGATCCCCTTTCTCGCAAGGGCTCAGAGGTGAAACCCGTGTCAGTAAAAAAAAAAAAAAAAAAAAAAAAAAAGCGGAAAAATAAATGCAGCTCATATATTCGTGTTGTAATTTTTTCAATATATATTATTTTTTAAAGAACGAATACACGCAGAAATGCCCGCCGTCCATTTCGTACGAGAAGCCAAATTACGCTGTTTGATATTTGGTTATTATTTTTTTTTAATTGAAGAAATAGAGCCGTGCCGTGACGTGACGTCCAACGTTCACACACACTCGCACGCGCACACACATTCCCGCGCCAATGATCCGAGTCAATGACGCAGAACAAGCAATTTATGGATTTCTGTTTCCTCGGCTGCAAAATGGCCACATCAATCAAAAGCAATAGGGAGAAGGGAAAAATGTTCAAAATAAAATTTAAAATAATAATCAGTCGCGATGTCACAATTCGCCACCAAATTACAAACAATTTAGTCGCAAAACACGTGACGCGAATTAACGCTCGCTAATGTTTTTTTTTTTTTTTTTTTTTTAAATCTATTGGATTGATTTCCTTTTAAATTTTAAAAGGGCGCAGTCCGTTGGATAATAGGTGAGTCTCCTTAGAAACGGGAGGATGAGGAGGATGGTGAGGATGATGAGGAAGAGGGGGAGGAGGAGTGAGGGAGGGCGGCAGAAGTGATCGCTCCACGCCATCTGTTTCAGCCAATGCTCAAAAATTACTCGAGCGTACACCGCCAGACAGCCGCCGCCGCCGCGCGCGTTTTATCCACAGAAAAGATCATTGTTAGCGGCTCAAAAAATAAACAACAGATTGCCCATTAACACTTTCCCCCAAATATCCCCAGATTATAAGCATATTGATGACACTTCTATTGGAGCGAAAATGCACCCCCCCAACACACACACACACCCCTGTCAGTCTGTCCGTCTTAAGTGGATTAAATGGGAGGGAAAACAATACACATTGGAATTATTAGTATTTGGAATTTCATCAATAAGATTAAAAAAAGTGACGGAACACAAAAAAAATAAATGATGTGATAAACTGATACAGTATTAATATAATTGAAATAGTATTACAAAATTTGTCATTGTAAAATGTGTGTTGAGATGCCAGAAATAATTTCATTCAGAATTAATATATATATAAAAAAAAAAAGTGTGTTCATATTGATTCGTTCCTGCCGTCTTTCTAATGTTCAAATGTCAATTTTCATTTCCAAAGGCCATAATTTACGAGGGCCAAGACAAGAATCCGGAAATGTGCAGAGTTCTTCTGACCCACGAAATCATGTGCAGGTAAGACTATATGCCACTTTTGCTTTTCTTTCATATTTAATCTTTCAAATCTCTTCCTCCGTGACGTGTGACTCAACATGTATCACCAAAGAGTGGGCGCCAAGTTTTTCAACGCTGGTTGAAATTGTTCCTCTTTCTTTTTTTGGAGTGTGCTCCACTTGATGTGAGCTGTCAGCGATGTTTAGCGAGCCTTTTAGCGGTTTGCGCACGCATTTTTGCCTCTCACGTTGCGCTGCCATTCAGGCGCTGTCACCGATACCCAAACGCCTTTTGTTGTTATTGTCGCGAACCCCCCCTACTCCCCCCCCCGCCCTCCCTGCTAGCGATTGCAAGCACTGAATTCAGATACTCGTTGCTTGACCCCCCCCCCCACCTCCTCTTTTTATTATTATTGTTGCATCGTTTCAATTGAAAAGCGCATGCATCATACGCTCTTTTTATGCCCCCCCCCCACCCCTTGTAGCTCAAACCCATCACTCACACTCAATTTGCACGCGCATCCATCACTTTGTTTTGTCACACTCGGAATATCCGGCGTGGACACCGCATTAGGAACGACACACGTGCTCAAATGTGCACCGCGTCATACTGAGAGTTGTTCCTAATATTTTGCTCTTTGAAATAAGATGCATGACCTGTAATGAGAGTAGTAGATTATTTGATACTAGTCATTTGTATGGGTAATAGAAACGACAGCTGTTTTTAATATTTAGCTTTCTTTGAATTGATCAAATCAATACGAGGGCAGCTGTAATATTGAAAATAATTAGTTGACTGTTCATCACTGTATTTTGCAATACTTGCACAAATGCATTGCATCATGCTGAGAGCTGTTGCTAATATTTTGCTTGTTCCTGTATTTACTGTATGGCCAGTAATCTCATCCAGAATAGTAACTGATTACTTTTATAATCATGACTGTTTCTTCTTATTGTAGTTTGTCCTAGTTTGTAGAAGAGGCTGTTCCTAATATTTTGGCTGCCCACTGTGACTGATATAAATGTTTTTATTAACGTTACAGTGCTCGATTTTGTTAGAGTAGTGAGATTACTATTACAAACAGCCTCAAATAGCCTTTAAAGTGTAATCGTGCACCCTTTTGAGTGTCACTTCATTGAGGAATTTGTCAATTATTTCACTTTGCAATGTTGTCAAAGTGTTAACGCACGAGACACCGAGAGCTGTTCCTAATATTATGACTTGCACCGCTATATCATTATTGTGACTGACTTTAGATGAACCCTCCGTGTAACAAATATGTTCATCACTGTTGTAAAGATGAATCGAATTATGCTGAGAGCGGTTCCTAATATTTTGGCTGCCTCTTATGACGCATATTATTTATCCATTATTGGTAAATTTACATTGACGTCATCTTGACTTAATTTCCCAACACAGCATGTCTCTGTAGCTCGCTGAGACTTGTTTTTGACGTGTATCGATTCATGCTGAGAGCTGTTCCTAATATTTTGGCCGGCCATAATTATCGCTATTAATAACTACATGCCCGGCAATGCCGCGGGCTGGTGAAGTATATGCAGAATGCACCGATGGAGTTTACAAAGGTGCCTTTTGACCAACAAAGGTTGGAAGTATATTATGTTTATAATCGGAGTTTGAAGTGCATGGTTGTATCCAATCATGTACGTTCATACACACAATATGAACGCTCACTTTTGATTGACAGCTATGGGTTGTTGATTGTGGCTGTTGAAGTGTAGTGAGTCTTTCTGTGAGTTGTTGAGAATATTTGGGAGAAGCTATTAAACGTTAGATCAGCGAATGATAATTAAGGCACACCTGCACAAAAAAAACTCAAACAAAAAAACACCCAGATACAAAATGCGCCTTTAGAAAGATGATTGAGCACAATTTGCATTGCGTTGAACAATCTTTGTGGAATATTTTGTTAGATCATTATAGTACATGCAGTTTTTGTGTCATTTAAACTAAGTGGCCAATCCTTAAAAAATCTTTTCGTCACCTAAAAAGTGTTAATACAACTTTAAAAAGATAAGAGTGTGGTAACCTATATCACTCTGTCTTTTTTTTCCCCCAAGTCATAGATCCCTTTTAAAAAAAAATTTGGTCTCTTGAAATGACGCGTTAGCATGATTATTGCTGCTGTAAATCAGACATGTTTTTTTTTTTTTTTTTTTTTAATTTTCCCCCCAAGCTGAGCGAGCTCGACCGACAGTATCTTTGCACAAATCTTTGTTTGGTTTCCTGCACCATATGGCGTAAATCAATCTTATTCTCAAGAGTTTTCATTTCAAATGCAAGCCCGGATGATGAATTTGTTTATTTCAGTTTTTTTTTTCCCTTTCCTAATTCATGTTCAAATCAAAGGATGTGAGAGTCAGCTAGCTGCAAGCTCTGGATTGGCGTGGTAGAACGGAGGGGGGGTTATGAGGGGGGTGCGTCTGAAACATGTGGTGGAAGATAGATTAGTGCTTTTGAGGCCATAATTGATAAATGCCTCGCAGAAATATTGGTTGAGGGTGGCACCTTGCATCTCCCTCAGAAATAGCAGCTTGGCAATTAGAGGTAAACAAAAGCTGAAGCTGTGAAAAGTGACTCCCCTGCCTCCGCCCCCCTCCCACCCCCGTGCATCCCCTCCCCTGCAACGCTATAAGCCAAACAACACAACATGTTGTTTTTCCACATTTTTTTTTTTTATCTATCAGCATCAATGCAAGCAGTCAAGCTAGCCACATGCGTGGTCGCCACTCGATAAACGCACGCTGGGCTTGGGGAGCTTTTGTGTTTTCAGCGCTGTTGCTGAGCAAGTGGGACAAAAAGACTTTGGGGCAAGTGAGTCAACGAGAGTCGGCCAGGATCATTTTGAAAAAAACATAAATATTCATTTTTGAATCTTTTTTTTTTTTTAACTTGCCCCAATGACATCTGTATAATTTCTTTCGACACAAGACGGGAAGAATGAGATGTTACATCACACCCTTGGACAAAATGTAGTCTTACATGTTAGCCAATTATGTAATTTCAGGGAAGTTAAAAAAAAATAATATTTTTTTAAAATATGTATCCGTTTAGATTTCCCTCAATTTCTTGACAGCCCTTTTCACACAGAGATCCAGCAAACGTGTTGGCCCAGAGGACCACACAAGTAGCTTGCTGGCCTGTTCTAAAAATAGCTCATCAATTGCCAATTTGAACATTTGCAAAGATTTTCTGTTTTGTTTCGATTTTGTTTCTGGATGATTCTGACCCGTCCCGTGTGTGTCCCGACAGCCGATGCTGCGACAAGAAAAGCTGCGGGAACAGAAACGAGACCCCGTCAGACCCGGTGATCATCGACAGGTAGGACCCCCAGCTTGCCTTCTCTCGTTAGGGTGGATGGGGAGGGGGGGGGGGGGGAGTCAAACGAGCGACAAAACGGCCGAGGGGATGCGAGCCGGCGAACAAACGAGCGTCCTTCCCCTCCCTCGGCGCTGCCAGACGGCGCCGGCTCGGGCCGACTCGCATCTTCTGAGCGGGGGGGAGGCGTGGGAGTGGCTGAGGGGGGGTCTTTCCCAGCTACCTGTGTGCCGAGGGGGCGGTCAACCACCTGGATGGTGGCGGGGGTTGTTTAGTCGCAGGTGGTTCAATCACTAGAGGATCACGCTGGGAATACACCTAATTAGCTCGGGCAACTTGGTGTTTATTTGGCTGATGCACCCCCTTTTGTTTATCACGCCGTCAGACGTTACACCTCCACCAAGCAGCTTTTTTTGTTTGCCAGCGATTTGATGATTTGTATTGTGGAAAAAAAGTTGTATAAAATGACTCCCAATTGCTAAAATAGATTCACGTTTAGACTTTTGCACAGTATCGTACTGTACAGGCCCTTTTTCCGAATCTTAGCAGCAGGTGTAAAATATGATGGAAATTTTTTTTTCTCCCTTCACCTTGGGGGAGGTCTGCGCTCCTGTGTATCTGCTCGCACCTGGAGGGGAGCCGCCGCATATCTGTGACCTTCCCTTTTCCCATCCAAAGTGGGCGAACAAACGCGTCGCTCCCCCCGCCGTGGATAAGTCATGCTGAATAATATGTCTTGGGCACGTTAAGGAGGGGAGGCTGGGAAGAGGTGTGTGTGTGTGTGTGGGGGGGGGGGGGCATCTCAATGTAACTTTCAGCATGTCGTAGAAAGAGATGGATTATTTTGTTCCATTATTTTATTTCAAATTTTTCTAAAGCTGAACAGTGGTGCCTTGAGATATTCCAAAACCAAATTCATTTTTTTTTTGTAAAACAAATTGCACTCAATAGTATTGTACTGTAAACACACTGCAATAATTTCTGCCCGACAAAGCCGGATCACGTTGAGTACAAAACAGTACCTCGTGTCTTGTGCTTCTGTGGTCTTCAACTGTGGTGTCTACTGGGCGCATGACTGCCGCCAACGGGTCATGTACGTCCACTGTAAGTGAATTGGTAGCAACTGGATGTTGTTTTATCTCGTCTTGTCTCGAGGCAGAAGCGTAGTCGCGACATCTTTCCAATGTCCGGCGAAGGCGGGAAATTTCTGGAATGAGACGGCAATGACATGAATACTTGGTCAGGTTGAATCTTTCCGTCTTGAACGGTTTGAACACGCCCCAAAAAATGGCAAACATCAGATATTCAGTCAGATTTTCACGCTGCAACAAAACCAAAACAGAACATGCAAAAAAAAAGCAACAATACAGATGTCCTATTTTTCAAGGACTTAAACTGCTGTCAGCCACTGCTCTCACCCAGACACTCCCGCCACCCGTCTAGGTCCCGCCTCTTAAAGACACATGACACTGCAATACATATTGTATTGTCTGTACATTTTACGCTGGCAATTACTTCTTTTAATACTCAAATCCATTTACAAGTCATGCTGAATGCATTTTACGCGGCTTGAGGAGGTGAGGCAGGGCGAGGGGAGGGGAAGGCTGCGAGGGGGCATCCGAATGTAACTCTCACCACGTCGTAGGGAGAGACAGCAATGCTAATGTTTGACTAGGCGGAATCACTGTTTGCTTAGCGGCGAATGCCTGCTATCTGACAGAGGGGACAACTCTCTTATTAGTAATCAAATCGGGCTGAGCAGTTGTTGCTGCCACTCCACTCCAGCCGCTTCTCATGCATGGGGAAGTAGGAGCCGGCTGCCCTGGGAGCCTGGATGGATTACCGCAGCTACTGCTGTCTGCAGGGCAAACTCACACACACACACTCACATACAAGGACACAGACGGAGGGGATGCTGCATGCAAAAAAGCGGGCCACGGCGCTTTCATGTCGCCTCGGTGTCATTCAAGAGTTTCGCACGCGCATTGTTCCGCAATCGGACGGACAAAACGTGTAACTTAAGTACAAGGCGAGCGGGATGAACGCGAGGGGAGGAGGAAGAATTAAAAGTCAAGCAAGGAGAAGGGCTGGGAAGAGAAAAGGAATAGGAGGGAGTGGAAGAGAGAGAGAGAGGGGGCGGGGGGTATTGTAAGCTAGACCGGCTCAGGGAAGGGCTCGGGTTTTCATTGTGGCCGCTCTGAATGGGAGTGGAGTATCCCTTTCCTGGCACAATGAGCGGCTCTGTTGAAACACAAAAGCATATGTTCCTCATTAGACCCTCCCATTGTCTCCATGTCGTAACTATGAGACTGTCAGTGCGCCCTCGCGGACCCTCGCAGGTTCCCAGTGACTGGGGGAGCCTCACTATTTAAAAAAAAAAAAAAACAGCCCAAGCGGGACCGGGTTATTCCCCCCTCCCCCTTCTTGTCCTTTTTACGCCGGTGTGTTAAATTATTCGCCGCGGCTGGTCCAAACTGGCGTGTTTTACTGCCGTTTGTGTTACATGTGTCGCCCTCGCACGCACGTCATTACGAGGCACCTGCGCGAGCGAGCCAGCGGGCCGCCTGATTACTTCCAATCCACTTGACTGACGCAAGGTTCAGCCGCCGAGGTCCGAGAGCCTGAATCAACCGCGTCTGCGTACAATTACAGTGTGGAAACCCAACCTTTGGAAACACAACAGCTCCGCTGGGAATTTAAATGGAGAGGGGGACGGGGGTACAGTTAAGTTGCACCTGAACTGAGTTTGAACTGGACGATTTTCCAAAAACGGGACGGCCATTAAATTCCAAGGCCCCGAGAAACAATGGTTGCCACATACATGGTGGCTGTGACATGAGGAAATGAGACTTTGCCACAAAGACGCCTTCAGTCCAGACATTTTGCACAAAATCCAGCTTTTCCTTTGAGTTAGAATTGATTTATGCAAGCAACACAGGAAACTATAAAGTTTTCAATTAAATGTAGCGTGTTACTTTTTCATACAAATTATTTTCTTTTAGGGACATTTAAAAAAAAAAGTTGTATTGGGTGTTGGAATTCACATATTAATAAATGAAATACATTTTTTTGTTGCAAGGATATTTTTTTTTAATCAACTGATCATTTAAGTGGGTCAGAGGTTAAAAGTAGGGCAGTGTTGTTTAGTTACTTTTTGTACACAATCCTACTATTTACACTAAACACTTAAAATGGAAGGGTTTAAACTTTGATAGAATGTTAAGTTGGCTAATTCAACAAAACATTTTAAGTTTTGCTATTGTGAAATTTGCATTTCACAACAAAGAAATACACGTTAAAAAAACTCACAAAACTGCTTCAACGCAAACAACTTGCTTGCTTTGTTATGCTAACCAACATTGTTGCCATACAAGTTAGTAATGTATATTTTTTAAAGTTACTATTCCAACTTAAATTATGATGTCATGTTTATAGTTATATGGAGTTACTGGGTTGGAGTCAGGGCACATCTGTTCCATAACGTGACTCATAAAAATATTTGGGCGTCTGCTAGTCATTCAGAAAATGTCCATTTTCTTTCTCCTAATTAAACAGCATTACTTTTCATACAACATCTCACTACTAATGGTGTCATATTTATAGTTTTATTATAGTAAAGGGGTTAGAATCAGGCCACATCTGTTCCAGTCATAAAAATATTTGAGGGGTCTGCAAGTCATTCAGAAAATGTCGATACTCTACAAAGTAGAGACAATTTTTGTCCGAGATTTTAGTATGTATATCCTTTTTTTTTTGGTAGAAAATCATAATATTTATACGCTGTGTAATTGTAGTTCTAAGCAATTAGGGGGTTACAATAAGAACATACGAGCCATAAAAAAAGTTTGGGGTCTGCTAGTCATCCAGAAAATGTCACTTTACTCCTAATTGACGTGTATATGCAGTCAGGTGGTTCGCTCGCTTTGATTTCGTCCGTGGGGGAGGGGCCGAGCAAAATCCAACTAACATTGCCATTCATTTTGTGGTTTGGAGGTTGAAGTTGGAACCCATTAGTCCCATGTTTGCGGATAACCCAGAAAATGTCACTTTTCTCTTCAGTGGCTTGCTTTTTTTTCGTCTTCCCCCCCGTACAAAATCTGAGTAAATTCTCGTGAGAACAGGCTCCTTGGACTGTATCATTGATGGCGTTCACGCACTGTAACATTTTCCCAGATGGTAACGCGGGGGCGGAGGGGAGGGGAAAGGGAAGGGGAGGCGTGTGCTGCTAGCTGGCATCGAGCGAGACATTAACTGGCGTTCCCATGGATCTGGCATGTCCGACAGAGTTTGGGAAACTTATCATTCCAAATGTGTCCTATTTTCCTGCGGTCAGGCCAGACATCTGTTTACCCTATTTTCCCTTGGAGTACTAATATTATTATTTTTTTTAAACACAAGAGGAAGGATTCTCTTTTTTAAAAAAAAAAAAAAAAAAAGGTTGCTGCGATATAGAGAGCCAACAGCTGTCCCATAGTTTCAGCACTGCTTGCTCTTTAAATATTTCAACAGTTAAATTTGATGCTTTTGCATTATTCAGACGCGTTTTCACATGAAGGGAAGTTGCGTTTTGGGTGGATTTGTGACTTTTTATGTCTTCGGGGAGCGTCGGTGCTCTGCGAAATGAGCCGTTTCGATCGTGCCCTCATTTTCTTGCGAAAAAAAAAAAAAATCAAACACTCAAGTCTTGGCGCTAGCGTGGAATGAACGACTCATTTTTGTTAGCGAAGTCAAATCAGTGTAATGTTTTTTTTAATTGAATTTGGTAAAAAAACAGAACAAATGAGGTGACCTTGCAAAAAAATCACATATTAAATCACAATCGCAATATTGGGGGGACTGGCGCAATTAGATTATTTTTCCAAATGATTCCGTCCACGAACACAGTTGGGTAATAATCGTGCGCGGATTTAGCAGATCCCCGCAGATGTCACATTTCTAAGTTAATGGTGCCTTAAAGTATGTGGGGGTGTCGCTTTATTCAGTGGGTAATTTGAGTCTTTAGAATGATAGTGATGAGATAGCCAATATGTGATTAGATGCGTCGCCAGTCTACAGTGCGCGCCGAGCATGGCGCGCATAACTCAATTTGCCGCGACTGGGGCGCGCTTGCTAGCCGTCCTCGCTCGCTCGCATATTGACTTTGTCTCCTCGCGTGTGAAAGATTAGACACGTTGTTGTGGCTCACGCATGGATTTTGTAATAAGACAACAGCGGGCCGCTGAAAGACGAGAGAAAATGACTCATTCCCGGCGTCCGGGTTCAAAGTTCACCTTTGACTCAAGAAATATGCGCTCAGAAGAGGGGGGCGGAGCCAACAAATTCTTTTTACTGGGGCGACAGCGTATTATTCATTGGTCTCTATCTACACATAATAAAAATGAGTGGCTGTTATTGTGTTTATATATTTTTTTTTATTGTGAACAAAGACCTTTCTTTCTGCACCAGATAATTCACTTATGCCGCAGTATAGCGCCACCTACTGATAAGGAGGACTTGCACAACGTGTGCATGTGTGTTAAAAAAAAAAATATATATATACACACACACACACATGCACGCAAACACACACACACGCAGGCACATGTGTGAGTCTTCTTGGGGGAATCCAGATGATGTTAGCATCCGCGTATACTGACCCACCCCGGATCCAAACCCACGCCGCCCGCCTCCTTTCATTCCGGCCGTCGAGGCACTCCCTTTCACTTCCTGTCACAAAAGGTCAAAGAGCAACGACCTCTGGAGAGCAGCCCAGCCGTTGAATAATTCATGACATTGACTTGTTATTTTCTCCCCTTGTCTTCTTTTTGGTCAGCACACGCACACAGCAACGAGCTTGCGGGCGTGCTGCGGGAGGCTTTTATTCATTTAGCTCATTTATAAAGGCCTCAGCACACCTGTTCTTGTGTTAATGCAATTACATTTTGGCCTAATGTACATTTTGCTTAGGCCCCCCCCCACACACACACACACACACATCGTCATGTCTCTCATTAGCCGGCCTGTATTTTCCAAATGACTTTGCATTCTCGTTCATTTGCGTAACACCTACGAGGTCATTTCCCAGAGTGCACTTGACTTGTTGTCAAGTTGTTTACCAGAAACAAAAGGTGGCAGCCCTCGGACGCCTCGACCCCCCCCCCCCCACACACACTTTACCGTCAGCATCGCGCAGACAGAAATCTGGGTAAATTTGCGTGCTCCCCATCTGTTTTTTTGCAAAAGTGTGATTACCTTCCAAAAGCTGAACAAATGCCAGTATTTATAAGGTCAGGCCTTTATGTGGAAATGTGATGTAAATGAGAATCAGCGAAAGGGGACATTAAACAAAATTAAATTCATTGTCTCCGTTAATGTCATTTACATTTTTGGCTCTGTCAAAAGAGGATTTCTAAAACCATTTTAATTGCGCGATGGAGAGGAGGGCGTGTTTGCGGCGGGCGTCTTGATAACCTGCGTCGACCGCTCTGTTTATGAAGCGCCTAAATGACTTTTTTTTTTTTTTTTTGCACCGCATCTGCACGGAGGCAATTAAGATGGCACTCAGTCGCCGGTGATAATCTGCTGCCTCCTTAATGAAAATCATAAAAGAGGAAGGGGTCAGTGTTGTCGGGGATTGCGGCAGGTGCTTTCTTTCTATATTTACACACCTGCGGGCACTAATGAACTCGCCCCGCCGGGTGTCACGTCGAATTCAATTTTTTAATATCCAAATATTTCATATTTGAATACAAAACCTTTGATCATCCACCGATATCGAGTACCGATACTTAAGTGCTTTTGATACGTGAAATATATGACAAAAGACTCAAACACAGATGATGATTCGACAAATGCCAAGGAAGTATCGGCAGCTTACCCGATAAGTAAAATAAGGCTGATTATCAGCCTATCCCTATAAAAGGCGGGGCCTAACGGGATTGGTGTGACGTCAGCGGGTGTGTGTGAGTGTCTGGGTGTGAGCTGTGGCTGACAGCAGTTTTACTGTTCTCTCGGCGTGGCTCTCCTTTTGCTAGGGCAACACAGTAAATCGTCAGGAAAAAAAAAAATAGGGAAACGCAGGCCAAGCGCTGAGACGGGCAGGGCCGCCGAGGTCGGCGTGACGTTGGAGCGAAGCTCGTCTCCTCCCGTGCCAGAGCAGAGAGTGCAGGAAGTGTTGAGAGCGAAAAGCTGTACTTGGCGCGCAGCCGTTGGCTCGCCGTTCGGCGAAAAATGAAACCCAGACCCTTTTCACTCTCTCTCTCTTTCTCTCCGCGAGCCAGAACCTCCGTCCCAGCGCTCCAACACGCGGGATTGGGTAATAGTGTTTCGCTAAGCAAAACATTACCTCAAATTATCCTCGCCCTGTTTTCTATTCCCTCCTCCCTCGTGTCAGTTTTATCGCAGTTTGTAAATGTCAAGACGCGCACAAAAGACGCACGGCGTGAAAGGATTTTTTTTTTCTTTCTCTTCCTCCTCTTCTTCTTCTCCTTCCAAATTACGCTCACATGTTTGGGTTCGCATGAGTGGCGGTTGCACGTAAACGCGGTGCCTGGCGTTCCCCGGGGACGCCCACCTCACCGGGGTAGCGTTCCCCAGTGGCATCAGCTAATGGCAAGACTTGACAACAGCAGAGGAGCCGGGGGTGTTGTGTTTTACTAGCGCTGAGCAGGGGTGATGACTTTAACATGTGTGCGCACAAGGAATGTTTGCGTGTGCGCGCGTGCACGTGCGCTAAAGAGAAGCGAGCGAGGTGCGCACGCGGGCCAACACAGCCACGGTTCGGCTTGATGGCAGTGAAAGACGAAACATGGTTCCACATGTGTTGAGAAAGAGCAGTCCATCTGTCCATGGAGACAACCCCCCCTCTCCCCCCTCCCCAACTCGCCACCCACTTCTCTTTCCCCTTCGTTCTTTCTCTTCCCCCTTCGTTCTTTCTCTTCCTTCCTTCCCTGGCTTTCGCTGCTGACAGAAACAAGGCCAGAGTTGGGCTGATGGGACGGACGCCGGCGCCAAGAGCAACACGCGTTGCATGAGGGGAATAAGAAAGGCTTAGAGCGACTTATTACCTCCACCAAGGAGGTTTTTGCTAGTGCGAGGGTGTGAAAAAAAACGTAAAAAAAGGGGGCCGTGTCTATCTATGACAAAAAAGTATCTGGAGTTGTTGCAATGACATTATCGTTTCATTTTTAAAGATAATTGAAAATAGATGAATAGCTTAGATAGCTTTTTTTAATTCAAAAATTTACAATTCAGCTTCTCAAGAGTGAATATTCTCCAATTTCTGCCGTCCTCCATTAAAACCAGACTTTGTGTTGAATAAAAATAAAAGATCTGAATTTACTTTCGAAAACAAGCAACATTTTTGCCTATTTTTTTTTTATTTTTGCAAAAGGGACGGATTTTTTTAAATTCTTAATAATCAATAAATCCACAAAACAATCGACATATGAATCGATAAAAACAATCGTGAGTTGCAGCCCTACTGCATAACCTGTGCTAGACTGAGGAACAGAGTACCATGTCATTATTTTTGATATATTCTTATATAATCATATTTCATTATTCATGTCTGTTTTTATGGAACATCAAAACATTCCAATGCACTGACAGACGCACGCACGAGTGGCGTTGTGGCGCTACGTAGCTACGTAGCCATATGTCTGTTTGTTTTGACTCCTGTCAGCCATTTGGTGACATTTTCCGCCACCTCTCAATGCACAGAGCGCAATTCCTGCCAACACGATGCGCGAGTTCTCATAGCTGCTTGTTAAAACTTGCATCCGCCGTCTCGTTGTTGCGCTTGTGCGGCTTTCTCAGCGAGGGCGAGTGATTTATTGGGATATTATGACAGAAAACAACCGATAAAAGACTCCTTCCCCCTCTCAAGCGAGTCGACTCGACTGGAAATGGTACATTATTGAAATTAAAGCCGGAGTAAATAAAACATGTCACTCTTCCTCAAATATTTAGCGCTGCTGTATAATTGACGGCGATGTCGTTTGGTGGCCTGAAGCATTAATGACGCTTTGCCAAACAGAGTCTGTAAAGAGCCACCGCTGTTTTTGTTTTTCCCCCCATGTTTTTTTTTTTTCCTTCTCCTTTCCTTGGCGTGTTCTCGCTCCCATTCTGTCCCTATTAGGTTTCCCTTAATTGTCAAACAAACTGTTGGGTCAACCTCAGTCGTATCTGGCCGTAAAACAACGGATCGGGCCGAGTTGAGGGATATATGTGGTATTTCATGGGAGGCGGAGTAATGCTGGGGTTTTATGGTTAAGTACCAGTTCACGCCCATGCCATTTGTTTCGCATTAGACTGGAGGTTTTGTAAATCAAATCAATATGTTCACCGAGATGCGATTCCTCGCCGGGATCTCCCGACCTGTTCTTTCCTCAAGTATTTTTCTTGAGGGGGGATAAGGAGGGGGTTGCTTGTCAATGAGAACCTCTAACCCACCCACAGACCCCCCCCCCCTCCCACTACCCACTTTCTCCCATGCGTTTATTTCCTCTTTCTGATTTTTTAGTGTGTTGTGGTTTGTTAACAAGATGATGTACAATATTTTATGAAAACAAGCCGACAAGTCGGTAAAGAAGTCAGGCCAGGATGAAAAATGAAAACTAAGTTGTGGAAAAAGTGCAGTTGTAGCTGTCTGGTTCCTTTTAAATGGGGTTAAAATTTGTTTTTCTTTAGATTTTTTTGGTGTGCATCCCACAATTATCATTTGAATATTTTCTATATCCACTCTAACATTCATATTGCTTAAAAAAATAAAAAAACAAGTAGAATTTTTTTTTTATTGATGCACTTGGGCTTTTTTTTCTCCACTCTAAACAGTGTTTAAAAATTTGGCTATTTCTAATTACACCCCAAAAACTGTCATGCAGATGAGGAACAAATAAATTCCATCAAAAATATTTATAGAAAATATACATGTATTTTTTTTTGTCATCATTGGACAGCAAAAAATTGCGCAAGCCTTCCTCCCATCTCCGTTTCCCCTTCGCTCCATCTATTTCCATTTTCTGAATGTTGCAATTTGTAGTGTGACACGGTTGAGATTAGGACAGGCCGAGCGGTCGTAAGATTCCATCGGACATGCTCCTGCCGGCGTGAGGTCACGGGACATGCGATTGTGTGTGCGTGTGTGTGGGGGGCTATTCAGCGAGAGGGTCATCAGTTACCTCGGGGAAACGAGCTGGTCCGCCGGCTGCTCCGCCCGGGGCCCCCAGGGGCTCCCGGGATGTATCGGAGCAGAGGTCCCGGCGGAAAGAGCCCTGAACCGGTGTCATTTATTACAAGTGACAAGTTATTTCTAACTATGGCCGTGTTTTGATTGGTTTACAAGGCTGTCGTTTGGAACGGTAACCACAGCTCCCTCCCCATCTGCACTCACAAATCACAAGCAAATGATGAATGAAGCTGAATTAGAACAAAAGGTTGAAAATAAAATTCAAGCTAAATATTTTCACATGGCTTAGTTCTCGCCACGGGACATCTTCCGCCGTGCATCTCGGCTTCGAAGCATTACATCGATGCTATTAATGGTGTGTTTTCACAGCGTTTGACCATTGCTCTGCACAGAGGGTCACCGGGGTGTTCCGCACAGCACCGACCCCCTCCCCCTTCTTTTTTTTTTTTTTTTAACTGCCGACCACAAACTGCGTTAATGATATATGACAGAAATTTCCTTGTGCTGGTTCAGTGGCAAGAAAGGTCTTGGCTAGTCTATATCAATCCATCTGACTTATGTTCCCATGTCTTGAATTACCGCTTGATGGAAACCTGCTGCGGGCTTCTCTTGCCAATTGAAATCAGATCTCCTCCACAGCCCGGTGTGATATTGATCCATATTCAACACCCAGGCTGCAAATCGATCACTATTGATTTACAATAAAAAACCCTCCTCTGCTTGTTCAGCATTGCGGTCGATGCTTTAAAGCAAAAAAAAAAAAGGAAGGGGGAGGAGAAATGAAAAAGAAGAGGAAAAAACTGGTTTTTACAGCCGAGTCGTGGTGTTGAAATAGCGAAAGGAAAGGAAATGTGTCATTTCATTCGACAAGGTGGCGGCGGGGGTGACGAGAGCGAGTGAGCAAACCTTGAACCGTGAGCGATGATGCGAGCCCGCCGTGTGAGACCGAGCAATAAAAAACGCTTTTACAGGATGACACTTGTATAAGGACTCATTTACGGGAGGGGAATTAGCGAGCCCCCCTCGCTAAAGCTGTCATCCACCAAGTTGACGAGCAAACGTAATGACGCCTTCCTGCCTGCCTGCCTGCCTGCCTGCCACCCAGCCAGTCCCCGTTAGCGGCGCTGGAACGGACTGAGGCGACCCCGCTCACTTCCAGTCCAGATCCACTTTTATTCCTGTCACATCTTAGTCCTAATCTCTCGGACTTCCTCCCCTCCGCCAAGTAACTGTTCCCATCCAGCAGGTCCCGGCGCCGACATCTGAAAGTTATTATCCCCAATCTCTGACATCCAGGAGTTTACAGTTATATAATGATGGGGAAAACCACATGTCCCCAGAGGCAGAGAACATTTTTGAGATGCCTCTCCATCTGTTTTTAGGGGGTGGGGGGGGGGGGGGGGGGTGTAAACCCTTTTCGGGCCAAAGTCAGAATGGCGAGTTGTTGTTTTTTTGGAACCAGCCAGGCTGGGAGTCATTATAAGGGGTGATAAAGCAAATCCAATTGGGTCAAATTCCCCCCAATACAGTGCTGGTGGCACCGGCTCGGCCCGCCTGGCCGCCTCCCCGTAAGTGCTGCTTGTTTGTTTGTCCTAGAGAGGCTGGGCCGGGGGACTAATGCGGGCCCGGGGGCCAGCCGGGTCGGAGGCGGCGGGTGAACCCGAGCCGCCTGGTGCAGCAGTCAGCGTTCTCTGGCTGCCGGCTCACTCTTGTTTGGACTGCAGCTCCGGTTTGCTTTCTTAGAGGGAAGCTGAGCCTCCGTAATCATTGAGCCCTTTTGCCCGTTGAGGAGGAGTGGGGGGGCGGTGATGACATCGGTCTGTGGCAGCCTGGTCCGATCCACGACCCCTCCCTCGCCTTGCCCAGCCCTTTGCTGCTCCTCACATATTTATTTTCTCTTCTCATTGTATGCTTGAAGTCACAGCATATTATGTTCGGACCTCATGCGCATGCATGACGAGGTGCATGGCGTAAAGCTGTGGGCTTTGTTTTGACTAATAACGTCAGGGATTAGTGACGTGCTGACCTCGGTGTAATCTTTATTAGGCCCAGAGTGTGCAAGTGCCCGAGTGGAACGTCCCCAAAGTCGTACAATTTGAAATTAGAGCAACATTTCAAAGGGAAAATATGCTTCTGAAGTCCACGCTTAATCTGAATGACAAGACGAGATGCAAAGCGCTACAAGACACTCTGGAGGACACTTAGACCAAAATTGAGCGCTGGTGTAGTTCATCGATCCTAAAGAAGGTAGAATTTTCAAGAGCGCCAAGAACCTTGAGGGCGTGTTCTGTAGCGGTTTTTAAATTTCGACCAATCAAAAAAAACTTTCTTGGATAAGACAATGTCCTATTTTTTTATTTTTACGGATAGTAAAGTTTTTAGTAAAGTATCTCTAGTTTCATCATTTTCTATGGGAAAAATATGTTGGACTTTTTGTATGCTAGTGATGTAGCACCACTAACTTGGCTGACTGGCAAAAAGCCTACAAAAAAACCAACACGCCGTCCTTTTGCGTAATACCACATCACAAGAACGCCGTTTTTTTTTTTTTTTTTCATGCAATCATTCCGCTATCATATGGAGATGTTTCCTCTTAAGTGTTGGGAGCCCCTTCGCTGCCTCTCGTGCCCCCCTGGGCTCGCCTTCAAAATGTTTTATTCAACATCACCACTCTGTTCTGTTTTGTTACGTTATTGAAATGGCTTGTCGATTCGAATAGAGTCAACCCTGGTGGGCCAATCTCATTGTAGCCAGTGGAGAGTGAAAGCCATCACTGCAGCATAGCCCCCCCCCCCCAAAACACACATACATACACACACAGATTGGACGAGAGGAGGGGGGGGGGGTTGCGAGAGCGCCTCCTCCAGATGGAGATGGCAGATACGACGGGGGGAAATGTCCGGGCTATTTTCCAGGCTTTCCATAATGGCAATCTAGCCCTTGCTTGCTTATTAAGTTGTGCACACAAGAGGAGTGGAGGGGCGAGATGGAGAGCAGAGGAGATAAGAGTTAGGACAACGGGTGAGGCGGCTGGGGCGGGCGGGGCGGTCACCTCCACATTGTAGGTGTCAAGCAGACCCTGTCGGCGAAAGTGCGGGTCATGTGGATAGATGATTGTCAAAGCGTTGATATAGCAACACCAAAGAGCGCGTGATAAGATTTGTTTGTGTTTTGTGCGGGAGAAAGTACCACACAGGGGTCAGGGAGGTCGACTCGGAGGGGTCACCGGGTCCTACTCGGAGACGAGGGGGTGGGTACCTGAGTAACCTCGCATGGGGAAGCCATTTCTCAGGTTCCTTAGAATGATGTTCGCACCGGAGGGTGATCTATCAGACGCGCAGACAACATGGCAGCTACCGCGGCTAAACCGAGTGAGACGGATAGGCGGGAGTCCCTCATACGTAACGGCGGCAGCTTGAAGACGACAACGCTGAGTGTTATGGATGCTTGACATTGACCCGCTGTACGGCGCCGGCGTATTCATCACCGCTTTAGCACACAACAACAACAGTCCATTTGAAGCGGGCGGGCGGACGGAAGGAAGGGGAGAGCGCTACTTTGCTTACACTGCGCTTGTCATCCGTGAATATGAGAAGAACAACGCAGCTCTTGTCAATTTTTTTTTTTTAAAATGTTTAAAAAGAACGTTCTTCTTTATCACAAACCTGAGCAAAATTGCATTTTGGGGGGTCTGGAATACATTAAGAGCATTTCAACTCATTTTGACGGTTTGGTCACGGTACAAACGGAACTCGGCAAGGTATCACTTTATCTCCTGCGGGAATAATTATTTGTCTTTGCTCAGCGCATGTATTTGATAGGCCATAAGTCGAAGCTGTGATGTCACACCGAGTTTCATTCCGATCTGATCCAGATTGTGCATTTGGCAGCAATTTGAATTTAAACACGGAAAATCCCATTTAACATGTTCAGGCGCTCAGGTTGTAACTTCTCATGACCTCATGCGGGATCTTTATGCACGTGGCTCCCTCGGGTGTAGAAATAATTTCACATCCGGACGAGACCTCACTTTCCCCTCCCGGACTATTAACGTACGAGCGGTTCGCAGGTGACAAATGTTTTGCGTAGCTTGATTATTTTTCGCTGGGCCTCTTCTTTCTGCTTCTCGTCAAGGCGATTGCGTTTTGAGCGGTGTCGCAGTTCTATCGAGCCGCATCCGCTTTGGAGCGGACGAAAGGCTCTGAAGCGTACATTTTTCTACGAATGAAATATTTGTTTACACGTCGGCTTGTCACACTGCGCAACGACAGTCGTGATGCTTTTATTATTCCTCTGCCGTCGTCACCCCCTTCTTCTTCTTCAGGGTAAAAAAGGCTAGTCTACAAAGTGGCTTTTTGTCGTTTGAGAGAAGTAAACTTCATCAGGTCGACGGCGAGGTGCGCTTCACGTGTCACTCAGCGGCGCTCGCGCCTAATGAAATGCTGCATACAGATTTCTGCCTGCGGGCTCGGGGGGATAAGACCGCGCTAACAGAATGAAACAAACCCATTCCCATCGCCTTCACTCACTTCACGCGCACAAACACACACACTTGCTGGAGAGCATCCATGTAAGGAGATCCAAATCTGCAATTTATTCAAATATTGATATTTCCACATGTCACCGGAAAAGGTGCCTTGAAATTTCCTCAGAGTACGGCTGTCAAAAAAAATAGCGGGAAATATGTCAGATAATTCATAAATGGAGTTCAGCGCCGCAAAGTCAGTTGGGAACGGCAAAGGGGGGGGAATAAAATATAATATGCTTGTCAATGAAGAATCGCGGCAATATTACTGAAGCCGCCGTTTGTTCTTCCATCACGTCAATGCAAACAGCCCCACGTCGTGTATTTGTGTACGTGCGTGTATGTTTGCGTACGTCTGTGTGTCCAAACATGTTGGTGTATATTTATGCATGCGAATGTGTGTGTGCTTTGGCCATGTTGTGGCTTCTACTTAGATGTGTTTGTTATCTTTCCCCACCAACGCACCCCAGTTCCCATCCCCGAGCAGCCAATGGGGAGAAGCGCGTCCTCCTCCCGCAGAGGTCCGCAAACCGGACGTCGGCCGGCATGTGTTTTGAATTAGGGCCCCCGAAAAACTGCGAAGGACGCCTCGGATGACGTGAGGCCGCTCGCGGAGCAAATTCCATTCTGCTGAACGGCGGAGGAAAAGAGCTCTCCGGAATCCTTCGAGATTTTTTTGGCCAGAGCCCTCGCGGCGATTAAAATAGGGCGGAAACCAATAAGTCATTGAGTCATGGAGCAAGGTCCCATGAAATCTCTCCGTGCTGTGTCACACCCAAATCAGCTCACCGTGATTAGTCTTTTTTCCCCCAAAAATGAAGAGAGAGGGGAAAAAAAAGAGTTTGTCCGGAGAACACCAACAAGGCCATTGTAACTTCTGATGATCAGCACATTTGCTACCCGGGCCTTCAGTGTGAACTTAATCCACGGCATCAAAAATACGTATATACAACAAAGGCAAAATAAGCCAATGCAAGTGTTCCAGGAAGCAGTGCAGAATGACAAAAACTTTTAGAAATCCACAAAATCCATCATACCCGCCATAGATACATATATCGAATGCATTAAGATCACTACGGCCTTGTTTTGCTCGTCAAACTTAGCTTTAACAAGTTTTGCTCCTGCCAGCCAATCAGAAGACAGAAAAATGCTGATACCAGGGGACGAATCCAAAACCCGAGTGGTTTTAGAAACAGTCAAATGGCCATCCACACTTTTGGCCAACGGCGGTTTTGGTTATTTATTTTAATTCCACAAAGGCGGGCACTTCTAACATTCCCACATTTCGACAAAAGCAGTGATTTGCCACCATCTTTTGGCCTCCATAGATAATCGTAAACCTTTTAGGGGGGCTGTCAATTACTCAGGTCAGTGCTTCTGGTAGTATTTTGGCCAGCCTAGAAGGCCTCCCTTGCCCTGACCACCCGCCACCGCCAATGATGCATGGGCCGACGATGCGCTGCCAAGACGCGACAGAATAGCGGCGCGCATATCTGCGGCGGTCATGTGATGCCATAGTTCACAGCAGCTGATGAGATGCAGTTTGGCACAGCTTGGGACCCATCTGGGAGATGGAGATACGCAGACAGGGGAAGTATTTTACGGCCACGCATCTGCGCACTCGAAGAGCTATTTAGCATATGCTGCCGTAGAGCAGAGGAGTTGTTTTGCCGCCGCCAGCTGCAGCGGGCGTCGTCATTGCTCAAAAAACAGCCGACTGAGCGGCTGATCCGTCGTACGGCGAGCGGGATATTGTTTTACATTCGCGCCACGCGTCACAAGACGCTGCCTATCATCACTCATGGAATGTCGCGTCACGCTAGCTGTCGGCAAGTCGGGAGTATTAGCCTTTGAGTCAAACAAACATGACTGAGAATTGAATGAGCACGTGGTTGCTTTGGCTAGCTGTCAGCGGCAAACACTAGGGGGAGCTTCATTTGCGACAGACTTTTTGTGGGTGATGACCTAGCTTGAAAGCGGCGTAGCCTGTCGCTAAAATATGCTAACGTAGAACTCGAGAGTAAATGTGTATCAAAAACACTCCAAGGACGAAGAAGTCTACGTAAATAAGGTTCTGTAGTTTGCTAGCTCTGAGAAAATGAAGTTTGAAGTGATGTAATTGTTAAGTGTGGATATTTTGCCACAATGTTTGTTATGACCCCGTTTGAGTCACACACATCTTGCACATTCAAACAATGTGTGCGCTTACAATTGTGGGACACAAACTTCGTGGTGGGAACGAGTTGCACATGACTGCGGTCGGTCCGTTGCGCGATAAATTTGGGGAAGCCGGCAACCACATGAAAGCCGTGTTTTCTTTGCTTTGACTCATCCCGAGCGCGTGGGAATTTGTATCTGACGATCCTGCGTAACCTTTGAGTTTAAAACTTGGAACGCGGCAACACCGAAATTTTAAACTCAATCTGAACAAAAATAAAAACACTGTCGACATAAATCAAACACAAACGTGTGAAGTATGACACACATTCAAGCAAACACATGTGACAATGATTAATGTTAAAAAAATATGCTTTGCAATTTTTGAACCGTTTCTTTCTGCCAAAAATCAGCATAGGCCTAAGAAAAAAATCACACACCCCTACCAACTAAGCTCCGCCTCTTTAAGGCACTTATGTGCAGGCAATATGCACAGCACTTTCTATCCATTTTATGGTTGCAATTTATGATCAAATATAATTCCTATAAAAGTATATTTGAAGTCTTATAGATAGTCCTGCCCACTTTGTGGTCAAAACATGACCAAGAGTCTGAGCGTCTGATATGCGAGGCCATCCGGGGCACGGCAGGCGTTTGACAGTCCGTGCAGCCTGTCGAGCCCCGCGCGACATCTCCACACAGTGTGTCCACAGCGGGGGCCCTTGGCGCTGTCATCTGGGCCCACTATGGCCCAGTGCTCTGCTGACAGTGAGAGGGTAAACGTTTACCACCTCAATCCCCCATTAACTCGGTGAAGGCGCTTCGATCCGCTGTGAAAATAATGATATTGATCGCCGCTGCGGCTCTACAAACCAAACGCTCGCAACTAAAAGAGGGATGGGCCTTTGCATTAGAATATGGGATTTTCCAGGATAAAAGAGTGTTTGGATCTTGTTATATTTCGCCTCTCGTCCATCTCCCCCCCCCCCTGCTCGTATCTGCAAAGATTAGCCTTGCCTCTCGCCTGCAATCTCACAACAAATGACAACATCATTGCTCGGGCCCCTTTTGAATACAACACAAGAAGTGCGTTGTAGCGACATTAACTTGCAACAAACCCCCCTAATAGACCCTTGTGGGTGCAGCATCTCTCCCCCGCCCGCCCTCTTTCCTTTTGCTGGGCTGTCACCCGCCTCCCCCTCCCCTCTCCTTGCCTCCCAGCGCCAGCCTCCGAGCCTCGGTGGAGATCAGGAGCTCCCTGTCGGAGGTGCTTTGTCACGTAGCCCGGGGAGCGTGGAACTCACCCAGAGCTGTTGAACAAACACAAGCGCCGGGCCTGTCAATAGCAGCTCCGCAAACTAATTGCCTGTCAAATGAACCACCCTCGTTAAGCTGCCCTCACACACACACACACACACACGCTCTCTCACAGAGCGAGAGAGCGCCGTCTTGATTCAAGGCGCAGTGATACCTTGTTAGAAGAAAAGACACACGAGTGGCACTTTTCCGTTTGCCATCTTGTTGCTGCAGTCGTTACGGGCGCGCGTGCGGCGCACTCGCCGTGTGATTGCCTTTTTTGTTATTATTAAGGAGGAGCGCAACATGCGATATGGCGTGGCTGATGTAACCCCCGGCACATCAGCTGCTGCAATATTTCAGCTCTTAAAAGCACTCATTAGATGGTAGTAGAGATCCACGCGCCAAATGTTATTGTTTGTTTTTGTCCCCCCCCCCTCCCGCTTCGTCTTCTTCTTCTTGCTGCTGTAGTCATTAGGCGCTCGAGCCCGCCGCCTTGTCTGGGTGCCTGTAACAGTGCTGTCGGATTGACACAGCTGGGGAGAGCAGCTTGAGGCTGCACGCTCAGGAATACACAGGGGTGTTCAAAGCCCCTCTCTGAATCCTGATCAGAGCGCTGCCCCGGCCAACTGATGGCCTATTAAATATACATGCGCAGAGGTCAGAGCTGGAGGTCCCGGCTTCCTCCCAGCCATGTGCACTTAAGCGGAAGGGCCGGGCAACAATGAAAACCTCCCCGGCCCGCCCCGCCTCTCCCCCTCCCGACGGCCTCACCTCCGCGATGTACGTCAAGCGCGCCGCTCACCTGCCCGCCTTCCGACGCCCGCCTTTTGCGAAAAGGCCAAATGATGCATTTTTTTTACATGCTCATTATCTATTTATATTCAATAACACCCGGGACAGCTCTTTGCGTCTGTCTGTCTTTTTTTTCTTTCTTCTTTTCCCCGGCAAAAAAACGAACAGCCCGGCTCGACCCCTCAGGTGAAGGGGAAGGAAGCCCCATAATGGCCGCTCATGATTAACATATTCAGAGTGACACGCTCTCTGTGTTCCTTCGTTAAGCCCGCTCTGTCTGACTAATGAAGTGGAGCGGCAGTTTATCAATTAACCTAGCACCCAGCCGTTGCCGCTAACTCTCTCTCGCTCTCTCTCTCTCTCCTCGGATGTCACACCGATCCGCCCTTTGACCTTTTGCCAGTGTCCAACAAGGCGGGACGTGGTGACAATGACAACCACACACAAACACGCGTACAAGCTAGCATGCGGCAAATGCGATTTGAAGGCCACCACGCACGGAAAAAAAAAAAAGAAGCAAGTGTCAGATTGATCGGGTAATGGGATCACGGAGAAAGATGTCTGACGTTGGCGCTTTCCAACATGGCCGTCGATCATAGCAAACAACTTAGCGGCGCTGTCTCTATTAAAAAAAGGCCTCCCTCGCCATTATGGTTCCCCCCCACCGCTGCTTTACCTCCATTTCACATTGTTTGTGTTCATTAAGACACGAGCGACCTGCCTTATCCACACATCAGAGGCGGCTCTCAAGAGTAATTGCGATGCTCTCGCAGAGGATAATGTGGTTTAAACTCACTATGGCCTGTCTATTAGGAGAGACATGATGGCGACCACAAATAATAAAGAACTATTTATTCCTCTCTCCGTGACGCTAACTAGGTAACATATCAAGGCAGCACCACTAAGGGTCTCTCTTCCTGTCAGACGTGGCACCCTTCATCCGTTCCCGACGGACCCCCCCAATCCCCCCACCGCTTCATTTCCAACAT
Organism: Syngnathus acus; assembly: GCF_901709675.1. Classification (NCBI taxonomy): domain Eukaryota; kingdom Metazoa; phylum Chordata; class Actinopteri; order Syngnathiformes; family Syngnathidae; genus Syngnathus; species Syngnathus acus. The sequence continues at coordinate 4,232,548 of NC_051100.1, forward strand.
GAGCTCGGTCATAAATGCACACGTGCCCTCATATATATTTGATAGTTAATATTTATCTTGGGCAGGGGAAGTGCACTTTACATGTGGTAACATACGATTACCTGCAATTCTTATAGCAAAGAAACAAAATCGATATGGATATATAATTCATGGCGGAGGGGCTATCAGTTTTTATGGCTCTCTATCCAGCCTCATTAAAGTTTTATCATAATTGACTGCCAGCACGAGTTTTTGAAGGCATGTTTCTCCTTCACTTTCTACCTTTAATAATTAAATATTGTTTAATTGGTTGTATTTTGAAGCACCTAGTGGGATGATAGGGAGGCTGCAGGATTCACAAGCATGAATTATGGAGTGATATGTTATGCATTAACCTGTCAGTTTGTTCATTTGTTAAGGCGGAAAAATGCGAATCTCCAAATCGAATGCGCGAGGCGCGGCGTGAACGTTGCCCCCCCCCAGACCCGACCCCTCCTCCCTCCTGTCTCTCACGGCCGTGTTAATGTGGCGACGCGACGGCTGTCACTCAGGCCGACAGCCCCGAATCGACTCAGCTGATTGGTGGTCAACTTGTTCTCCTGACGGGAGATTGACAGACGGAAAATTGCACTCTCAGATTTCACCCTTCATTCGCCGCAGTTGTTCTTCCACTCGTCAAGCCCTGCGCCGTGGCCCAGACAGACAGAGGCTTTATCCATTAGCTGCCGGCGTGGCGCTCGCTCGGATGGACGTGCGGGTGGGCGGGTTAGATTGAGGCGGGATGCGAGGGGAGATGGGGGGGGGGGGGTAGGAAGACAATCCTACATTTGAGCACTCTGAGGGAAAATCAATCATGTCATCATAAGTGAGAAGTATGGATGAATTTCATCAGCTGGCTTGTGTCCTGTTCGCGCCGTTGGCTCCCTGACTGGCCGGCCTCCTCCGATTGGCTCCCTCAATGACCCTTAAATCCAGAAAGGATGGAAGGGGTGGGGGGGGTCGGAAAACACTTTAACAAGAGAAGCCTACTTTCAAGGCTGCACTTCCCCACTTTGCCTGGGAGAACCCTCAAGTGGTTTCCCTTGACAGAGTGGTAATAGATTTACCATAGGATTGTACGCCAAAGCACCATTTTGTAAGAAAATGTTTCTCAACTCCATTCTGTCCATAGTTGATATGATGAAGTGTTACAAAGGGCGAGGAGCACTCCGCCAACCAAAAAGACGTTCCGTAACCCCCCCCTACCCACACTCCGCCCCTCCCGTCATCTCACGGCGGGGTCAGCGGCCGGCGTGCCGACACGGGGGTGTGAAGCAATCAGAAAGCGGATGAAAAGTGAGGACATGGAAATCACAGGACGAGAGATTGCGCCACGTTTACGGCTGAGTGACAAGAGTGAGGCGGAGACGGCGGCCGTAGGAAGTGAGAAGGCGAGCCGAAAAGAGAGCGCCGACGGGCGGGAGGGAGGCTGGGCGACGGTAATAAATTTAATGGCAAAATCAAATACAAAACAAATTCATTCCTCCGGACTGGACGCCTCGCTCGGCATCCCGCGCTAAGCCTCGGAATAAACTGTCACTCCTTATCGATCGCATCTGAATTGTTACCGAGATTTCTCAAAAGTAGTCCTGACACGCCCGCCCCCCCCTTGTCTGAGCCAAACCCTGAATTGTAATCTAGGGAGAGGAGGAACACGCGGACCGAGCGGCGGATCTTTCTTTTTTTTTCCCCAAGACACTTTGGAGAATTCCAAAATTTCCTGTGATGAATATCGTCTGGTGGTGTTTTACGCAGCCAGCGAGCGTGAAATGTTGCTACATGATTTGTTTGCCATTTGCGACGGAGATGACATGATGAAAAAATCAATGGGCCTCACGTTTGATTTCCCGCCGAGTCGGCTAAATGACTGCTGTCGGCGTACGCCGGCTAGCGCTTGCTTCTATTCTGATGGCGTATTAATTACGAAGATGGGAGCGGCCGCCGTGGGGCTCGGAGGAGGCGGGAAAGCCGGCCTCGTATCCACTCATCTCTCGGGCTGACAGGCCCCGCTCCAGGAGAAAGGGATTTCTCCGGATTGACTGCCATTTTCTCTTCTTTAACAAGGAAATTAGTGTGTAAAGGAGATCTGTCAGGATAAAGTGCAGCTTGACTGCCGCCGCCCTCCTCCCCCTCCCCTCCCCTCCCTCGGCTTCCTGTTCCCGCCGCGTCCCACAAACCGGCTCTCCCTCCATTTCTCACCCTCCATCCATCCATCCATCCATCCGTCCGCCCGCCTCTCTCCTTCCTTCGCCTTCCACTCGATGGCTCCCTCAGGGGATCTTCCTTGAGCATTAGCAGAACACATCCAATGTCTCAGCTACATGATTTCATGATATGATTTGTACGGGGGATTTGCAATAATCCGCAAATAAAGTTGAAAGCGAACGACTCCCAATAAGAGGCGCGACCGAAAAAAACCCTTTTTAAGATTTTCTTTATCGTCGGCGGCACGGAAAATTGTCACCGCGCCGCGTGGCGGCAATTTAGCGGTGCGTTGCTGTTTTGTTTTTTTTGCCTTTTTATGATCATGATTAATTCGCACGCGCAGGAAGTCGGCTGATATACATAATACATCGTTCCCCTCATTTAAATGTTGAGTTCCCGGCTGCTCGCTCGCTCGGCACATGTGATCGACATTCTGCTGCTTTAGCAGGATGTCACGCTTTGACCAGGTGATTAAAAATCACACGAGCGGCGGTGGAACTTTTCCAACGCCGGGAGATGGACAGGCCAAACCTGGCGCATTTGAAAAAAAAAAGAAAAAATCAACACATCTCGGGTTAATTTGAAATGCACTCTGCATCTTTGATGGGAGAGGGGCTCACAGGTAAGTGAGGGAGACAATTAGGGAATATATGTGAGTTGAGGAGCTGCATAATAAAAAAGGAAGCGGGCGTGGGTGAGGGTGAGGGGGGACAAAAGAGAGCGCGAGAGAGAAAAAAAACGTAAATCACTATTTCCCCCATCTGGCCCCTACTGCGTCGAGAACTGCAGCTGAGGTCCGATTTCAGCCGTCAATCAGAGGCGGCGGCGCGGCGGGGTGCGCATCCTGGTGAGCGAGCCTACCCTCAAGTCATTAGCGCACACACTGCAAGTGTACGGGAGGGAGGGAGGGAGGGGTGGCCGGTCGGTCGGTCGGTCGGCCGGGATCGCTCCGCTCCGCGCCACGGTTTAAATATCCCCAGCCTGTGACAGGATCAGTTTAGCGATCTGTAGGATTGATCTCCTCTTTAAAGTTTTGCCTGAGGCGACTCTAATTGGGAACGAGGCTGCCTCCGACTCCCCTCACTCCCTTAACTGTCAGTCTTGGCTTTGTTTACTGAGGACATGCCCAAACCTATTTACTCAATAATGAGGAGACGTGGTGGGGATGCTGCTGATCACATTCACGCTCCCAGCGGGACTCCGCCATGCCGGGGGAGGGCGGAAACATCATTTTAGACTTTTTTTTTTTTTGGGCTGCTGAAAGTTCACTTAGAACGCAGATGAAATTTTCATCTCTCGATTTGTGGGCGAGAGACGGAGATACAGACAGAGAGAGAGAGCTTGTCAACCTTCAGTGCTTTTAACATTGTTTTTATCTGTCGTGGCGCTCAGTTAGCGTAAATAAATCATTCTACTCTAATGCCCTACATATGTTCTGTTATATTCAAGGCGTGTTATTTATAGAGCGTCAAATCGCAAGAAAGGGTCCACAGGTTCTAGTCCGACTGAACCGGCGGATGGCGGCCATCTGCCTTGGCAGGTTGTGGGTTAAAAGAGCAAGATGGAGGCTGTTGGCACGGAGAGCGCTCATCAGTTGAGAAAATATTATCAACTACATTCCAAACAATTTATTTATCGTACAGTACAGTCTAGCACCGTTATTTAGCCCAGCCCAATAATAGCCAAAATTGGTGTATAATTAAAGCCCATTGGGGAGGAAAGTAATGACAAAATATCACATTTGTCCCCAAATGCTGCTAGACATTAAACACACCTCCAAAAAATTGGGTGGGGGGGAGGTGGGGTAAACCTTTATTGATTAATCGGCAAAATGGAGCGCATCTTTTGACTCGGTCTCAACTTCTTTAAGCTTCTTTAATTGAAAATAATTATAATGAATTGAACCTGTCAAATGTTCCTTACTAATTAGTATAAATAACTATAAAAATGACAATTGTAGAAGCACCTATACGAGAATCAAAAACCCTCTATGTACACGATCGCTTGAGAAGCATTTCCTGTCACTTTATGTGAATTCCTCAGATTGTCCCTCTCATTTAGCTTGTTTTCATTTGCGCCCAGCGACAAAGCCTTTGGTGTGGATGGCGTCGCTAAGGAGTCCATTGATGCCTACTGGGATTATGGATGATGAAGTGGAGAAGCTGGGGCTATCACGGGGACACAACGCTGCTCTTAATAGAAAAGCATTTAGGAAAAGGCGATGGGGAGGGTAGGGGGGGGGTCTTTCTGACACTCCACTGATAAGAGGCAGCTCTTCAGAGGTGGTTGTGTGTACAATGAAACACGCTGATGGGGATACAATGACACACATGTTGCATGTGACAGGTGGTGATTTAGATGTGGGCTAAAAAAGGCGGAGGAATCATAACACACATACGCACACACCAAAACGGACGGCGGGAAGTGAGAGTTTCACGACGCCTCCGTGTAGTATTTCCTCACTATGGTTATTTCCCACTACTTATGTGTTTGATTTGAGGCAAAACGCATTGTCATTACTCATATCCGGGCCCTGACAGGCTGCGGAGGGACGGGAGGAGGAGGAGGGGGGGGGGCGAGTGGAGTTAGCGCACAAGTGGCACGGGAGTGGAGGCGAGATATGCAGAGTGGGAGAGCTGTCAGTTTGAGGAATGAGGCTGATAAGAGGAAGGGACTCAGCAGATGGGCACAAGAAACGGCAGCACACTTCTCAATTAAACATGTAAATACCACAACCAGGCGGCGGCGGCGATGAGAAAACGTTAAACAAACACGGCGGCGTGCTGTGATTAGCGGCTCAAAAACGCAACCACCTTTTTTTGTGTGATGCTTTTCAACTCCAATGAAGCGCTTTAATCCTGCTCAACTCTTGCTTTCTTGCGGCTTTGCGGCATCATCATGCCCGGCGGCCAAATGTAGTCACGCTGGGCATGATTCTTTAAGACTTTTTCTGACTGTGACCCAAATTTCATATTTGGCTGAGACCTCAAAAAGTATCCAATGACAAATTAAAATGTATACCACAGTTTATAGGAGCATAAACCATGTGCGGCAGCTAACAAAACTTAGCTTTCAACAATCATGCCCAAAAATATACATAATTGTAAAATTAACCTATCGTCACTTTCCGTAGACATAAAACGCAGGATGAAAGAATTTGACATTCAACAAAACAACGCTGTGCTAAAATATTTCCTGTTTAAATTTTTCTTTCAAATTTACACCGCGTAAAGTACACCTCCATCTAGAGGTCAAGGATGGAATTACACTCAAAATAGATTTATTTGTTATATAACTGTAGAAGTTGTAGTTGTTTGAGTATCTCAAGTACTGTTACCAACCCATCAAATTTGAATCCCAATATCCTATGACCCCAAAAAAATAAGCCCTATGAATTTCAGCTGAGAAACTGCCAAATGATAATAAAACCCAATTTGCTCCAAAATTTACGAATGGCTACGCAGGACAGACTAATCAGCCCATCTCCTTTTAATTGCCCTTTTTAATCACGTTCCTCCATTAATATTTCATCTATTAATTGTCACTTTGGCACAGGCGTCCTCCTTGAGCGCGAACGGCGGGCGGTATCTTAAACACCTCTGTAGGCAGCGTGGCTGACATTAATAACAATGAGATTGGCATAAACACCGGCGCATTCTCAGGCAACATTCACAGTTTGACATTCAGGCCAGATGCTATCGCAGCGCCTCGGCGTACGGCGGAGGCGGCGGCGGCGGAGACAGACATCTGTCACTTGTTACCTTTGAAGTGAATGAGAGGAGCCGCGGCCAAAGTACACGCCGGACAAAAGGCCATTCTGAGCGCGGACCCTCGGTGTTTACAAACGGAAGAGGGAGAGTGACAGGGGAAACTCAAGATGAATGGATCACCGCTGTTGATCTCGCCTCCTCATTCCGTGTGCTAAATTATTCCGTGGCTGCTAACCCGGTGGGTGGGTGGGGTGCTACGCGAGTGGGGGGTACAGGAAGTTGAGAGAGGCAGACAGAATGCCTGAAGGACTCCGGAGGAGCAGAGAGCTGCAGCCTGCATGGGAAAATCAAACTCCCCGACAACTGACTGAACACTTCTCTAACCGGAGGTAGCAAACACTGCACACGCAGAACCCGCCGAGTAGATGATGCTACATTAGGGCAATATTTGCAATCGGGGGGAAACAGCCAGGCCAAGCGCGGACAGTTTCGGAGGAGTTAACGATGAGTTGAACATCCCGGCACACGGCGGCAATGCTTGCATACCATGCAAATCGGCTTGCCGTGTGCTGTGTAAGGTAGCATTTTTTTTCGGGAATGTAAGTGGGAAAAAAAAAAAACGGTTTGCTATTTTTTTGTTCTGGCACAGCCCAATTTTTCAATTTCTGTTGAAACAAGCTCATGTCCTACAATCCAGTTGATCTGAAACAATTTTCCCCAGTTCCGAATTTGATTCTATTTCTAAAAGTGTATCGTTCTAGCAAATATTTCCTGTGGCAGACTTTGGTGCAATCCGACTTTTGGTGGAAATTTTCTATTTCAATACTTCCGCCGCCATTGGAACAATGGCCGTGTATTAATTCATCTCTTGTCAAGCCTCCTCAGACCTGCTTCTATTTCAGTCGCACGTCAAGTGAGAGCAGCTATATCTGGCTGGCAATTAAGCCGGTCCTGCCTCCCCTTGATGCTTGATTAGTCCGATTGATGGAGGAGGCCATATGTGGCGGTGTCAAAACTTGGCAGACGAGCGCCATCCTCTCAAATGAGAGGCAGGCAATAAAGAGGCAGGCTGCCCAGAGTGGGTGCACGTATGCGGCACCCTCCCCCCTGGTGTTTCCTCCAGAGGGGTTGGCGGTGAGAGGGGGGCGGGGTCTCGCACCACTCCAGCCAAGTTGTGGTCAGGCCACGCAGAGCAGAGGTGGTGTCACGAGCTCTGGGCTCGCTGTTTGTGTCTCCTCGGGGGTGGTTGAAGGGTGGGTGGCGCACGGGGCGGTTGGAGCAAGGGGGGGGGGTGTTCCAAAGATATGGCCCCCTTCCCAATCTCGCTCGGAGACAACAAAAAGGGAATGCTTGAGAAGGGGAAGCAGCGGGAGGAGAGCACAAAGACAAAGGCGCGGGCAAGGTCAGTGTAGCTAATGGGCCTGAGCTGCGGGCTGCCTGGGGCTAGGCACACTTCTGTTCTCGCTCGCACGCCGGGCCTTCAAAGCGCCTTCAGTCCGGCCCCGCTCTCCTCCTCTTCCTCCCCGCTCCTCCACTCCTCTCCCGCTCTTTCTTCTTTGCCCCGCTTCCATTTGTGACACTTCCCCTCTTCAAAAAGGCGCCGCCGCGCAGGTGCCTTTAAAGACACCCCCACCACCACCACCACCAAATGCCTCACACGCGTACTGTATCAACAATTAATAGCGTGGAGGAATCGTCGTACAACCAAAGAATAAATAAACGGCCAGAGGGATTGATCAGGTTGGCCCGCCGTCAAGGCGGGCGCCCGCCCGAAGGCGCGGCTTTGGAGGGACGCCGTGCTCAGGTTGGCCGGCGTAGCTTGGCTCCACTCGAGAGCTCCTTTAATGTGCAGCGGAGTAGAATAAGTGAGTGGCCGCGGGCACCAGCTGAGCTCGCCGGCATCTTCGCCGCTGCCACCTGACACCGGGCACCGGCTCCTCTTGGCAAACGTGGCACGGCACACATGTCCCCTCATTTGGATGGAGATTCAGACGCAACACACAAAAGCGGCGCCCGAAGCTCGCCCCCTGTTCCCGCCGCTACTTTCTGACGGCGTCATAATAATCTGCGTATCTTCTTGATCATGCCCCCGTGTTCCTTTTTTATTTTTAAATCCCCCCTTCGACTTCTTCCTCATCTTCTCCGAGACGAGTTTGAAATTGCCTGCGTCAGGACTTTGCTAATTAAAGTCATACTTTCAAAAATGCCATAATAACTGTTAATTAGCTTGATGCTATTTTCAGCATAATTTGCTAATTAGTGGAAAACCTGTACAGCGTTTCTCTCTAATTACAGTATGGCTCCGCACGGCGCATCTGTGCCTTGACTCCAAATGATACCATTACAAAGTCCCGTATTACGCGTTCTCTCAAAACAGTTAATTGCCGGCGCGGATAGTGAGATACTTCAGTCAGCTGATTTTTTATGGTAATAAATGGACAGACACAAGCTTCCTCCTCCTCCTCCTCCGCTTCATGTTTATGAAATGCAAGGAAGGAAAACAAGCTCCTTATGAGATGCGCGCCCGACATCATCTCGTCTTTCTGTGATGATTTCAGCGCAAGACTTGCTTTTTTCTCTTCTCCTTTTTTTTAATGAACTTTGATTTATTTAGCGTTGCAACCTGGCCAGGAAGGAAGCCGTAAGATTGCAATTAAAGCGAGCGAGGCGAGCGCGGCCCGTGTAAATACAAGCGGCAACATAATGCGGCGGCCGCGCGGCAGCTTATTACCGCCAATGTAAATATGTTGTTGTCCCGGCGAATTACGGACATGACCACAGGATGACCCCCCCCCCCACCCGGCTGGTGTGTGTTGCAACGTGCATTATGACTCATTACGTGCGGCGAGGAGCGTGATTGGCACGACCCCGTGACCTCCTGCACGTCAGCCGTGCCCACCCCTCCTACCCGCCCTCCCCTCGCCCCGGCTCTTGACAGCCACCAGTCTGACAGCGACTAGCGCGGGCGCCGGCTAATTAATGCGCCACTTCAGAGGCCCTTTCATTTATGGCTTCTGAAAGGCATTATTAAATTAATTAAACCACCAAGAGTTAGTCATTATGAAATCAGGAGGTTTACATGGATGACAGCGTTTATGAATTAAACATCCCCAAAGTTCCTCGCAGGAGATACCCTGAGCTTCGAGCGGGTACCTAGCGCGACAGATGTTGCCCCCCCCCCCCCCCCCTGTCTCCCTCCTCAAGCTAACCTGTATTGCAAGCGATTTAGGTCTCATTTGGGGCTTTGAAAAGTGAAAGCGGCGGAGAAAGAGGTTGAGGATAGCTAATGAGCAGAGAAAGAGAGGGGAAAAGGAGGTCAGCGGCTCTGTTCATGTGTAGACGGTACAGATGGTTATGTTTTATACCCAACAACAATGGCGCGCATCAATTTGTTGTTTGGTAATAGATCGCTACTCTCAGATGAATTTGGCGGCTGGGACGGACCGTCTGTGTCAGGGGGGGGATTCCCGTCGAAGGAGTCTACATTTATAGCCTGCAAACATTTATAAAGCTGTTTTTAAACTCGTGTGATGTGAAGACTACAAATGCCGCGTGAGAGGGAGCCCGTAAACTTGGGCTAGGGGGGCTCCACCACGGACGAGACGATCACGATCTCCCTCCCTCCCTCCCTCCCTCCCTCGGCTCAGGAAGTTTGCCAGCTTGCCGTCTTTGTTTACAAAGCTGAGGGAAAATGTCAAAATGGCTGCGAAAAATACCCTTCCAATATCTCCTTTTTCATTCTCTTACCTAACAGTTTACTGAACTTGATAAGTGTCCTATCAACATGCTAATCAAATTACTTCGGAACCAAAATTGACAGTTTTCATTAATTATACAAGATTATTCTAATTGCGATTCAAATTTATTCACTCCGAACAGAAGGTATTCAGTAATATTTTACAAAATTTGCATATTAAATGGAGGGAGTTGTGCATTATGCATGGTAATGTATGCACACTTTCTTATTTTTAACTTAGCCGCCATATGTGGTGCCGTCGCCGGAGCAGGTGAAAAGTCTAAGTGTGTTTAATTTGCTTGACAAACATGCGGCTGGAGCTTGTCAGGGGGAGTATTGTGAATGCCAATCTTTATTCCCTCTTTATTGATTACCCCCAAACTGGAAACATCTGGAGGTAAATGGCACGGCGCGAGACGCACCGAATCGCGGGATTAGTACCTTCAATGGCTGAATCACTATCAATTACTTCAATGGCATAATTCAAGTGCGCCGCGCACAAAGCTACAGTACCTCGCCTTGAGCCGGGATTAATATTGCAATTTAACGTAACAATGGAAGCATGGGAACGAGGTGGATGGCGTCCAACTTTTTTTTCTCTCCCTCTCCTCCCCCTTCATTGACGTCGGCGAGCTAATGCCGTTATCTCAATTGGAGTGTTTTTAATTCTTAATTTGAGCTTTTGTTTGTCAAATGAAAAGACCGCGGCGCATTAGCGGCCGCACGCTTTAAAAAGGTAATGCATTCTGTGAGTAAAACAACCTTATTTATTCACTCAGACGCAAAACCCCCAATTTGCTCTTTGTTTTTATTTCCTAGAGCGGGCAGTCAAGTGCAAACAGCTTACTGGGAAGCTGTTTACTACTGTATATGACAACGAGCGTGGCGGGGGGGGGGGGGGGGGGGGTAAGGGGGCGGAGCCTCCTCCAGCTCCACAGGCAAGGTCTTGTGTTGTAATGTGAGCGTAATAATTATCAAACAGCATCGGGGTGTTGGATGGGGGGGGGGCTTTAACAGGGGGAGAGCATGTTTGATATGTAGAATGAGCCCACAGTGCATCCAGAAAGGGTGACTAAATCGCACGGTTCACGGATCACATTAGTATGGCTCTGCATCCCGCCTCACGCTATAGGTGATTTCCATTTAGACACACATTTCCACACCAAGATAAATATGACTTGAATCCTAATTTCCCTGAAGTAAATATAATACAAATACAACATAATACAGTGTCAGGCCGGGCAGGCTAATAGATTACTAGCGTGTTTTCCATTTGTATGGTAAGTGGTGAACCTGGGCGCTGGTCCGGGCGGCTAACAAATTGAATGTTTAATCCATCGGCGTGTAGATTGAGGGTATCAGAAAGATCGTAATCGGCCGCGGTCTCCTGTGACCGCCGGCGTATTAGATGTTTTGACTTTTAAGGGGCCAGGAGAATGTTGCGGGATTAGTCAGAGGTGCAAAGTGGACGATAAACGCCATATTGTTGTCTCAAAAAATGCTTCGGGCGCTCCTCGGCTCTCAGGCAGACTATAAGGCGCATGTAAAATCGTTTTATTTCTCAAAAATCGATGTGCCGTAAAGTCGGAATAATATGGTAGCCAATAGAATGATGAATTTGTAATTAATTTAATTTGGTAAATCATTTGTTCCATATTTTAGTCGTGTAGATATTTCTGTCGAGGGTGCTTCATTTAGGAAACCAAAGCAACCGATAAAAGAAATTGTTTTCCACTTGTACCAAATGTCCGTGGTTTATGACGTTTGCAAATTCCGAATTAGTTTGCAGAAAAACACAGATACTGTTACACTACTCTGTTTACATTATACAATTAAGTATCGAAAGGTGGGCCAACACAAGTTCATACTGATTAAATCCAAATTTGTTCCATATTGGCGACGGAGGCAAACGTCAAATATTGCTGTAAATTCCGTTGAAAGAACTCGACTTTATTTTTCACTCTCCAACTCGGGATTGTTGAGCCTTGGAGGACGTCGGCAGTCTCCACTCCATCTGTAAATGTTGCCATTGTGGAAACACTTCATAATATTCTCCAGGCACATATTTGTATCTCTTAAAGCAACGTACTTATTGAGGCCTTTTGGAGAGGCAACATTAGCGCCAGCTGCACGGCACCTCGTAGAAAGTGTGACAAATTGCTAGCTCCATATAGCTTAATCTGTTTACTGCCATGCTTGTGTGTGTGTGCGGAGTTATTACAAACTAATTAAAGAAATCTCTTTGATATAATTAGTCAGATTTCAGGAAGCTCATTAGTAGTAATTTGCATGAAAAATAGGCCCCGTAGTGACGCTTTTGACCCAGCTAGCCGATCTGCTTTTTTCCCCCCCCCCCCCCTCTCCTTATCTGGTTGCACATCAACCCCCATTGTTTGTTGTCGGAGGCGCTCTGAAGTGGCCCGCAATATTTGCAGTCATCGCCCCGAGAAGCGGCAGGGTGTCTTTCAACAATTTCCTCCCCTAAAGCCACCCAACCTGGATGTGGCGGAGGCAGACGCGTGCCTCGTGTGTACACGAGGCGGGGAGGAGTGAGTGGCAAAACACTGTCTATTTATGTGTCAGTTTCCTGACAAAGAAGCGAGCTGACAAGCGAGGCTTTCCCTCAGCGGCGCAGGGGGGCTTTTATTCACCGCACTTACATGCCCGGTCTATGCCCACAGACTCATGTGATTTGCAAATCACACTCTTTGAAAAGTCACAAACGGGGCGAGACACGCCGCGCTACGGCTTTGTCAGGAGTCTTCACACAGCGGCTAGCTGTATCGCTAACAGCGCGCTTCGACACGGAAGCAGCTTTCTCTTAGCATTTGCCTGCCTGTCACTTTTGGGCAACGCTTGCGGTCGGTGCCTCCTCCCTCTGAGGCTTCGCTATCCTCCTCCCTTTGGACTGACAAATACATTGCTGCTCAGAAGAGTGTTGAAGAAAAAAAAATCCGGGTATTAGGTCATGCTGACAGAGTGTGATGCCCATTGACAAATGCTATGCTAGCAGGAATGAGCGACAATCGCGACAACCTCATGTGCTATAAATGTCTGATTTGTCAAACTAAGATGAATCCTTGACTGATGGAGAGATTTAGCTCTATAAACAGATTTTTAAAATGACTTATCTGTACTTGTAATAAATAGTTGAAATAAATCTAAATTGAAGATGTTTCAAGACTTTTCAAAAGACTACTTTGATTCAATTTTAGACACGTCGACTGATTTTTCTACATTTATTTTAACCATAAATTTATTTATTTTTATTGTGAATGCAGAGTAGGCTATTTTTTTTTATTTCTACATTTTTAGAAAAATGAAGTGTTTTTTTAATGATTCCCGAACACGATACTTTTGACACAGTGCTCTTAGTCGGAGGGCTACAAAACCAACTTCTGTTTATTATCTTTTCCCCCTTTTTTCCCACCGTGGACAAAATCCTTCCCCCCAAACATGGGCACAGAGAGGCACTTGTGTGACGCTGATGTCACGTAGCCCTACCTGGCCCCCCGCGCACAAAAGCTAAGGTATCATTACGAGGCGCACACAATGGCCATTCAAGCAAGTCGCGGCGCTCCTCCGGACCGGCGAACAATGTTATTTTTTGTCCCGGCATTATAAAGAAAGAGTTTTTGCAAGAAACCTGACAGACAAAACCCTTTGGAGGTAAATGCTCCAGGCGGCTAGTGGGTTTAATCTTTTCCCATTAGCATTTAGCTCTCCCCCCCAACACACAAAGAGCATATTTACAGGGTCAAAAGTAAAGCCGAGGCATCTCAAGAGACTTTCTTTATGCTGATCTATAGTATTTATTGACAGGACTTTGCGCTTTCATTTGTTGCTAATTAATTTTGCAAAGGGCTAAGGACAAACAACCCCCCCCCAAAAAAACTGGCAGAAATTGTAAACATATTTGTGATGGCAAAAGCAGAAATACAAATTCCTCTCACCATGCAAGCATATTAAATATCATTAAGCCTCTAACACGGGGTTTTAGATCATATAATAGTTGTAATGTCAACAATACAACATCTATGTTCGAGTCGGGTCGTGCTGTGCCCGTATGTGTGCACATTCACTTATATGTTGTGTGCACACAAATGGGTGACGTGCTTGGTGTGTATGTGTGTGACTCCATGTGTGTGATTCATTCCAGGGCAGTTTTAGTCCTTATAAAATATTCATTTTGGTTGTGCAGGGCCCTGTAATTGCCATCTCTCACCCTGAATTATTTATACCTCGCACAGACTGACAAAGCTTTGCCATACGGCCCCAGATGAATCAGAAAGCAGCCATCTCTGCTGCCAACAGCACTGGGCTTTCACACAAATATGGCAGCCACGTCTCTCTGCCTGGCCTCTCTTAATTTGACATTTTCTTTCCCCCCCTCCTGCCTTTGTCCTAGGTGCATCGAAAGGTTACCTGTTAGCTTTAAGCGCCCAGCCGCTCGCTGTCTTTCTGTCTCTATTGCCCCCCCCCCCCGCCTACATGACAGTCCAAACGCAACACCCCCCCCCCCCCACCTCTTCTGCGTTAATGTGGCGGCAATGTCAAGAGTGGCTGCCTCATGTTTTATGATGGCTGACCAGTCCTGACAGCCACTTTGGATGTATGTATTATACATTAGTAATAATATGTCGTCGAAATACACTCATACACGATTGGGCATGCATGGATGGACAGCTGCAGCAGCAGCAAAAAAAAAAAAAAAAAAAAGCAGTGACTCACGGGACCGGAGCGCATACAAGCGCATGCAAATATGATCAGCATTCCAAAATAGCTGCTGAGTAAATGTCCAAAGCCCCCCTGCCGGGCTTCAGCGTACAGCTGCGTTCCTCTGCTCATGCCCGGCCAGGACCGAGTGATCACTCCCAGCCGTCGCGGGAGACCGGCGCTGTATGGCTCTCATTGTAAAGCCTTCCAGAACCCCCGCGTCCCACACCCTAAATACAACTATTCACCGGGGCAGCTCACTCCAACACGTGCTTATCTCCCGTCGGAGGAGTGCGGCGAGGTGCTGACTGGTATTTCCTCAGGGCCCCGAGCTCCAGAGCTGACCACTAATCAAAAGCACCATATTTTTCTGCTCTGGAGCCCAAAAAATAACCGGGAGGAGCCTCTTTGCTTTCCAGCTAAACAAACCATCTACGGTGCTCAAATGATGTCCTGACAACGCCAGTCGTACATTATTCCAACGTTTAGAAAGCGATATAGTAAAAACTCCTCACAACTAACTCAACTAAAGCCTTCGCACAGATTATTATTATTTTTTTAGCTGGGCTAGGTATTGGCTAAGGAAGAACCCGACGCATTTTGGTGCTGATCCAGATATAGGTGTTTGTGAATAATGCATGGATGTTAATGACAAAATCCAGGCATCTATTCAGAAGGCGGGAATTCAATTTGGTGGCGATCCAAATGAGACTTGCTCAGCCTTGGCAAGAGGTGTGCATGCCACTGACTGACAGCTGATCATTTTAATTGGCATCATCATCATGTGCTATTTATGGATGAATACTAAACACCTCGCAGGTGCCGTATCAACGGCAGCAACCGGAGGAATTTTCCGCTACGGCTAAATCGTGCGGAATTATTGATGTTCTTGCGTCCCGTTACATTTTGTTGAATGTCAAAACAAAGAGCAGCGTGCGAGGGTAACACAGCCTCGGCAGTGTCTCCCTGCGACGGCGCAGGCGTACGGAGCTCCGGGGCTAAAGGGTTGCAGCGGCGCGAGCAAAAAGAAGTCCAGCGTTAAGCTCCTGATGGATACTTAGCGGGAGCTGTGCCTCTTTTGTTTAATCGGTGACACTAAACCCCGCGCTCAAAGCCTGCGAGGGAGCTAGCAAGAAGCGGGCCCTGACACCGAGCTATTTGTAAAGACAAGCCATTCTCTTAAGTAAGAGACTAACAGTGTCCAGAGATAGAGAGAGAAGGAGGTGAGAAGGATGACTGAAAGTAGCAGAGAAAGAGAGCGAGGGTGTTTCCATAATGAGTCCTCCAGCCATGGAGTAAATGAAGAGGGATTGACAGAATGAGGGATCCTCAAGTGAAATAATGTCAATGCCACTCTGCCCATTAGAGAGGAGAAGAAGGGGGTGGGATGGGTGGAGGAGGGTAAAGAGGGATGAATGGAGGGACACAGCTACATCTACAGGGCGCGCAGGAAGCGCATCAATTATTTGTGACACCCCCCCCCCCCTCTCTCCGCCATACACGCGGCACTGAAAAAAATATGAAACAACAAAATGAACTGACAACAGCAGCACGAGCAGAGAGGAAAGGCGGGGGGTGGGTCGGGGGGGACTCGAAAAGATCCAATAAATTGTAGCAGATACGCAGTTGAGATATTTGATGTCGAACAATAATAATCACAGCGACATCTGCCGCCCCCGTCCCGGTAGAGCTGCCGGCGGAAGGGGTTAATCTCCCAAACCCAATATGGTTGGATAGTGAGGCACTTGTTCGCTGATAAAGAAGCGATAGGATCTACTCGGGTCGCTCCCTGGGCGCTTGTACACGGGGTAGAGCAAATATTGTTAATGTGCCGCAGCGCTCCACTCGGGCTAAGGCGAGGGAAATACGGCCCGACCCGAGCCAGAATCGGCGGCCTTACCCAACCCGGCCTCCCGCGGTACCTCGGGTTGCATACGTGCGTGTTCAAGGGTGGGTGGAGATTAAGATCTCAAAGTGTCTCTATTTCTTCTTTTTGCCTTGTCACAACAGCGATGTGAATGCAGTTGAGCGCAGCGCCTAATAACCGGAGTGCTAGGTAGGCAAGGCAGGAGAGAGGCTTGACATTAAGACCCCGCCGTTTTGGAAAGCCGATACGCTATTGACCGGCGCGCAACTATCTCAGCGCAGAGATCCGGTGTCAGCGGATTGTAGCGGGAGCTGTTCCTCCTGTAACAGGGGCCCATTGAGTCTGGGAAGGCAGCTGGGGCCCGATGGGCCGGGCCCGGCCGGTGATCGATACTCGCCACCCTGCAACGGATGACCTCACTGTCATGGCTGCCGGCTGTGGACACTGCGAGCTAGTCATTAGTGGCGGGAGCTTAGCCTTGTCAATACCTGACTCGTATGGATACTTTGGGCCATCTGTCCGTGTATTGTCTGACAGGGGAGAGCTCTTGTTTTCTTTTCTTTTTTTTTCCCAAACGAAATAAATTGACGGTATTGCGCCACTCGCTCAATAACGCAACACAATCCTTATTTGCCTTCGTCATTTCCATCAAAGGGGCGGACGTTTACGCCGCGGGCGACATCAACCCGGCAATTAAGTTGGCCGTATAAATGAGAAAAAAACCCTCATCACCTCGTCTGTTTGTTTTTTTCTTTTTTAGTCACTTTCTCTCTTTTTCCCCCCCCCACTCTGTTTGATGATAGGAGAGGGCGAGCTAGAATTAGGGCGATGGGTCTTCCTTTGAGTGTCAGCCTAAAATGATCAGAGTAAAGATAAGAGGGTCTAGCAGCCCTCAAATCAGTCAAAGTGCCAAAGTCGGCCTTTTTCTCCTCAATTACCGGCCGTGTGAAGCCAGGGAGTGGAAGGCGCCGAGCCTGCTGCATTACTAAAGAGACAATCTATTTCCCCTTTGACCAGAGGGAGAGAAATCATTATGGCATGATTAGTAGCTTCGGCAGTGGGCGAGCACGGAGGTACAACGGGAGACGCGTATTAATTGCCACAGACCGAGCTGGATTCTTGGGAGTGTTGATTTGCCCAGCGCCGCCCTGACTGGCGGCCAGACATAAAAGCTGATGTCAGCTCTTAGTTATACTGGCAAGCTCCATGTCAAAATGAGCTGGAAGTCTTCCTCTCCATTGCCGTCTCGCTCTTTGTAGGACGCCGGCCCCCGTTTTCTCTCTCTCTCTCTCACCTCCAACTGATAGCTGCCCAGGCCGATTATTTCATCCGGCCCGGGTCCGCCGAGAGCCTCCTCTGCCGGCTTTGGAAGAGCTTTAATTAGCCATGTTAATATCCCCTTCATTGGCCTTAATATCACTCAACACCTTCCTCCATCTCGGCGGCCACCAGGGCCCCGCTGTCCTGTCAGAACAGCTGATTATTGAGAAGGATAGCTTTAATCAAAGCTAATTGCAGTTCATTCTTTCTCGCTATCCCCCTTTGCCCTCCATTGCCAACATCTAATGGCAGCGACGACTTGATATCCCATTAAAAAACAATTAAACAAGCTCCTTTTGTCTCCGTGCGTGCCAAAACAAGAGCACAAACTTCTGTAGATATTTAAGAAGTAAAAGAGCAAGAGAGAGAGAGGGGCCTGCTCTTAATTGCTCTCCTTTCCACCGAGGACCAATTTGCGCCGCCGCGCTCATGGAGAATCTTAACCAACTCAAACGTAATGGATGCTATAGGAGCGCCGCCGCCGCCGCGGACGATGAAAATTAAGCTTATCTTTTTAGCTGCGAAATTGAGCTTAATTGCCTTCATAACAGTAAACATAAAGGAGCTTCTTTATGAGCATGCGCGCCACATTTCTCCCGTTTATTGTTTTGTTACTTTTTTGCACTCTGGTAGCGGGAACAGTGTGTAAAGAAGAAGAAGAAAAAAAAAAAGAATCCAAGAAATGTCCAAGTCGCAAAGTAATGTGTTTGTTTTATGAAGTCAGTGCATTGTTTGGCAAATGTATTCCATCTCTTGTTCAGACATAAATTGTGTGCGTGAACGCAAACACACAACCCGCCCGGCCTTACCCAATCTGTATGAGAGGCGACAGACAAATAAAAGTCGTATTTCAGGTCTGCTTTCCACAGATGTCTGCTGCTCTACATTATGACTCTTCGGGGAAATAAAAACAGGGTCAGGGAATTAGAGTACATAATGGTCATTTTGATGATCGGCCAACAGATGCAACCCGAAAACACGGCGAACACAATCAAGTGAAATGCTCTAATGACAAGTCAGCTTTTTTATGGCCTCGCCGCACACCAACAGGCAATCAGCATCCTGGCACGGGTTAAAACGTCTTTTATTGATGTCCGAGCCAAAGCTTCTTGGACGTGGAGGGAAAATATTTTCTCACCTCGCCTCTCTCCTGCGGGGCCGAGTACAAGGTAGAAGGAGTCTATCGAAGAGCGCTTGGAAATGACCGGCGCGAGTGTTAATGCGGCCGGGGTTAGGAGGGTCACTCCCGATGCTGATTTACGGCTTGGCCCGGCCGCCGCAGCAAACGGGAAGTCTTAAGTGTTGAGAAAGCGTCCAGACGAGCCACCGTATTTAGCCGGCAATGAAACGGCAAACGCCATCTACGGTAATCCGATGAGCCGCCGCCGCCATTGTGCGGGGACAATGGAAACCGCACTCCGACACAATGCGAGTGGGTTGGAAAGTAAATAAGGCAGCATTTCTGACAACAATACATCAGTCACTCTTCTGCGGCGGGACGTTGCGCAAAGCGAATCCATTGCATTGTTTGTTCTGCGCAGTTGCGCAACGCGGCACAATAGCCTGTCAAGAGGGGAAGCCACTCTCTCCACCATCTTTAACCGTTGCCATGTGAGAAGGGTGCCTCATCGATAAATTCTGTCGTGAGAACCCTCGCGCGAGGCGGGCTAACAAACCGGCCCGGCCCAGATCTCACTCAGACGTGACATTTGTTCAGAGACGATTAGCCAGGTTGTAATTTGTGGCGTAATTGCCTCACCCACCCACAAGTGCACGGGGTGTGTGTGCATGCGTTAAGCGTGTGTGTGTGTGGCATACGGCGGTCCCAGGAGTGTCCGCCTAATTGCCTGACAGGACTATAAGTTTTGTGGCGCGCTCTCACCTTGTTAGGTCCTTTATCCCTGATGCTCTTCAAACAAGACCTGGTCACAGGTGGGCCTCATTTGCTTCCCTATTGAACAGGAGAACTTTAATTGCACAGGGGTGTCCTGGGATTAAAGAGGTGGGCGGAATATCAAGTGACTTTCCGCGTCTTCGTGGCAGATGGGTGTTGGGAAAGACCCGTGAACTCGGGTGAAGGCGACGACAAAGAGACTGATGGTGTTGATTTTGAGCGGATAAATAATGTATCGATTTGGCCACGCCGCTTCCAACGGATGCTCGATCGCGCTGATCCACTGCCCTTGCTGGGGACAATCTAATGAGATGCAACTCAAGAGCTGTAGCAAAAAAGAATTCTAAAAAGAGATTTTTTTTGGGACTTTAAAATCATTTCATTTGCTTAAAAATCAAGTTCCAAGAACTTTTTAGTTCATCAATAAATCGAATTCCTTCCTGTTACACCACAAAAACGATCTACGGGAAAAGCAAAAATATGATCTAACTTGGGCCAAATCTAGTCTTGACTTATTTGCTGTAGCGGTTTATTTCCCCTAATGTGCAGTAATGTGCCTTATAACCCCGCGTGGCCGATATATGGAAATTCCCCAAAATAAACCCGTTCAGTGAGACGCCACCTTATAATCCAGTCCGCCTTATGGTGCGAAAAATATGGCATTTGGGTTACCTTATGCAGCCGAGCAACAATTTTGGATGCAGTGCAATTCTACACATGGAGATAAACGATTTTGTTGCTTTCAGGTCTAACGGCTCCGATAGACGCAAAATGTATAATCCGAGAATCTGCACGACTAAACGTCCTTCCTCCTGTTGTGTTCTCTCTTCCAGATTCTTCCTTAAATTCTTCCTCAAGTGCAACCAGAACTGTCTGAAGAATGCCGGGAACCCACGAGATATGCGCAGATTCCAGGTGACTGACTGAAAGCCACTTCACACATCTACCGCCGCCTTCCCGTACAAATAAATCAAACATATACTCACGCGTGAATCTAAATCTCTTATTGGCACTCGGGGAGGTAAAAAAAAAAAAACACCCAGGCCGGGGAATTGTGTCATGCGCTCTGGACGGAATATTTATAAGGGAATCGCATCTGACACAAATAAAGATATAGGATTTAGCGCTGCCATCAATTGTCTTCCTGACAGCTTTCCCAGCCTCAGCGCAGGGGGGAGGACCATCCCGGCACATGTAACAACAGTGTTAACTCACGATCTGTCTGCCAGCGGAAATTCATACCTGCATGTATGCGTGAGCATGCACACATTCATATTTCCCCTCCGACGGGCGGCCTCGCTCACATATGTGCGCACTTAAGCCGGCACATGTGTAGCACTTACAACCATCTGAAAAGCATCATTGTTGCGGCCAGGCAACAATGTGGCGATTTACACCGAAAGGACATGACACCGAAACGCTTTTAAGACTTCTCTAAGTCTTCCCGACGTCTGACCTGTCAAGTAGTCCAGCCTTGAAATGATCGACCCCCCCTGGTCAATTGATAATTGGTTTATCCCAACACTGGTGGGATCGGGTTTAGAGCCGTTTGCGCCATCAGAATCAGGACAAATGAGGGGAGGCCGTGTCGGTGGGTGATTGGCACTCAGGTTGGATCCAGGAGGAAGCCCAGACATGAAGGAGTAAAGACAAGGGTGTCCCGTCCGGATGTCAAGCGCCTTCAGGCCTCCTGGCGAATTCCCCGAGGGCCATTGTGGAGTGATGCGTGACAGACACCGCATCCCGCTTCTGTGTCAAAGGGTCCGCAAGAAGAAGCTGCGCAACACTTTTTCCGAGAAGCAAAAAAATGTACATCATGTCTCCCTTGTCCCGGGTCCAACAGTTAATATAGTGTTCTTCCTCCCAAATAGATTTGCCAGATGCTCCTCCATAGGTGTTTCCTTGGCCAAACTTGTGTACTCGGAACGGCTTCGACTCCACTTATTACCCCCAAAAACCAGCTGGAGGCCAGAGAGGGCCCAATCCATCATCCTCAGCTTGGCCCAGCTCTGAACCTGCTCCAAAGAATGGAGCTCTTTCACTTCCCCTTCTCCCTTTACCCCCACCTCCAGCAGTCCCCAAAACTACACCCCCTCCTCTGACTGAGAAAAAAAAAAAAAGCATCCCCCTAAATTCCACCGCTCCGGCGAGGTCACTTACCGGCGAGGCAAACCTGAGAGGGGCTCTCTGTTTCCGGCTCAGACACACTTTAGCCATTCACATGTGGCCTCACTGTTTGGAGATGTGGTCGGCAAAAAAACAACAACAAAAATAAGCATTATGAAATATGGAGTGTGGTTTGGAATCCGATCCTAGCAAAATGTTTGCTGAGTGATGGGAGAGAGCACGGTTGGGCTACTAATGACTCCAGTAATATTTTAAAAGGGGGGTGGGCCCCCTCCATCTCCAAACAGATGCACACGCTGATCAATAATTCTGAGCTTTGAGCCGTGATGACAGTTGGCGGAGTGGCTGAACGGAAATGTATTTTAGAGGCTCAAAAGTCAATTAGCCGTACACAAATGGCAGACACCGAAGAGCAAAATGGCCGCCGGTCGTAACGTGATACGTCTGAACAAAACACGCTTCTGAACGCACCAAAAACACAAATACGTCCTAACGCATCTCCCCTCCTTCCTCTCGCAGGTTGTCGTATCGACGACCGTCAACGTGGACGGCCACGTACTGGCCGTCTCTGACAACATGTTCGTACACAACAATTCCAAGCATGGGCGAAGGGCTCGCAGACTCGACCCTTCAGAAGGTACGCCTCCTTATCTGGAGAATGGTAGGCACATGTTTTTTGGCATCTTTTGTTTGCTCACCCTCTCGCTGTTTCTTTCCCATCTTTTCCCATCCACACCTCCTGTAGCTTCTAGCACATTAGCATCTCTTAGCTCCCCACCCCCCTCCATCACTTTCACAATTAGACTCTTTTAGATATCTTTGTGCCAAGCCATTGCCATGTTTGGAAATGTATTTATTGCTTCAGAAACGGTTTGATAATACGACCCGTGGTCTGCTAATGCACCTACATTTGTCCTAAAAGCTCATGTGAAACATGATCAAATTGCTTAAGAATTTGGCTGTGAGGTCAATTTCCTGTCATTGGGTTCTGCAGATTTAGCTGTGAGAGAGCAGAAACAGAGGGGAGGAAGGAGAAAGGGTTGGGAGGGGAGGGGGGTTAGCATGTGTGTGTGTGTGTATTGGGGTGGTGGTGGGGGTGACCTATGAGAAAAACAGAACTTACTGTTTTTCTTCCAACTGATTCCATATGATAGACTGATTGCCTGCACAGCCCAAAGAGCGAGCGAGAGAAAAAGAGAGAGAAGGACCACCAAACCATGGGAAATTCAAAAAGCAAAATGCACAAAACATAACCCCGTGACCTGTGCGCTTTCCACCCGCATACGGTTGAAAGCTTGTTGAAAAAGAAAAAAAAACGAACGAAAAAATATATAAAAGAGGAGCGAACAGACTCGAAGCAATTGTGCAAATTGCTTATCTTCACATTTCAAGGGCCAATTATGGCTGGGCAAACAGTTTAGAGCCAACGGAGCTTCTCGACACATTAACGGCCATTAATGCTTCGACCACCGAAAGCAAATGTAACGTTTAACACAACAACGACGACTAATAAACTATATATTAAAATTAAAAACATACACACACACACACACACACACACGTGGTAGACAATTAATATATCTCGGTGCACTCGGCAGTCCTGGTGGGGCAAAAAGCTAATCTATTTGTTTTTGTCTTTATTAATGACTCCTCTACTGGAGAACAAAATCAAATAATTAAAGTCCTGCCCGGAGCAGCAAAGTCATTATGTTCGCTGACGTTCTGTTTGTGTGTTTCGCGTTTATGACACGATAGGTGTGGATCGCCTAGCAACCAGTTTCTTAATGAGGAGAGCAATTAAAGAGGTTGAGCCCTCGCCTCCGTGTTCCCCCACTCCCCTGGGACGCCCCCCACCCTACATTGTGTGCGTGTGTATGTCAATGTATTTGTGTGTGTGTGTGTGTTCTTTACAGGTTAAGCCAACCCCTGCTTTTATTCCTCTCCTCACCACACTCTTCAAAGCAGCAGAGTGACACCCTGTAAAAGCGAGAAAAGAAGCGACTGTCAACCGCGCAGTTGAACACGTCTTTTGTCTAATAACTTTAACACACCCTCCTGATGCTTAGCTGTGCGAGTGTGTGTGTTCTACTTCACAACGCTACCCCCCTCCCCTCCTTCTTTCTTCCGTCGCTCCGCTAATATAAACCGCGGCGGAAAAGGATGGCTCGCTTTGTTTCTCTGAGACTCCCGCCATGTCCAGAAAGGCGCCGTGACACTCGTGGGCAGGCAGTTTGGCTTTAAAGATTTTTTTTTTTTTTTTTTTGGGTTGTTGTATAAATAGCAACACATTCTTCCTCGAGAGTTCACTAAAGGCGAGAAACCTCAGATGTGTGGCTGGCACGGCGACGGAGCCTTGTGTGGCTGAGGCAGAGGAGCATCAGTCTCTCCCTCTCCCTGTATCATGCATTGATCAAGAGGTGCTGCCCCCTATTGGCACAAAGGCGGCACAGCTGGCGTCTCACCATGTGACGTTTTTTTCAGCCCTGTTTAACTAGCTTACCCGTTTCAAATAAATCTCAAAATCGAGTTAAAAATGGCACTGAATGAATCGGAAAATATGACATCAAAATCGAAGTGAGAAAATCCACACTTTTGGACCGAGTGACAAAATACGAACGTGATCCAGAAAAAAAAATATTGCCATCTGCCAAAATATTCGTAGCATCTAGCCCAGTGGGGTACGATAATTAATCTCGCTGACAAAATCCAGACCTACGGAGGAGGTGGATATCTATGAACAATTTGGTGCCGATCCAAACAAGGACCGTCGGGCCTTGGCGGAGGTCCTTTGCGCTGCTTGAGTGCCATTCGAGGAATTTCCCCCCCCCCCCCACTTGTGTGCACTGTCACACAGCACGCGTATTATGCAAACACACACAAACGCGCTTTGTGGTCACCTGCCACTCAAACATGTATCTAGATTCAGACTTAAAGATGCATAACCATACTCACAAATAGTATTTCACACACGCACGCGGCGTCGTCATCATCCCACACGCACACACACACACATTATAGAGCCCCAGACAATATAGGAGACTCAGCGTAGAGCCTGAAGCGCCTGCCTCATTTGCATGCCAAGTGGCTGTAATGCTGTTAGGGTTTATGCAATAAAGACAAGTGAATCCAGACTGCTGGGCCTAAGAGGAAGAAAGAGAGGGAGCAAAGATGGAGAGAAACCAGAGGAGGAGAGAGGCTGAGCGGCAGGGAGAGAGTGAGAGAGAGTCAAAGGGAACAGATGGCCCAGGGAGAGGTAAAAGGTATAATCCCATCAGCTGCACTATCAACCGACCATCTGGACATCCCACAGCACAATTACAACACATTTCAGCAGGCAGAACAAAGGACGGCTTCACGGGGCTACATCAGACCTGTTTGAGTGTCACAATACCGGAGGCGCGACCTCCCGGGCTCAGATCTCTGGGCGGGATGGTTGCAAGTTATAGGGGGGCGGAGACAGGTGCGTTTCCTGTCTGGTAACTCAAAGTTTCCACTTGTGATGCCTGTCATCTGCCAGGGCTGGGTGGGGTGGGGTGGTTATTGTGCGTGTCTGTCATCAGATCGCCGGCACTGACTGTGTAATCCACTTTTCCACGGTCCCCATTCAGCACATGCTCCCCGCTCTGTCTGCGCATTGAGATGTATGCAAATTTGCAGGCAGAAGGGCGGCCGGCTTAGCGCCCCAGTCGCCGTGAGTGCGCGTGGGTGGCGGCGTAGGTGCCTTTGTGTGCGCGCGCATGCGTTTGCGCGGCCGGCGCTCGGCTTTGGGCTGCAGCTGGCCCCGAACGGTCACAGTCGCCATCGGGTCCGCCTACCTCCTCCTTTTCCGACAAAGCTCCCCCCCCGCCATCCCCCTCGCGCTTGCTCTCATCCCCAAAGTCAATTTGTTTACAGTAATTTTGAAGGGTGAATTATTTGCTGTAATCGTCCGCACTGATGAAGGTCAGGCCCTCAGAGGGGGGCCCCGGCGC
Organism: Syngnathus acus; assembly: GCF_901709675.1. Lineage (NCBI taxonomy): Eukaryota > Metazoa > Chordata > Actinopteri > Syngnathiformes > Syngnathidae > Syngnathus > Syngnathus acus. The sequence continues at coordinate 4,258,112 of NC_051100.1, forward strand.
GCCCGCCGAGGCTTGCTCCTCTTTCAGACGCCGCGCTTCGCAATTAAGGAAAGCAAATGTCACTCCTCCAGGCCTCACAAATGAAAATCTGTACGAGGTGATTAGCATGAAGTCAACAGCGCCTGTTAAAGTCACATTCCCTGTAGTACCCGTGTGTGCGCGTGCACTTTATGGGCCGGGAGAGACGGCAAACATGACCCGAAAGGGCCCAACAGCAAGGCAAACAAAGGGAGATGTCTTGTCGGAGGCGATCCGTACAACCGGGGGGCCGACTGTGATTTACTCACTGGATGGAAAGGATAATAGAGGTTTAGAAGCCCGGGAAGAAAAAGAACCCGGCCGCAATCGGGGAAGGCGAGGCGTCGGCAATTCATTGTATATTCAAAGATATTGACGGGAATAGATTAAATCTGATGTGGCTGCTTTATGGATAGCTGTCATGCTATTTCTGCGGTAAACACGGTGTTGTGCCGAGCGCCATATTAAGGTAATGCATCAAATGACAGCGGATGTGAGGCGCCGGATCACTCAAATGAGATTGTAATAACAACTCAGACGCTTGATGTATGGCGGAGCCGTGTCGCCGGAGTCACGCCAGATGAAAAGCATTGTAATAATAAACAATATGAAATGGATTGAATCGATCACCAAAACAAAGGGCCGGGTAGGGGAGGAAAAGCCTCCGCGTGAATAATTCACCGGTGCCTCCGACGTTATGAAACCCGAAACTGCTCCGCCGACTGCGCCCGCCGCCGCGTATGCAGAACAAAAGGTAATGAAACAACGTGAAGCGGCAAAGCTTGAGCTTGTCATTCCCACTTTAACGGCCTCTACTCTTGACTAATTTATGACGTGCCTCCGACTTTGAAATCTCAACTGTACGCGCGGGCGCGCGCCTAATCAATTCCGATGGCTACATTTGCCCTGACACATCATTTGCAACATCAAATCATTTTCCTAGCGAGCCCGGCGTTTAGCCTTTGTGAAGTCAACCATTTGAAGGGTCTGCTTAACTACACCACTCCGCCGCGCTGATAAATGATTTTGATTCTGCTGCCGTAAAGGACAAATCCATCATTCTATCTTCCTAAGGGGGGGGGGGGGGCAATCTCCGATCTCCATCTCGGCTTGGACTCGGAGCTGACGCGGCGACATACGTGTGTGTCTGTGCGGAACGGGCGAGCGGTCTCGAAGCTCGGGTGCTGAATTTGCTCTTCTCTCTTTGTCTTGGATAAGCAGCCACCCCGTGCATCAAGGCTATCAGCCCCAGCGAGGGATGGACCACTGGAGGAGCCACCGTCATCATCATAGGGGACAACTTCTTTGACGGCCTACAGGTGGTCTTCGGCACCATGCTCGTATGGAGTGAGGTATGACGTGGTAAACCTTCTCGCCTTGTTCTTGCGGAGGGGCTCATTATTTCTTCTCTCTAATCCAGCTGATAACTCCCCACGCTATCCGCGTCCAGACACCACCTCGGCACATCCCCGGCGTGGTGGAAGTCACGCTGTCCTACAAGTCCAAGCAGTTCTGCAAAGGTGCCCCTGGGAGATTTGTGTACACTGGTGAGTCAAAATCTCTGGTCGTCTTGTCTTCCCTCGCCGGGGTATGGAAAACCCTCAGCCCGGCGGTAATGAACTAACCAAGGTCTTGCCTGGCTGAATGTAAAATGTGCAAGATCCGCACTGTTTTAAAAGCAAAAGGCTGTTTGACGGAGGGGCTTCTAGCGGCGCAACCCGATCCCCCTCTGACCTTCTGTCGTACAAGGTCGCTGCCGAGCTCTGTTAAACTCAAGCTGTCAGGATGACTCATTCTGCCAATCGTCTTTAGCGGGATTGATACGAGACAGATAGAGCTTTGGGTTTGCTAATCGTGCAGATTTTGCAAAAGGAAGAGGGGGACCCGGGGAGGTTATGTTTTTGCTGTTACTTAGTTAGGAGGATTACGCTAAAGCTAACATAAAACCTTGTGGACGGCTGGGGAATGGGCCAAATAAGCTGCCATTAAATTTTGGTGAGGATGAGGATGAAGGTGCGGATCCAAGGATTCGTCGCACTTTATTGAGTGACTATCCGGTTACCTCTGACAAGGAGGTTTAAAATGCTGCTTGTTTGTTTGCGGGGAGGAAGTACTGAGGCAAAGGCACTTTTGTTAAATTTTTAGGGGGGAATCTTAATGATAACATTCGAGCACATGCAGGAAATGAGTCTCAATGAATGTTTTTCTTGGAGGTGGGGGGGGGGGGGGGGGGGGGGTTGATCCAAATTATGATTATTGGTCCCTTGGTAGAAGTCTTCATAAGCCATTCCAGGTTTAAGAAATGAGACTGGTAATGCAATAGTTTGTTTGGTTGAGAGCGGCGTGGAAGTCGTACGTAACAAGACAAGCGCACAAGAAGGTGAGCGTGATCCACTCACAAGTGAGAGGATGTGATTATCTTGGGCAACAGAAGGAAGTGGTGCTCTTATCTGTCATCATTGCTGAGGAGACAGAGGTTGTGGGGGGTCACAGCCTGTCTGACCTGGAAGCCTCTGTCTGTTGCAGCTCTGATGGACAGAATGAAACGGGTGCGTCAAGGCACTCTCACTAGAACCCCCTTCTTAAAAAAAAATACTTCCCCACCCCGCCGCCAGCCCCCCTGGCCTCAAGCGCAGCCCTGGCCTTGAGTGCCGCAGAATTGCAAAGTGGGGGCCGCCACCCCCTCACCCAGATCCCTCCATCCTGGGGCAGCTGTTTCTCATCAAGACCCTTCCCTCCCTCCTCTTGCTCCCCAGACCCCCCTTCTTCAGCCATGCGTCCCCTTCTCCTCCAACCGTGCAGTCTGGCCCAGCTCTCCTGCATTTAACCTCCCTAGCAGGAGCGGAGCAAAGGCCAACAAGGCGGCGGGATAATGAAACAGGAGTGCAGTGTGCCCGCGATCGTGCCTGCTTGCCTGGAAGTGCGTGCATGCATGCGTGCGTGCATGTGTGTGTGTACATGTGTTACCACGCAGCCTTGAGAAGGTGTATAAGTTAAGACATTAATGGCTTCTATAGCGCCCCGGTGAAAGTGGCAGGTCCCTAAAGAACAGACCCCATTAGTCACAGAGGCTAAGCGGATTGGGATGATTACCATCAGGTTTTACCCAGGAAACGTGCCCCCTTTTCTCTATCTTTGTTGATTTTCTTTTCTTCTTCCCGTCTTATTCTTACTCCATCTTGCTTTCAGTACTTACTCACTTCCAGTTAGTATAAGGATACAATTGCCCCTGGAGGCAATGGTGGTACAATTGATTGGAGAATTAAAAGAGAAAGTCACCAATGAACAGGTCCAGCTCTTCGACTCCTCCTGTCGCCGGACAGCTCACGAGGATTGACACCGCTTGATTTTTCCCAACCGACTCCACTAATTGTTCGGCTTGTGCATTGAAATTGCAGATGGGCTTTTGGCTCCTTGTCTTCGCCGATGTCCAGACTCGATAGAAACTAGTCGTATTTGAAAGTGGTGGTGGCGAGGGGGGGTATAGCGAAGGTGTAGATGTCTTACGGCCCCATCTGCGCCTTTTTTCATGCTTTGGTTTCCAAGTTGGCTCTTCTCACGCCGCCTCCCTAATTGTGGAAATGTAAGTCACCCAATTCAAAGAAATTACCACAAATTACCCCGAGTCAAATCGAATAGCGGAGGGGCACGTCCTCACTCGGGTTATTACCCTGAAACCACTTCCAAAACTCACAATCCATTCTCCCAAAGAGAGCGCCCCGCAGTGTCAAATGTTCCTGCTGGCATTTCCTCTTGGACGTTTTTAACGCTAACGAGACAAACAGACAAAAGGTATAAAAGTTCACCAGGTTTCTGACATCTTGGAGGAGCTCGTATCTCTCCTGCGATTGTTTAGAAAAGAAAAGTCCTGCGGGCTCATTTCCAGGCCATCCCTTTTTAGCTTCCAAGAAAGTGTTGTCCCTTCGGAGATTGCCAGCGTGTCCTCTGTCTAATCCATGTATTGGTTATCCATTGGTCAGGACAGGACCGGTAGAACGGACTGTCAGCAAGGTTGGAGAAAATCAAAAGGAGAAAGTCCGAGCTGTACCTCCAGTCGATATATTATTAAGCTCTATCAAGCGCTGCAGAGAGAACAGCCTGGTGTGATCAAGGTTTTTTTCTTTCTTCCCTTTGTTTTTTTTCTTTAAAAAAACATTTTCAACCTCATTTGCGGCATTGTAACCTTTTTACGGAGCAGTTACCTCACTGTATCAACGAGGGCATCATAAATAAAAACACGACTGTACAACTTATCCAATTTAATCTCCTAATTGCATCAGAGCTTTTGGTTTTCTATCACGGCCAAGTTTTCACGAAAGGCTCCCCTCCGGGGGCAAGACTGCAGGCAGGCCCGTGGTAATATGGTTCTGCAAGCGGTCCTAACACACTCAGCCTCTATTTATCCTAATCAGTGACATCCATATAAACCAGGATTGCTTCAAATGAACCCCTTCCGCGCCCTAGAAAACGCACATTTACCAGGACCCCATTTGTCATGGGTAAATTGAGGGTCAGTAAACTTGGGCTGTATCCTCCAGTGGGGATCCGAGACATGCATCATAACGTTAGGAGAGGATGATTGGCGAAGGCGAGCTGTCACACATTTGTCAGGGGGAAGGGAACATTATTTGCTAATTTCCCAAGCTGGGCACTGACAGGGTGCTTCGTCTTCAGACCTTTGGTGACCAGCATGGCTTCCCGGCTATTAGTACAAGTCAAGTGTTTTTTGTTTTTTTTCCCGCTCCCCCCCTCCCATTCTCACTGTAGAGCGGCGGTAATAAGAGGCGCGATTCGTTCGACCTCACAGGCTGGCGGGCGCACTGGTTGAAGGATTTTGGATGGAGCAGATGCCCCATGCAGCGAGCTGCTCTTGCCAGGCCTTAGTTGAGTCCAGACAGCCTTGAGGGCTGATGGATCGCAAAGTTTACTCGTCAAGGTGACGCTATCGACTCCGCTGCACCAAAATCTGACAAAATGGGTATGAGGCAGTCATTCATCAACATAAGGACAAAGGGGTCGTGTGTGCTTCATTCGATAGAGGAGGGGATCAGGAAATGTCAGGCCGGTGAAGGATGGTAAAGCAAGTTGGGGCTAGGGCTGACATTGAGGACGGACATAGTCTTGATTTATTTTTTTTTAAAAGTAATTAAAGTGTTGGAGACATTTATATTGGGAGTGTTTCAGAGCTAGCTACAAGCAAAATAGTTTGGACAACTCCAATTAAGCCTGCTCCAGTCTGAAACTCGCTGCGGTCTTGGACAGTGCTCCAGTTTTTATCTGATGCCGTTGTGTAAATCAGGCCGATCCTTAGGACTCCTCTCCACCCTGCTGACACTTTGAAGTTCCAGATTCAGCCAGCTGATCAGATGTGGAGTTTCCGTTTCATTTCCCGTCCTGCATGGGTTGGGTTCGGAACCCCATCGGATGCCGCCCAAAGAAACGGGGTGGGGCTTAGATATGCCTCAATCAAAGGCATTCAGGAAGACGTGTAAACACAACTCTGTGAGGGGGGGGAGGGCATAATTGCATTTACAATATTATTATTATAAAAGTTGACTGGAGGCGATGAACTGCTGCCACGAGAGCGGACTGAACAGGCATTTATAAAAAGTCATGGCCACAGCCAAGTGGGTTGTAACCATTTGGCACCGGCCTAGTAGCATGTGTCAAGCCGTGTTATCCAATGGCCATACCTGCCTGTCTCATTACAAGCGGGGTATTTAGCAGCGGCTCGGCGGGAGCGCGGCGGACTCCGACTGCCAAGCGAGACGGCCGTCGTTTGAAGGCCCTGTGAGCTCGCGTGGAGCGCGACAAGGTCCCGCAGAGGAAGGTCCTCGTGTCCAATTAGGGGGCTGACGTGACACGTGGCCGCACTCCCCCACTGTCAGCCAGCTTGTCAGGTAGGCTTTGAGAAGAACACTGTGGGCATTATTCCACCGCATGTTATCAGCAAGTGACCTGTGAAATCCGACTCCAGGAAATTGATTGAAAGAAGTACTTGGCCGTGTATCCCCCTCCCTCCCACCTCTTTTTAATACATCCCCGTGCGAAATGCATTGTGGGAGGAAAATGAAAGCACGGCTGTATGTTTTCTCCCACACTAAAGGATGGTATTCATTGATTTCATTTTAATTGGACACACTTTTTGTCCCCCGGTGTCGTTGGAGGTGTGTTTTGTAATGGCGCCGAGAATGGATTGTCCTCAGTAAGTCCTGGCGTCAGTCGCCTGCCACTGGAAAGACAGACAGGGTGGGTGGTGGTGGGGGTCTTGATAGACGAGGATCTTTCCCCTTCTCTTCCTCCTCCTCTTGCCCCATTTTCGGAGCGATCCACACCCAGAGGGCTTTAAAAGAACTCCACCTCCCTCCCTCCCTCCCTCCATTGCCGCATTTTGATTGAAATTCATCGGCAAGTTTATTGAGAAATGAATGAGGGAGGCAGCGTGGTATTGACTTTGGGAGGAAAACACAACTCATCTTGAATGAGGGGGAAAACGCAGTCGTAATTTAGCCGCCATCGATCGGCGCCCCGTCCATGTATTGATCTTCATTTTACAATATTAATTTGCGCTTGCAATCAGCTGTGAAGGGAAGCCATTTGATTTCTGTTGGCCGGTAATGTGCCAAAGTCGGCCGTTATCCTCAGAGAGGTGGCACGCGTACTTGAGATGTCATTTAAGAGGATTGAACAGGTGTCTTTGGCCCTTTCTAATAATACGAGAGAAATGAAGGCAGCGCGAATATTATGGATGGGGCAATCCGCACCGTTGCTCCCTTTTAACCGTGTTAATTACATTTGATCTGTTGCAGGAGCAATATCTGCAGCAGAGTGTAACTGTCTCGGTATTTCCATCTGTATCGGCTCAAAGTTCATGAAATTTCAATGAACATTGATCTCTCTCCATTGATTTATCTTAACTCCAGATCTTTGAAATTTTAATTTCCTGTTCATCTCGAGGCCCGCTGGAGGTGGAATCACTCAATGATAACTGGCAACAGTGGATGGAGATGATGGAGATGGTCAGTGAGGTTTGCTTTGCTTTGCGTGGGTGTGCAGTGAAGAATTCCAATTTGCTTTGCTTTCAAACGCCGTTTTCATCTGCATGCGTGTTTTCTGCTCTCTCGACTCCCGCCGAGTTCCACAAAGCACGCCGTCCGGATATCTTCTTACGCCCGGCGTCCGAGAGAGCCTATCGGGCCGGTTTTGCCGACGAGACGCGATCTAAGGTTTGCTGACGCTGCTCTCGAGCCGGCCGCATCCTCTCGAACAGATGCGCAGGTGCCTCCGAGGCTTGGCTCGCGCCGTTTGACGAGTCGCAAATGCAATAACACTTGAATGAACTTCTGCCTGTGCTGTTTATCTGGCTCCCCCTTTCCAACTCCCACTCCACCTCTAATTTGTGTTAAGGGGAAAGAAAAAAAAAAATAACTGCTCAATGGTGTAGGAGGAGTGGAGATAAGCTCGAAGCAGTTAAGTATAATTAGCGAAAGTAATAGCTGGCAAATGGCAACAAGGCTAGGTTTTTATCTCCTGGAAAGATAGAGTTATCGTAATAAGCTGTAATGGCTGGCAGGAATGCTAGGACGCGGTGCAAGCTTCCATTCAGGCTCGTAGACTTAACAAGGAACAATTTCCCTGAAATTTACTGCTTTGCTCAAACATTTCCCCATGTTTATGTCCCGATACTGTGGGTTGAAACATGTGCTCCATTCGACTCCATATGGTGCGTCGGCGTGTCAGCGCCGGCCATGTCGCGCCGGAGAGCGGCAAAGCCGATTTGTCTTTTTTTAGTACTTTGCGAAGGAAACGTCCGATCAAAACAAGATCGGGAAGTGCGCATTCCTGTCTGAGGAATTCCACTGGAGCCCGTCCACCGGGCGCTGGTCCGCCTGCGCGGCATTGAAAATTGGAAGCGATACGGTCGCAGCTGCGCACCGAGTCATGCATTCCATTTCTTCACATTCTGAAACTTGATCGTGAAGGTCAGAAAACTTTTGAACAAAACAGCATTCCTCAAAGACGCAATCATCGGAAACGTCACTTTGTTAATAATCTGCCCAATTTGACCGACGTGTTCTAATCTAATCATCGCGGGATATTAAAGTGTGGAAAAAAAGCGCTGTTAAACAATTACATCTCTTATCTGGAGCGAGGGAACAAAACAACACCGACGACGTAATTGAACAGACCGTGTAACCTGTCGAAATTTGAGCAAGAAAATGAAAATTCTATTAGTCCATAAAGCCGCCCCTTCCCTGCGCTCTTCATCTGCTTTACAAAGTATTCAAATGCAAGTCCTGCCTTACCTCCCCGTGTCTCTTTTTCTCTAATTATCCGTGAGGTCAGTAAGCAAAATGGGGAAGAAGCCAGGAGATCAATACAAATTATCCCTGAGCAAACCAGTGCTGACAGTTTGAATTGCAGCATATGTTTACCCAAAATCAGGCAATTTATCTTAATATCAGCCGAGTAATGCAGCAGGGGTGAGAGGTCACACAATCTCTCCACCTCATAATTACCCACCTCTAAAACAGGAAAGTGGTATTGATTGGCCGCGGGCCGGGAAGCGGGCGTGACTGGAACGTGCCAGCAAAACACCCCCCCTCGCCCCACCGCCGCTAAACAATCCACCACCGCCACCACCCGTATCATAGCTCCCCCTTCTATCCTCTCCCCCCTCCGCTTGGCTAGACTCCCCACCCAGGGAAGGATTTATGGGATGTCTGTGGAGGGTTTCATGTTTCCATGCAGCGATTGAAGGCTCTCACAGTAACCGGAAGGAGGGGTGGGACAAGATGGGCTGAGGCAATAGCCCCCCTCCCGCCTCCCCTTGACCATATTATGAAAACAGACTTTTGGTCAATGAAATCATCATATGGTAAAATGATGACAATACGTAATTTGGTCTTTTTTAGAACTGCAATGGGGAGAACAAATACTCAGATACCCTTTTGTGCTTTTGCCAGATTTGACTATTTAATTTTTTTTTTTTTTTTACTTCCGTTTTGAGTATTAAGTGCAATTTTAAAAGACAATTAAAGCCTTAACTTCATAAAGACTTTTAAAGAATCTGTTGAAGCCTTCATTTTGGACCCACCCCCAGATTACATCCAGGTTCAAACAGCAGCCTTTCCACAAAAAATTCATAAAAATTGGTTTTTGGATGCAAAACTCAGGCGAAAAGGACAGAAAAAGGAAGCGAGAGGACTACTCAGTGAGGAAGGAGGATGCTGTCACAGTGTGTGGCATTCCGAGTAAAGCCCACAATCATTATGAAAGAAAATCTTTGTACAGAAGACAACAATCTGCGGCACGGACGCTAGCAAGGTGCAGCTAAGGCATTTATTTCCCCGGCCGGCAGCGTCCAAGTACTCAGTATATATCATCAGCGGCTCTTACAGGATTATTGACATTGTCTGTGTCTGTCTGCGCGGGTGTACATGCGGCGACTACAAAACTGTCAAGTCATCAAGTGACAGCGCCGTTTAGCGCTAATGCAAGTCTCCATCAGCTGTCACAAGCATTTGCATGAAATCAATAGCAGATGGTGCTCCGTGTCACCAATTTCATTACGCCGGGGTTGTTACAAAGATCATCTCCATGATAGATGAGAGCGTCTCGGCGGCACCGGCCGACGCCGAGCCCGACCGGCTCGACTCTGGCTCGCCGCCACGGATTTCCGTTCACGCTTAAGCCTCGGACGCATTCTTTAAGGACATCCCATCTCGTTCGGGCATCGTTATCATCGGTAAAGGCGCATCGCAACGAGCCGAGGTCCGCGCGCCGTTCCGAGCGTGTTCCCAGCATGCCTGGCGGCTGGGAGCGGGCCCCAGCTGAGGCGGAGGACAGGAGAGCGTGATGTATCACCCCGAGAGCGCCCACTGACAGCCTCTGATGATGGATGGCCTGATTATGGAGTGCTTTTTACACATACACAATTTACATCACACTGAGCGGCGGGGTCCGGCGGGGCCGCGTACGGGCAGGTGCGCGTGCGTGCACAAACACGCGGACAAGAATGAGGTTGGAAATAACAAAGGAAAGCTTGCAAATTCCCGGCTACCGCCTTGTCATGTACGATCAATACGACCAATCAATCCTTTATTAAGGGGGAAGACGGCGTTTGTCCACTCGGTGAGACGGGGGCCATTTTGTCGCTTTGGGTACGCATGATGAGCTGCCAAATTAGATTTCCAGCAGTGTATGTTACTCAGGTGAGCTGAGAAAATGAGGCCGCGTACGACTGTACTCTCGTCGCTACGCTAGTTCCTCGCTATCGATTAGCTCCCCTGCATCGGCTATGCTTGAACACATAATTGCTGCATTTGATCACGCTCGAGCTGGCAATTACTGTAGCCGGCCGGGTTTCTGGAGCGCAAAGGTACTGTGTTGTGTATTTAGATTGGGGGCGGGGCGACAAAATGAAGCGAGAGCTGTTCTTGGCGTGCTTTCCCTTTTCCGTGGCAGCAATTTCAGCGAGGTGTGCGGCCTCAATGTCGAAATGACATGCTGAGTAATGAGTGATGGGCCAAATTAGAGGCTGAACAATGAATAGAGGCAGACACTTCTTATTAGTCTCCATAGAAAGTCATTGATTTATGAAGCGTCTTGCTCGGCCGACTTACTCTCCTGAAAATGATATCTACATTGAGACGTGATGTTCTCTATTAAGTCATTCCTTCCCCTTTTTGCACCGCTCGCCTCTCTCCCCGATTTAACCCCCCACCCCCCTCCCCTTCTCGCCCGGTCCTGCCTAGTAGTGTACACATGATTGTTTAGAACCAGGCGGCGCTGTGAGGAAGCCTTCAATTACCCATTAGGACTGTCAGACATAAAGCGATTCCGCTCTCACCAAAGTCTTGGTTATGATTCATTTACTTTGTGCCCTTGATTCATCGCCCAATATGCCCGGCGCTCCAGATTACTATTTGAGGGGTGGGGAAGATTGATGGCTCCGTGGGATCCGCCGCCATATTTCACGGGTGCTCTGTTGCGGTACAGTCGGTGGCCAAGTGTGAGATGACAGCGGCTTACACTAGATCAATGTGTGGACAGCCTTTCAGAGATTATTAAAACTCTGTTAGATTAAAAGAGGCCCGCTATGTAGTTTAGCTAGAGTCAATATTCTACAGTAGATGAAGAAAAAAAAAAAATGTAGGTCATCACGGCTGTTAATGGAATAACACTTGTGTCATTTTCCTTTGCCACCCATGAAGGAGCCGCTGCTTTTTTTTTTCCCCTTTTCATGAACCGATTTGACGCCCCTGAGGTTTTGTCGAAATTAGCCATTCCGAAATGACTTTTGTACTGTAAACGCTAACAGATTGCTCAATTACTTTCTTCCTGTCTGTGCAAAAAAAAAGAAAACCCAAAACGGGCCCGCCGCTAACGCTCTTCTCCTCTCTCGCGCAGCCCTCAACGAGCCCACCATCGACTACGGTTTCCAGAGGCTGCAGAAGGTCATCCCCAGACACCCCGGCGACCCCGAAAGGTTACCCAAGGTCAGTCCGCCGACTCCCCATCAAAAAAAAACTGCTTTACGAGAACTCGGTGCGGTGAACGGGAGAATGAAAACAAAGCAACATTAGCGAGGACACGCGGTGCTTTAGATGGAACAGCTTTGCCTCGCATATGTGGCTTAGCCACTAGCCAGCGTGGTAATTGCGTTGGTTTAGTGCGAGGAGAAAGGCGTAAACTCTCTGTGCGGTAAAATAGCTCAATCAGGCGTTTTCCTCTCCAGTAGTCTGTGGAGATGGTAATCTGGTCAGAAACGACGTCTGCGCCCTCATTACCCCGCTCATGTTTTCCTTTCATTTTCTGCAGCTCGATTTGGTTTAATCTTTTGTTTACAGAACCCTGTGCCGTAAACCCTCTCGTCTTAGCGCCGCTAATAGACAAAGACCGCGTGTTATTATGCCGCGGCTTTCTTATTGTTTTCTTTTGAACCCGAGCGAAACGGTTGAAAGCCGCGTCAAGTTCCGCGACGCTCTCGCAGAAACGGATCGCGCTATCGACGGAAGGAAGATCATTCTCCCGCTGAGAAGAAACTCTTTGATACTTTTTTTTTTTTCTCCTTCCCCGTCTTTGATTCTCTTGCTCCTTCCATTTCCTATTGATAAAATCTATCTCTGAGCTGGCACTAATTGCTACCATGCCGGTAACCATTTGGGTGACTGACGTTCCAAATGTGTCAAGTGTAATAATATGACTGATTAGTCGATTCAAAGTAGCGGCGGCCACCTTGGAGTTTTAATAAGAGCGTAAAACCTTTGAAGACCTTATCTATTAAATCCCAGCATGCAACACAGCAATATCATTAACGTCCAACGGCCAATTTAATAAAGACCCGACCGCGCGGTGGCTCGAGACGTTTGACCGAGGCGCCGCCGAGAAGTCGAGCATCGCGGCTAGCCCTCGCTCGCCTATATGAAGTGTTTCAATTAGACCCCGGTCCCCGCGGAGACGGGACGCAACACCTTGACATGAAATGTGACTCTAATTTTAGCTAGTAAACCCCGACCATAAGCTAAAGCACCTTTAATATCCACTTTCTCCAACGCGGCGGCCATTCCCGGTCAATGCGGCTGCACTATTTCTATTCTATAAAGTCACAGTGTCTTTGCAGCAAAAAAAAAAAAAAAAAAAAAAAAAAAAGACAGGCGCATTGTTAAACACAGCTTTATTACGGAGAAAGCAGACTTCTTTCCATGAATACAAAGTGTTGTTGGCAGTGAGACAGCTCTTGACACCGGACCCGAGATTAGTTTCCTGGGCGCGTGTATACTTAATATAGCCCCCGCTCTGCCAGCCTTTGCATGAAACAATCACAGAGTGAGATGAAACCCTGCACTTCCAATAAACAACATAAATATTTGATTTGCTCTCTAATGGACCCAAATATGGGGTTCAGGGGGCATGTAAATGATCCCGCCGAGTGATTCGTCATTGTTAAGCTTGCCATCCCGGGGTCAGCGCTGAGGGTCAAAAAGCACATTCCCAATAAAAGAGCCGGCGGCGGCCGCGGGGCGTCGGCGTGTACGTTCCGAATGAGATCAGAAACGGCATATAGAGAGCGGCCATTACCGGGTGCAGGTGAGCTAAAGGGGGGGGGGACTCTATAAAAAGGAGATAAAGCTAGAGGACGCAGGGCGTGCATTAGCAGAAAGGCAAATCGACACCCGGCCCACTCGCCGCCCCGCCCATGACTTCACCCTCCAGTTGATAATATTACTGCGCTATTGATTTCCACCAGCCTTCTCCCTGGGACCAGTAAGACACGTGGTAATTGTAAGGAGACAGAAAGCCAATACGGGAGTGCTCATGGATAGCGAGGGATGCACGCTAATATTGTTGCTACACAGAGAAAAAAAAAACATGGAGGGAGAGTGGTGGTAGGGAGGGGGGGGGGGGGGGGGGGGGGGGGGGGGAGCTGCCTCTGATTGAAGTTTACCTCGTAATTCTAAGACAACATCGTAGATGACAGTCTGACCCTGTGGGAGTGCAGATATAAAAATTCAATGCAAAGTCCAGGGTGAATATGAAAGTAATAAGTGTGAGCAGTCAAGTGATGAGAAAGGAGATTGGTTTGCGGGCATTGCGTTAAGTGAAGAGAGACTTTGGAATTCACCCCCCCCTCGTTTTTTCCCCCCCGTTCTTAAGATCTTGTTATAAAACAATTTTCTGTTCATAATATAAAAAAGACAATTTATAATACCATTTTGTGCCCTCTGGCAGTAATGGACAAATAGACTGGATATCACATTATATCACACTCAATTTCTCTCTTCTGTAACAAATTAGATTCATTATGAAATTAAAAGTGGAAACTCAATATTGTTTTATTATTAAGCTGATTGCTTTGGCTTCTTTACTTTCCCCCCCAAAATGAGCATAAGCCCATTCTTTTCCGATTGCCGGCGTAATCCGCCAGGAGAAAATATTACAAATGTGCTCATGTCAAGCAATTACCCATGTATTTAAATGAATCTCTCTTCCTGTGCTCTTTGAAGTACCTTCATCTAATGGCCCCATGCTTCTAAATGCATTCATTACCTCGGGCTAGAGCTAACAGAGTAATTGCCTTACACTTTTATAATGGCATTAGCACTCGCAGCTACATAACCTAGGCCCTCTTTTATTAACTGCCATCATATAAATACAACATCCGTGTTAATCTAGCGCTCCAAGAATCACATTCGGCCCGGTTGCTTGAGACCCCCACTTTCCCGCTTGTTTTATGACAAGGCGTCATTTGTTACGACTTCCCCGCCGAAAGCGGCGTCTAAATCTCGGGTGATCTGTCACGCCAGCCAGCCAGCCAGCCAGGGAGAGAGCGAGCGAGCGAGCGGCTCCCCTCGTTGAAACAGTTGTCGAACACGAGACCTTTTATGCAAAGCGAGGCGGCGAACGGCGCAAAATCGGTCACGCGTTTGTCGGCGAACAAAAGGAATCATTTGAGGCCTTTAATTGTTTCAATTTAGCATGGCGTGTTCTGATATGTCTCCATGACATGAAAGCCAATTACACTTATTCTGGAGTAGCATTCAGATTTACATGGAAATGCCCCCAGAACACTATTCGCCGCTAATCGTATTCACAGCGTGAGCCGATCCGCATGAAGGCGTCGCGTCGGGAAGACAACAAACTTGCTCCTTGATTGGGTGCGGCGCTTCTCATCATCCTCGGATATGACCGGGCCGCCACTTAAGCGTAGCCCCGCCGGTCGGCTCGGTTAGTTAAGACGCCGCGCGGTAAACGACAGATTAAGGATGAGAGGCAATATCGTTTCCTCTCCTCCTCCTCCTACATGTTTTTTCTTTTATTTCCTCCTCCCAAGCTGTCCTTATGTCACTGCCGCAAAAGTGCCATATGGACAAGGAGCGAGAGGACGTTTTACAGGGAACGAAACACGGCTCGCCTACGAGACGCTCTTAATTGCTTTAATTGTTGCTTAAAATTGAGAGCCATGTCGGAGAGCTTGAAATATGATGGAATAGATTATTGGTAATTATTAAGCGCAGACAAAAAGAGAAGGAAAGCCACTTTATCTCACTCAGCGAGCGCGGGAGAAATCTGTTCTGCCTGATGAGAACACATCAAGACAGCTGGTCCTCTCATTTAGCCTACCTGCCTCACGACAAGCGTAATTCTTTATTTGTATGCAAACTAGATGCATGCCACGTTGAGCATACACACCAATTTCAGAGGTAAATGCCCATTCTAAGAACCACCCATCCGGTAACTTGGGGCTGGATTAAGCGATATGTTTCTATAAGAAAGGGCGGCGGGCAGGCGGGCGGGCGGGCGGACGCTGGAAGTGGCTTCCACAGCGATTCATCTTGATAAATCAAGGGCGCTACGCGAGATATGCTCCTCTGGATGAAAGGAACCGTAAACACGCGCTCGCTCGGTACGCCGCGCCTAGCCAACGCGGGCCGAGGCGTCGGAGGCCCGTCGTTTGAAGGCACCCGGCTTGTGTTTACATTCATTTACGGCAGCTGCCGTCTTAATCCCGCACGGCTATTGCCAAGCGATGGAACACTTCAGACAAATTACCAAGGCCCGCGAAAGAAAACACAGTGAATGTGGGAAGACAACAAGCACCATCTGAGATGTTTCTGCTGACAGATTTGCATTGCTTTTAAGCGGGCTTCTAAGAGCCCGGTCAACAAATCTCGGCTTGCTTTTTTTTTTTTTTTACAGCAGGTGACAACAAGCGTGCCTTTTCCACAAGCCGCCCCTCCCGCCACTCGCCTTTGTCGCGCCCAATGCACTCGAAAAAGGGACAAGAGGGTTTTGCTTTCCGGCATATTGCCTCCCTCGTATTATAAAAGCAAAGAGAGCAGTCTGCTTTGCTTGAGAGGGATTTAATTGTAAGTGGCAAATTCAAAGGGAAGATAAAGACGCGACAAGCGGGCCAAACCCCGCCACCTAGCCCGCAGCTCGGAAGAGAGCGACGGGATCCGGGGCCAACTCATTTTCCGTGTTAAGAGCCAAAGCAACACGGCTAATCCGCATTGTCGAGCCGGGGCGAGCGTGCAGACATGGATAAGACCACATCCTGAGCATCCGTGTCCCCAAGGCACGGGCACCCAGCTCCTGCTGGATGGGAAGTCATTTGTGAAGTCCTTTGCAAGCAGCCAGTCAAAGAGGTTAATTGAAAAATTCCTTAATGTCATTACAACAGAACTAGATTAACCCACAGCTAATTCACTTTATTGTTCTGAGGAGAGGGGCCTCCACGCTGAACTCCGGAAGCTCGGAATCAGGCGTGAGGTGTTGTTTTTAAAGGACTATGCCGGTTTAATTAAGATAGGGAACATTATTCACCGCTCTGCATGCATGGAAGGAGTAAAGTAGTGTTTAAATGAAGGTGCGGTGCCTCTTAAAACAGCAGCGCTCCTCATTTTCGGCAGATAGGAAAACCCGCTCGGTGGCCAGCTCGAAATAAGCGGATTCGCACGGCTGTTTGAGGGTGGAAATTAATATTTTGCGACATATTGAAGAATAAGATGAGGCTTTAAACCAAGAGAACCAGCAGAAAAAGAACCACTAAGACGGTCTCAAAAAGCTTCACTGGGTAGTCCGAGGTAAAGGATTAGCTCTTTGCGCTATTTATGCTAAAGTGGCTAGCTAGCAACCGTTTCGGCTAGTTACTAGTGCGCCTCGACACGCAGAGCAAAGTCGCTCCTGAGTGAGTAATCATCGCACGGCGGTGAATAAGCCACATGTTTGACAACGATCATGCTCACGAAAGGAAAAGAGAGCGATGCTAAATGTGAAGCTAACCGAAGAATAACGCGGATTGCTTGGATTACACTTGAAGTGACGTGATACAAAGAACATACAAAGTTGAAAACCAAAATGGCAGCACAACGTATGAAAAATATTTCAAGTCTTGTTTCCGATATCCTTCATTACTGCGTGGAATCTGATCATTTTCTTTGCCTTTCTTCCTTCCTTCATCAGGAGGTGTTACTGAAGCGGGCGGCTGACCTCGTCGAGGCCCTGTACGGGATGCCCCACAACAATCAGGTCTGCACCCGCACACCCGTGCGCTTAAATAAATGAGAAATTTACCGAGAGCATCACCATAGGGGATTTCCGCACCACTATATCTGGAGCGAGATGCGAGCTCAACCATATAGCCGCAAAGCAGGCATCAAAGCGGTGGCGCAGCTTTAAAAAAGGAAACTCAAAAACCTTTGCCTTCCCTCGCCGCGCTTCTCAGGAGATCATTCTGAAGAGGGCAGCTGACATCGCCGAGGCCCTGTACAGCGTTCCCCGCAACCACAACCAGATCCCCTCTCTCGCCAACACAGCCTCCCACGGCATGATGGGAGTTAACTCCTTCAGCAGCCAGCTCGCAGTCAACGTGTCTGAGTCACAAGGGAACGACCAAGGTATGCGATTGCGCCACTCGCGGCTGAAAAAGGTTCTGCGGCAGGCAAATGCCGACTCCTTTCTTTTCTCCACTCATTAAAAAGATAAAATGGATCGAAATCCACATTTTTGAGTAACTGCTCCGACTCCAGAATATAGGCCGTTAAAGGCCCCCTCATTAAGTTCCAACCTCTGTTCTTATTAAAGTGCCATCTGCAGTATGAGCGGATATAAAAAAATATATAATTTTGATTGCAGCTGTAAATTTCACCGGACAATGAACAAACCGTCCTTTTGTTTCTACCCCGCCCACCTCTTGGTCGTTACGCAGTGGGTTACAGCCGGAACACCAGCAGCGTGTCCCCCCGGGGCTACATCTCCAGCAGCACCCCGCAACAGTCGAGCTACAACACCGTCAGCAACAGCATGAACGGCTACGGCAATGCTGGCATGAACCTGGGCGTGCCAAGCTCCCCGGGGTTCCTCAACGGATCCTCTGCCAACTCCCCATATGGAAGTGAGTAGGCTTGCCGTGGTGGCGCTAAACTGCCGCTGATTGAATTCCAGGTCCCGCGTTCGGTTTTGCTTCAATGAATCATTGGCGACGGGGGTTAGAACGTTGCTGCTACTGCTAATGTATTGCTATCCCTGCGGCGGCTCGCTCCAAGCGCTTCTCGGAATACACGTAATAAAGATTTTTTATTGATTGATTTCTACGTGATATGCAATGGGCGAAATTGGATGGTTGGTAGGTTTACAGTTGGATCATTCAACTGTGAGTTCCTACGCAAGTCTCGGGAGTCAAATCTCGGGACCTTCAGCCACAAGCCGCGTTCTTCAACCGCTAAACCACAGTTGCCGCATAATTAAGTCAAGTGAGGAAGCCGTGTTTGTTTTGTTATGGATTACACAAAATACGGTTTTCCATGTAATTCTGTGTGGCGTTAACCGACGAACTGGATTTTTCTTTTTTTTGCTGCTTTACTGTATTTTTTGGACTAGGGTCTGGTTTTGGGAAGTTCGCATATATTGGGCATGCTAGCTGGCTTATAAGACAAATGACTGCACATTAGCAAAAAAAACAAACAATGCACGCAAATGTGCCAAACTTTATTCAACTTGAATTCGACATCCGTACTAAAGGCGCACCTGATTATAAGGCGCACTGAGGATCTTCGAAAAAAGACAACAAATCTAAGTGCACCTTATAGTCTGAAAAATACAGTAATTCTAATAACCCAAATCAACTCTGTTTGCAAGGTAAGTATTACTCTTGTTATTCCAAATTTGTTCTGCCAGACAAGTTGTGGATGGTAGGAGCCTGTAAGTACTGATCCTGTCCCCCCCCTCCAACTCCCTGACCCGACCCCCCCAAAGTAACACTCGCCCAGCCTTACCTCAACTGCCCTCTGCCTCTCTAAGCACTACTCACAGCACGTTCTCACTCTCACCCGCCCTTCCGCAATCTCTCCCTCCCTGTCGTCTCCGCAGTTAAACAAAAGAGCGCCTTCGCCCCCGTGGTCCGACCCCAGGCCTCCCCACCCCCCTCCTGCACCAGCGCCAACGGCAACGGACTGCAAGGTGAGCCCCCCTCACCCCCTCATCCTTTCCCTACGGACTACTGGTCAGATACTGCTGCTCAGGCCTCTGTCCGGTTTGGTGAGGGATTAATCATTACACATATATGCATTTTGACAGGCCAATTTACACATCACACTCACTTGCATACACGCACACACACACTCAACTGACTCATCTCACACGTGGGGACCCGACTCGAACCCTCGGCGTCCTTCGCTAAGGACGATCCCCGCCGCCGTCAAAGACGCTCGGCAGAATTGTTTTCGGTAATTATGTTTATTAGGTTTGCGAGGGAGCGCGCGTCACCGCCGACGTGATTGGTTTGAAAACAAGCAAAGCTGTCGCGTGCGCGCCCCAAGATTAATAACATTGGGCTTAATGAAGTGGGAAATTAAAGTTCATCTCGCAACACGTTCATACTTATTAATACATGTTGTGCAGAAATTAATGAGCAATGCCTCGCCATCATCTGCGCTGGCAAACTTAAAAGCATTCCAAGCATGACTCTACAAATACACTCCCAGCAACGTAATCATATATCATTCCCGGCACTTTGGTACTCGCCTAATTGTTAAAACGTGTAAAAAGTGCCGCGTAGATAAACTCCAGTCGCTAATGAAGCCCCGAGCAGATGGTCGGGCTCCGATCTACGGAAGCTACCTTTGATGGCGGCTAATCTTTCTCGGAGCGCCTCGACCCGCATCGAGAGGAACGTCGGGGCGACGGCGCCGCTTGGTTTCCCCGGAGCGTCGGTCGCTGTTTGCTGTCGCCCCGAATGCCCGAGTAGAAATATCACACGTTAAGCAAGGCCGGCGTGCTGGGGGATGAAATGTCAGAGCAGGAGGGATCTTAACAAAGTCTCGCCCACTAGGAGGGCGCGCAGCTGCAGGCAAACACTCGCAGCGGTGGCGAACACCCACACGCACACACACACCACACACACACACTTAGAAGCACAATTTCATTGCATTTATTTCCAAAACTATTTGAGGCTTGGTAGACTAATCACCTCTTTCTTCTTTTTCTCAGCCATGTCCGGCCTCGTCGTCCCACCAATGTAAATGCACTTTCGTCATCTCAAGCACCAGTCTACCACTTTCACAGGACACGCCCCCCCAACCCGCCCCTTGGGCACACAACAGCAAAAAAAAAAAAAAAAAAAAAAATAGGCGCTCGTGCCATGTATAGTCGACTGCTTGTTCCGAATCTTTACGAAATGACTTTAACAACCCCGCAGAAGAAAAAGGATCCGGCGAGGAACCGTATTTTTTTCTTTTACCGTTTACCGTTTTGACCCTGGAGGACACAGGTTTATTTTGTATACCTGTCGGCTCGCGCTTCGGCCTCGGATCCGTCCGATCGACCACACACTCAATACTGGAAGGGACTCTGTGGACTCACCGTTGTACAGTAAAAACACTGATGTACAGTACATTTGCCAATGAACTTGTTTGCCTCAGAAAATTCTTTTTTTTTTTTCTCTCTCTTCCTGTTCCGACTCTTTTAATAGATCCACACACAAGAGTTGTGCGTCTTTATAATGTGACTTTTTTTGTATTTTTAAATGTGAGGAAAAAAAAAACCATACACACAGGGGGCCAAGACAGTTTCAACTGGAAATTATAAGAGATATATAATGTAGTTAATTGATCATAAAATTACAAGGGAGGGAGGGGTGGGGGGCGGTGAAGTTGTACCATGTTTCATTCCTGCATTTTAACTTAAATTTTGTAATTTATTGTAGCTAGAAAAAAAAAATCATCTTCAAATGGTTAAAAAAAATCCTCTTTGACTCAACAAGCACACTGATGTGTACAAAACACTGCTCTGTTGATGAATATGATGTACTTCCATGTCTAGAGCTTCCTTTTAAGCAAGTGTGTTTTGCCATGTTTTTCAACTTTTTTGCTAGCACTGTATATTAATGCATTCCTAGGCTACTGTGAAGTCTGTTTCTTGTTGATGAGGAGCAGTCTCTCCCTTCTATAGCTCCAACTCCCTTATGTGTTTTATATGTGGTAAAAAAAAAAATGGTAGACTATTGTGATATTGCCAAACTTGTGCTAAATATTTATACATCTGTCTTTTTCATGTTCTTTTAGATCAACACACAAAAAAAAGTAAAAAAAAAAAAAGAAAAAAAAGTTGGAAAAAAAAACCCAAACGCAAATCCATTGAGAATGTAGGCGTAAAGTAGTTCATTGTCATATTTCTGTTCCAACACACACTTGGCTCACTGAGGGAAATTTTGTAACATATCAACTATAAATAATGTATTTATCTCTGAAATTTTGTATATTGCTTTTCATTCTGTATGTATTAATCGTCATTGCCCTTAATATAGTGATGCAGCACAGATAATTCAGCCAAGAACTGTTGCCTTCATTTGTTTCCTTTTTTTGTATTTGATGAAATGCAATGTGCATATATTTCACGTGTATCCTCAAAAACTTGCGTTACTCCGCCGACTCTATCGTCCTTTTTGTTTTTCTTTTTTTTCTTTTTTTAAAGGGGAAGTCAAACTTCATTGTTTATTTTTATATTGATTTTAAATTATCTATACAGACCATTTTGGAGAAAACTTTGTTGGTTGTATTGTCAAATAAATTGTTTGTGACCCATATGATAGTTGTTAAGATCCAATAGAGACTAAAGTGCATGAGGGACAACCTTGGAGATAAAAAGCAAAAGCAGAAACAAGCAAAAAAAAAAAAAAGCAAACAAAAAAAATAACAGGCTCCATTTGTGGTTGTATTATTTTCTGTTTTGTAGAATGTAAAGAAGTCATTTTTACTCACCACTTATGACTGCCACATAGCTTACACGTGTTTACAGGGGAGAAACATTAAAAATGTCAACATTTGGAATGGAAACATGATGTTTTATTAAAAATTTCCGGTAAAAAGAAAAGGAAAGAAAAACACGCACACTTAGCCCCTACACTTTTTGAGGCTGAGCGACCACCACTGAAACGATGTCGTGTGGAACCTCGGCGAAAAAAAAAAAAAAAAACTCCCACTCACTGACATTGTCAGCTCCTCCTGCCGCTTCAAAGCTCCATTGTAGTCATTCATAAACAACAACGGCTTTTTATTCAAAGCACCCCAAATGGGGCTCATTGAAATCCCTCATTTCATTGCATTAAGCCACCTCGTTAATAAAGAATCGATACATTGAAAGCGCAAGGTTATCCTTTGTCTATAAGAGCTGCTATCGTTTTGAACCCCTTTCGAGTTGAGAGGAGGGGGGCCACCACTGTGAAATCTATACTCATCAAGTGGGTCAAACAGAAGGAGACGAGTGTTTCGGGGAGGGGAGGGCGGGGGGGGAGTTTTCCCTAAAAACAAGAGCGCATCTTATCTGGCGTCCTAAGCGCGCAGCGAGAAGCAGGTCACAAAATGTCAATTTCCCATCAAGGCAACATTGTCCGCCGCCACCTCTCCTTTTAATGCACAATTAAGCGGCGGCAACCTGAGTGCCAATCAGCATATCGCAGCTTATTATGTCAAGGCGGCGTGCGCGGCCGACGCTGCGCAGATAGTCGGGGAGGTGCTGATAGCGCAAAAAAAAAGGGACAGACGCCCTCAAAAGAGCAATTTAATTTTCAGCTGCGATCGCCTCCTAGCCTCAAATCATTCCCTCGATAATCCAAAGTGTCTGATAACAATAGCAGCCTGACATTGCATTATCTGTTTCGGATACCGATGGCTTTGCTTACCTACCGCTTCCTCTCTATTATTCATGACCAAAATCTTGCTTGGCCACGAAAATGCACAAACTGTACATTTAGCGGGGGGGAAGCGTGGTTGTAAATTAAAGCCCGGCCACGGCGGGAACAATAGCCGAGCGGAAAAAGGGAGGAGGCAAAAAAAAACAAAAAAAACAGACAAGTTGCGAGGTTGAAAGTACAATCAAAAATGACATGTTTGCTCAGTTGTTGCCAATTTTAAGCGCTCCCAGGCAAGGCTGGAGGTGCACTCGATTGTCTCAGCAGGTTTCCTCTCCGTGTCCGGCGAGCCGGGCCGGGCCACGCCACTCAATCATTCTGAGAGCCTCTTTATTGGAGAACTCTAATGGCCACCCTCCGCCACACTCTTAATGTGTGCATTAAATATTTATAAATCCTGGGTCAATAATGCCCCATAACCAGAGCCCCCTTCCCCGCCCGGCGTAGCGTGCGGCCGCCTCCCTCCCTCCCTCCGTCGGCGAAAGGTGAGGGGGTCACGCAATCAAAAGGGAGCGCGGCTCGCCGTACGTTGGCCGCTCTTATCAAGATCGGCCTCAGTCGTGCTTATCTGTCAAAGGAGAGAAATATTGAAAGCAATATCGATCTTAACTCGGCTTGCCGAGGGGCCGCGCTTCAAACGTCTGCTCGTGGATTGTTATATTTAAAAAGAAAAAAAAAAAAAAGAGAGTTTAGAATTTGTAATATGGAACAACAGCCAGCGCGGCGGCAGATTTATCCGAGCCGATTCGCGACTATAAATATTTCTTCATTAGCGGGGCGGGTTAAACGCGGCGTCTCGGCGGGTGACTCGGCCGCTTTCGGTGACCGTCGGCGGGGTGAAAGATTGCGCTCTGGAGATAGCGCGCGCAACAAAAGGGCGGCCGGACAATGAGCGAGTCGATGGAGAGCGCCGGGGTGAAAAGAACCACAAAGAACCGTGCATGCTGGGAATTGGGCCGGCTGATAGAAAGGAATGAAACCTTCAGACCGGGCCATGGAGGACAAGCATTCAGAAGAGATTTTTTTTTTTTTTTTCCGGGGGGCTTGTTTGCCGCTTTATCAATCTGCACTTTCCCAGGAGAAAAAACAATTCCAGTTGACCTTAAAAGCGGAATATTAGCTTACGCATGCGCTCGTTATTGAGGAGGTTATAGGTTGACGTTTAATGGATGTTGCCGTGGTGGTACCTTTTGTGCTGGCGCGTGTCCGGACAAGGGCCCATCAAACTAAAGTAGCATGACAATAGTTTATCTTGGCCCGCCGGTGCTGAGGAGGTCTTTTTAGGGATTGACGTTAACTGCTGAGCGCGGGGGAGTGGAGATACTCGAGCGGCGCTTCGACCTGGGAGAGCGCAACTTTGAGGTCTGACCTTTTTTGAACAATCCCACGTCAAAACAAGAGCTTTGACGCCCTTTTTTAAATAGTTTGCGCGTGAATGGGGAACATCTGATAACGCGGCGGTCCCCTGCTACGACGCCACAAAGCGTCTTTCCGATCCGTGCGAAGATTTCTACTTCGCTCAAAGGATGAGCAAAGTATGGCGGCCATTAAACTTGAATTTGGCTGTCATTTGATACTTCATGAATGTTTCAGTGAATTTCAAATCGGCAAGATTTAGCCTCGACGGGAGCGCCGGCGCCGCCGCGTTCAACCTATTTTCCCTTTACGAACTTCGCCTAGTCCCCAAAACGACTCCCTAAATGTTGGGAGCGTCGGGCTGCGGCGATAAAATAAGCGCCGCCGTCTCGCCGTATAGAGTTGCTTTCATGGTGCCCCTCTGTAGTGCTTTGTCCAGTACTTCTGGATATGATATCATCTATTAATAATGTATTGGCAATGGATTACATAAAAAGGGAGCAGAAATAACATCCAATATTCATGCCCCCTGAGCTCGACTGTGTCCAATCCGTTTGGCCCATAAAACCTTCGCTCCATTTCCATATCCGCTGCGGGTCACGACAGGTCCGCCGCACAAAGGCTCACAGAACAGCTCCGCTCCGGAAAAGGGCAGTAAAAAAAAACGGGTGGTTTTCTGAACCCATATGAAGCAGCCCCCGCTAAAAAAAAAAACCCAACAACTAAAAAAAAACCTGTATTTCAGCGCCTGTGAGAAACCCGGTGCTGCGTTTCCCTCTTTAATTGTGCCACTTGAGAAATCGACGTGCCTCCGAAACATGGCATGAATCTCGCAGTTATTGCAGTCCCCTTGGCAGGGAATGTTGATCCAACATCTGCATGCTATAGAAAGTAATGGAAGTAGCAGAGGTGGCAGCTGCAACTCTACAGGAAGTGTGCCATTTTCAGGCAGCGGCGCTGCGAGAGCCGCTAACTGCCAGCCTGGTCTTGCAGGCGCCTCTGATTGCCAGGACACTCTGACAAACAGGCTGGGGATGGGAGCGCCGCATCCTGGGGGATGACAGCTTCTGTTTGATTGTCAATAAGGCTCATTAGCAGGGAAAAATGGCAAATGCAAAAGCAGATTAAACGGCGCCCCGCCTTGTGTTTTATTTCTCCAACCGACTTTTTTTTTTTACAAGTGAGGCAAAAATCTTCACAAAGACGTACAATACTTTCTTGAAAATCTCGCTTTCGGATGTCCTCCCCCCTTCCCGCTTTTCAGGCAAGGAGCGGCCAACAAAGCGGCGTGTAAGGGCCTTTCCCTGAAGAGTCCTTGTCACGCGGCGCCAAACCTCTGTGATTATCGTTGTTTTTGCAGAGAGTGTCCACGCCTGCCAATACCGCTGTTCCATAAATGAATTTGGCCCCTCGTCAACGAATTACCTAACACGCAGAACTGTGTATGTGTCACATCCAATTCCAACTCACCGGCTTTGCTGGTGCGTGTCAGCTGGAGGACTTAATCATCAATCGTCAATCATAATAAGCGAAACACATTGATAGGGCGTCTCCTCGCCCCCCCCCCCCCTGCTCTCTCGCACAGTTAAATAAAAGTGTAAAGTGAGAAGTTAAAACTGACCTTGTTAAAAATCAGGACCACAATTTATATTCCTAATTTAGTGTATGGATTAATTAGTCTTGGCAAGTGCGCGTTATCAGCTTCCATCTTCGCCTTGACATCACACGGCGCTTTCAAAAAACATCTCTGGAATGATTTCTGTCAATGTAATCTGCATATGCCGTGATGTGTTATTTATTTTATTTGGAATATTTACAGCGCCACACTTTTAATTAATACTTAATTGGACAATTTATAGAGAGGACTTATTCCGGCGTTAGCCTCTAATCAATAGCCTCCATCTCCCGTCATGCAAAATTAATCACTCTGACCTGTTATCAGTGCGGCAACGCACGTGTGTGTGTGTGCGCACGTGCTACCTATGATGCTAACTGCTAACTGGCACACACAAGGCTGAGGAATCTGGCTCATATTTTCCCCCTCCTCTGCCTGATCCAATCCTCGCCGTCGTATAGATGGCAGTCTGCGGGGGCCAGAGGCGCTGACAGAGCCCAGATGCTCCCAGTCTGTCTGGGGGGGACTGGAAAGACTGGTGCCACGGGGTCCCGGAGCCTCTGAAGTGCCGCCCCCTCCGTCAACATGACCAAGGCTAGACCTGCACTTTCTCCAGGCTGAGACACTCGCCATAGCACGCTCAGATTGATACGTGCCGGCGGAGGCTCCCACGTAAGGGGGAACGCTCGTCATCAGCCGGTTTTAATTAGAGAACGCCGGTTCTGTTCTCGGGTTCAGAAGGTTACCATGACATACTGATGCAAGGTTACTGGCACGCACTCACACATCGATAGCTCTCAAGGGTTTTTTTTTTTTCCACTTTCTCCTTTACTGCATTTTTCGGACCGTAAGGCAAATTACTACACATTAAGGGAAACAAACTAGTACAGCAAATAAGTCAAACTTTATTTGGCCTCAATTCTTTAGCACTATGGTACAATTGCTAAAATGTTTAGACAGACTTAAAGAACAGTTTTTGAAATGATGACAAACCGAAAAGCCAGAATTGAACATGCAAAAACTAATTCTACAAACGTTCAAAATTGAATGAAAGGAAAGCAAATCATCAGATATCAGAAATCCAAGCTGTTTACATTTTCAAAGGGAGGAAGTACAAAAGAAGGTCTCGGGCCCCGTCGCCTTTGTTTTCTGTCATGTTTCACATACACTAGCAGGTTATTTATAAAACCTGATTATAAGGCACACTATCATTTTTGGAGAATATAAAGTGTGCCTTATAGTTTTGTAATAAAAAAAAACAATCCTGCTCAATCTCGTCACGACTGCCTGAAGCAGAGCCTACAAGTCTCCAATGGCTTTCCCCTCGTCCCTCTCCAAAGATGCCTGCCGCGTGTGCGATGATATTGCTCTTTGCGGTGGCAGCGCTAGCGTAGCATAGCGGCGGCGGCATCTGAGGCGGCGGCATCTGAGGCTGCCGCCGCGGCAGCTGTTGTGGCTGGCTGCACGGTGCCTCGCTGTCAGGGCCTCCGAGGCCAGCCGGTCCCGGCAGACAGACAAGAGGGGGAGGAAACCCGATAGTGTGGCCAAGCCTCGGTCTGACTATGTGAGCTATCTATTCCCGTGTCTGTCTGGCTGACTGGACTATCTGCATAGCAAACACTCCTCCGGCTTGCCGGCGGCACTGTGCCCATCTCAGCTTGCCTCACGTGCTCCCCCGAAAGTTTCTAATTCTTATTTTCTAAAGCCCAGCAAACTTCTTGGAAATAATAAAAAAGCCGCTATGAATGAATCACTGATGTGGCTGCAGGACCCAGTTCGCCTTTCTACCGAGGGAGGGAGGGGGGGGTCGAGGTGCGGAGTTATGATCCGACACGTATAAGGAGCAAGACACGGAAGCGTGGAGTGTGTTTGTATTTGATGTGGGGGAGAAAATTGTTCTATAATGAGGAGGGGTGCCAGGATACGAGATGGGAAGCGGGGAGTTGCAGACAGGATGTAAGTTATGAGAAGGAAACTAACGTCGGGGCCGCCGTTGTCGCCGCCGCGCTCAAATCTTTCGGCCGCCAGTGATGAATGCAACCTGGCCGGGTCAAAAGTATGAACTGGCTCACGCTAGCAACATATTCTTTGTGGGGAGTGTGTGTCATGTGTGTGGTGTGAGAGAGAGAGAGAGAGAGAGCGCATGCGAGGGGGGTTAATAAATGTTGAATCAAACGCCGCACGAGACACTCACACTCCTTAAGGGTTGCCCATTAGCGCTGTGTGGGTGCATGGGGAGTTTATCAGTGTCTGGGTGATTTATGAAGTCAGACTCAATATCATCCACTTCACCCACACACATATGGACGTGCACATGTGCGCCCATGAGCACGCGTGGCCGCACGCTCGTGCACCCACTGAAACCGGAGGGGGGGGGGGGGATATTAGGGCAAAATTAAAGCTTTGGCGTAATGAGATGGACTCGGCCTCTTTTAATCAAATTCTGTCTGTTGGATATCCAAAATGATAAAACACCCATAATACCGCGAGTACCAATATATCATAGGGTACGTAAAAAAAATTAAATAAATAAAAATTAAAAAAAGGTGTGAAATGTTTGATATAAAGCGTTGCCTAGGGTACCTGAGCAATTACACGGCCAATTACTGGCGGCTCGGCGGACGCTTTGAAGCTGGACTTGTTTTCAACAGCTCCAGACGGCAGCAACTCCGCTCGCTAAATTTGTAGCATTCCGCTGAATTTAGTTAGCCACGAGCAAAAAAAAAAAAAGAAAAGAAAAGGAGGGTGCTTACAGTGCACTTCAGAGTGCGCCGAGCTTAAATGGGACCCCTTGTGGCTGTGTCACAACTCCCTTCGTTAGGGGGCTGACTGTAGCCTGTAGTCACCACAGGCATCATTAGCCCTCTGTGAAAGCGCAGACTGGCTCTCATTCTTCATCTGCCTGTCTGCCGCCTCCACGTCCGTCCGCGCTTACCGACGGCAGCATCGCCGGTCGCTCCGCCGGCGCGTCGGAATTCAAAAATGCAGCGCAAAAAAAAAAGTTGAAATGTATTCAAGGGGAAGGCCGCTGGAATTGGATCAGTAAAGGTTAGAGTCGAGGTTATTTTAGGAGGTTGGATTATTAGGCTACCTGTGCTGCACAGAGGAGGAATAACTATGGACATGTCAGGGTCACTCTGGAATTGCATTAGACGGTGAGGAGAATCAAGAATTTAATAAGGGGGAGAGAAAAGAAGCAAAGCGTCAACGCAACAAAAGATCCTTAAGGGGGGGGGGAGTACTGGAAATGTTCACTCAAACCACACACACACACACACACTCCCTGTTGCCCCCTCCATATGGTCCTTCCGAGATAAAACAATTGCTCTCAAAAGGGATTAAACGCGGTTGCGCGGGGAAATGGAATAACATATAAACACGTAAGTTGCGGATCAAATGTGCAAAGATGAATTCCAGGTTGAAATGTTGGGATGTCAGTTTTGCCGTTCTGCACTGCCCTCTAATGGAAAACGCTTGGCTCGGAGAGAGAGCGAGCAGGGAAAGCGAGAGAAGCGGCTCTGCACAGACTTCGTGAAAGACACGCGGCCTAATCGCTAATGAGCCCGAGGCGGTCAACTTTTTATTGTAAATAAACGCAATTAAAAATGATGAAAGGCTCTAATTTGACAGCGTGGATTTGAAAAGGCTGTCGTATATAAAATGCATCGTCGAGACGGCGACGAGAGCAAACGACGGCATCTAAATGGAGACGAAACGAGCGCGCCGCTACAAAGCTTTGTAGCGGCAAAATTCCGAGCCTTTATCACTGGATGTCGAACAAAGCACTCGCTTGGCAGGAAATTAAAAAAACAACGAGAGGTACAAAGACTAATTCCGCTCTCAGGAAAAAAACAACAATAACAACAACAATACAAGAGACATATTTTTAAGGGAATAATAACGCTTTAGAAAAACCATTCCAAGCGCTTTCTGGCAAACGCGGCAGAGGCCCACGGGAGCATTGCAATGTTTGTAAATCCGACTCTTCTCTGTTTAAGTTATTTTTGTACATTCTAATTCGGCGACGACTCGCTAGCGCATTAACTGTGCGAGCGTCTCTATTCTTAGATTTAAAAAAATTGAAATGGAATATTTACGTTTGCACTCAACTTTGCGCTTGTGTTTTATGTGTTTGTTTTTCTTTTTTTTTTCTTCTTCGGTACTTGATCGAGTTGGCGTCGGTCGTGCGTCAGCCGTCGCCCCTCGTGGGCCAGCAGCCATTGTTTGAGACGGTCGCCCCGGCCGCTCATGTACGGGCCGCTCTGGCCGCTGCTCGAAATGACTCGGTGGCAGGGGATGATGAGCGGAATCTGGCACGGGCAAACAAAAGAGGAATTCATCCCCCCAGGAAGCGGACGTGCAACTTTTGCAAATGTCGTGCAAGCACATCTTTTGATGTCTTATCTTTTTCTGGAAAGGTACAATTATCTTCCCTGCATTTTTTTTTTTTTTTTAAAACCGCCTCAGTAATACAATTCACTGCAGAGAATTGAATTTTAAGAATAACCCTATGAAGTGTAAATACAGTCAAATATCTAAAAACAAAAAAGTGGGAGTGGCTGTCTCTTGACAAGCACTTCCTGGTCCAAATATATTATGGATGTAAGCGTAAACAGCGCGACTTGAAAGTAAGCGGCGTGCAGATAATGTGGATCCGCACTTTGTGAGCTCAAAACAAACAAAACAAAGTGCCACAACAAGAAACGTCGGGTTTGATGGCGCCCGATCGCACATTGGGGTTGATGGCTGAGTCTATGGCGATAAATGTTTTTTCCCCCTGCTCGTTCAAAGTGTAAAGCAAAGAAGCAATCAAAAATTAATGGGCAAAAACACCAGCAGGATGAATATTCAATCGAGAGGGTGTCAACATTAAGATCTGATAAGCCTGTGATCATTAAAAAGAGGAAGTCGGTGGAGCGTTTACTCTTATTGCAGACGACTGCCAGGGGGGTCCCGGGTTCTTTGTAAACTAAATGGCTGGAGAAAGATTAAACAAGCCAGCCTAAAACGCTTCGATCATTGTAAATTCCGAACAAGAGCGGCGCCGATGCTTGCCGTGAATCACTGCAATTATTTCATGTCAAACGCTCCTCCATTGATTGGTAAAAGAAAAAAAAAAAAAATGTCGCTGCAAGCAGGGCAGCGCCGAGGCTGTAATTTCTGGTTGATCATAACTTGATGGCTGCCGTTGCATATAAAAGTTGGATGTGCTTCGGATCCATCATTAAAGCCGCTCCCAGATCAACAGCAATAAAACTTTCCGAGCCCCGGATTAACCTTGCGGACAGAGAAATACTGCTCCGGTATTCAGATCGATATTGTTCCCCGGGTTCGGAGGGAGAGCGGGGTACCCTCAAGGCCTTCGGATCTGCCTCCTGACTGTGCGGGTGGGGGGGGGCCTGCGCCGTGGCGGGGGCGAGCGGGTAGGTGGGGTGGGAGGTTTAGCAGCGGATATGCGAGGACGCTCCACACCGGGCTTATCGATACTCAAATCCTGGCGAGGAACGAGAAGGCGAGCATCGATTGAGCACACTGAGCTTTTGGCGGCCCGAGCTGGAGCGGCTGACAAGTAATTGACACTGACAATCTGACTCTGGATCAGTATCACTGGCTCAGGCTCTCACCCTCCCCTCGGCAAAACTGACGAGAGAATATGATTCTGCCCTCCAGAAGCGACGCCACTGGCGAGTGTAACTAATCAAGTATGTACCAAAAAAAAATGTTACATAATGTGAAAATATAAGACGGGAAGAAACTGCCGGACTGGGTTTGTGTACGAGAGGTGCCCACAGCGCTACACGGGCACCGCTAAACGGCCTTTGATCAGAGGGTTTGATCAAAACGAAGACACACCACTTGCCCTCTGGCCCTCCGTTCGGTGCAAAGACGTGCGGGGCCGAGCTTCCTCCGTGAGGTAAAAGGTGCGGGGGGGGGGCTTAACATCGTGTAGACGACGCCTTTTCCTTTTCTCTCATCCGCTGAGAGGGCCCCGGACAGGATAGGATGCTTGTTAAGTAACATATCCTGCATGAGGTCGAAACCTTGTCCCAGCAAAATAGTCGCAAGACTCCCAAATGGGCAGATTGCATCATCAAAGGCCATTTTCAACACTTTCATTATTGGACAAATCACGGGGTGGACTGACCGCAATTTACCAAATTGTAGCTTACAAAGGTTCGGCCTGATGCCGGAGGAATATAATATTATATATTTTATAATAAGATACATATTTTGGACATGTGTTTGTGTTTTTAATGCTTTTTACACTTTGTTTTGTTTGTGGATGCTTTTTAAAAAACAAAGCATAAAGTTGTATGAAGGTGCATAGCTGTGATATTTTGGAGGTGTGATTTATTTATTTTAGGGGTTATAAATAAAAAGGGGATTTAAGCAAATTTATTTTTTATTTTTTAAAGTATACACAAAGTTAGGGGCCCTTTGTATTATTAATCAGTACTCGGGTGCTAATACAATTCTACATTCCTAAAAGTATTTGTCTCATTTATGTATTATTATTATTACTAGTAGTATGTATTTTATCTTATTTAGCTAGTACACAAAATATTTGAAACATTTCACAAAAATATGAAGCAGTTCAGCAACAATACACACAACAATGGCAGTGTAAATGGTTCAATCAATACATTTCATGAGTGAGCACATTTTTATGCATAATTTGTGCATTTGTACCTTAATGCTAAAGGTGTGTTTACATTGCAACCATGTTCTTAGCACAAACTAAAATGACATGAAATAGACAATGAATGGAAGGTCTCATTTGTGCTAATCAATCGACTTACCGTGGCTGATGATTTAACACTGCAGGTCAAAATGTCTCATTAGCACTCATTTTCTTTTGAAAGCCTAACTGTGCTCACTTCTATAATCACATTTGAAAATGTGTCGGAAAAGCATCAGTGACACCTACCGGGTTCTTCCTCATGGCCCCGCCTACCGCCCGAGCCGCTCGGGGGTTTCCCGCCATCTCAGCCAGTTGTTTGTAGGAGACCGTTTCTCCGACTTTTACATCTCGGAATAGGATGTGCAACACGCGACTGGTGAACGTGTCTGTTGGGGGAAAAAAAAGATTATCAATCAAAGTGACCGCTGCGTCCAAGTACACAAATGCAAAAATTGGACACGTTCATCTCCGTTTAATTGGCTACCCGTTTCCCCGCTAAATACACGCAAGTCCCTCCATTTGACCTTAGCGCGTGTAATAATACGGTACAGTAGCTGATGTGAGAAAATTATTTCCATGGCGGAAGGAGGAGGAGAAAAAAAAAAAAAAATCTAGGTTATGCACTGAAAGGTCACAGCTAAAATTAAAAAAGTTGGCTCCTTCATTTAAAAGGATTAAGAGAGGCCAAAAAGACGGCAAATCTGCTCCAGATTTTTCATAATAATCATTTGAATGTTGCATACCATTTGTGGCAGCCGGATGACTTTGAGGTTAATCAGACCAATTTGTCCTTTTAATTGCTTTCTATTCAGAGTAGATTCATTATATCATGGCCACTTAAATGGCAGAATTCTTCAAATCATCCGCAGCTTAAGCGGCCACATTAACAGCTCTGATTTCATTAGCACTTCAGCGCTAGCTTTATCTTTTTTTCTTTCCACCTCTTTCTTTTTCGTGGATTACCAGGCGAGGCGTGTTTGTCTAGGGCCGCGGTTGATAAAAGAGAGGCGTTTGAGGGAAAAAAAAGAAAAAAAAATTCGAAACGCGCCGCCGAGCTTTTGTACGCGAGCGAACAACACTTTGCGCGCGAGAAGCTAACACGACGCGGCAACAATGGTCTCGTTATCAAGAGGGGTTGAACTTTGTCTGGTACACACGCAGTCATGAAAATTCAATTAGTGATCTCCCATTCTCTCTCATTTATATGGTCTAAGAGAGCACATGACAAGTGATGGAGGAGAACTCCCGCCTAAATTGGCATTGTGTGAAAACATGTCACACCCCTGTCTCACTTCTACAGAGTGAACATCCTTTTGCTCCCCAGGCTCCCTCGCTAGCTCAGAGTCACTCTCGGCTACACAAAGCCACGCCGACGAGGCAATTTGCCTAAACTGGGGGGAATAAGTGTAAAACCTAAAGGGGATACGTTTGATTGATGCGTACCCGTGTGACTTCTTTGTCTTCAACCAGGCCCGTAGGTACTGTTTAATCATTTTTCAGGTAATAATCACGCTGTCAACGAGACGACGGGGCTCTTACGCAGACGGAGCCCGTGTTATGACGAGGGAAGAGACGCCCCCTCCCCAAATTTCCTTTATGCATAACCCCCCTACCCCAAAAAAAAAATAATAAGTGACACGACGTGCATATTGATTTCACTTTGTCACGGATGTGCCGACGAGTTTGCCCAGCGACGACGAATCCCGCGTCGACCCGGCAAATAACACAAAGTCGACGTTTGAGCGTGAACGCAGCAACAAGCACTTCCTGTTGTTTACTTTTTTTTTTTTAAACCTCTCACGACTAATTCCCAGCAGGCTTCCGGGCGACAAGAAGGTTAAAGAATTGCGCCCTCATCAGCGAGAGGCTTGGCCGAGCCTCGGTCGTTTTCCCCCGGCCTCATACTTCATAAAGAGACTAATACGCTGTTGTCTGAGGTCAGGACCCTCTTTAGATGGGGCGCGCTGATGTCAATTGCGTGAATAAAAGTTGAGAGGAACCACTTCTACGTTTACAGACGTGGCCGTAATGATGTCACGGGCGCAGGAGGCCAGGCGATAGGGCGGATTCGCCGATGATGAATTTATCGACTCCTATGATTGATTTCCTCATTATTTGAGATATGAGGGCAATTAGAACGGAGGTGGGAGGAGCCAGGGTAGTAAAAGTGAATTCCATCTAATGACAGCTTGAGCGCCATGACTCGCAGCTGACAGTCACCTCGTCGCGCGTGCATGCGAGAATGAGAAAAAAAAAAAGTAGAAAAGAAACGACAATGGTGGAAATGCAGCTAGCTCATTATCCTTTGTGTCTAATGGGGGGGGGAAGACTTTGACTCCCAGTCAAAGTGTCTCTGGAGTCTTGAGGGATCGGCGCGTTTGAAGGCTGACGGGGTGCTGATGATTCTCTGATTATTCGATATTCTGAAAACGTTCATTTCCCTAATTCCTCTCCACATCACACGGGCGAGGCCTGGTGAGTGTCTCATCTCGCCCTGCGCTGCTCTGCACAGGGGGGGGAGGTTCAAGCTCCTGCAGGAACGCAGTCATTTGGGCTTTGAAGAGCGCCCCTGTAAGCCCCCCCCACTCAATCTCAGCTTCTCGCACGTTCCCCGCACCGCTTACCGAGACTAAGATCCTCTCGTCTGTTACATATGGATGTATAATTAATGAGATAAGAATATGCATCGTTTTAAGAACCCACGATGGTGTCTGTGTTTTCCTGGAGGGGAGGGGGGGGGGGGCTGAGAGCGTGAATGACACACGCGCACACTCGCCACTGCCGTTACCTCCGAGGACCAAACTTGCGTGTGATGTTCCGTCTGACAATCAGTCTACGAGGCGGGCGGGAAAGCGCCAGCCACCTCGGCTTCTCCTTTCATGTCACCTCGGCGGCTGCGCAGGTATACGGTGACAGCTAATATGAAAAGTGGCTTGTTTTGTCACAAACGTGTAAATAAACATGGCAACACTTCAAGCCAAGGTCACAACTCAATATTACATGACAAGTGTAGCTGTCGCTCCGCTCTCGCAAGATAACCCGGAAAACGAAACTTGCCTGTCGCGGATCGTAATGACCTGATTAAACTTGTTTTTCTTTTTTTGCTTTTGCCTCCGCGCTTGCAAAGCTTTATATTTATGAATTAACCAGAAAAAAACAACAACAACATCTCTCTATTGTCCTCCCTCAAAAGACGAATCCTCTGGATGGAAACATTTAACATTTCTTGGGCGTGGGCCCGTAAGCCGCTATTTACCCGGCCCCAAAACAACAGGCGAGGGAGGCAAAGTGCCACGCGGCACAATCACCTATTCAGATCAGGTACTAATGAAGAATTCCATCTATCCTGAAATTTAATTAAAACCCCAAAGACTTGAGATGAGATGCGATTTGAAAGAGCCCGGGGCTGGTACACAAGCACTCGGTGGCGAAGGGAACGGCGCTGAAAGGTGATATCGTAATTGGTCCTGATGTATTTCTGCATCGCCTTTGCGGGAGCGCGGGACTCGGCGGCCGCGTACGCCGGGGGTCTCGGCGGACTACCTGCTCATTGAAAATGCCATCACTCAAGCGCTGCGGCTCTGCATGAAATTAGAGGCAAAGTGAGGCCTGATTGCAGGGGAAGGCGCACGCAATTGTTAAATGCATATATTAGAGACGGTTTTTCCTTTTGGGCTTTTTCTTTTTTTATCCGTGTGGAGGTGTGATTATGCGTCAAAATGTTGCCAAAGTGTTTCATGCAACAAAGCCCGTGAACTTTGACGGTTCAAAAGCGTCGACGTGGTTCGCTAACCCGTGAGGGCGAGTCGAGACTTTTGTCCAGGGGTGCGCAATAATTTAATCTCAAAATGTATCGTGATACAAGCTGGAGCGATATCAATAGAAGTGATATTGATGGGAAAAAAAACATTGGGAATCATTCTGCGTAAGATGTTTGATTTTGGCCAAAAATGAGCACCTAATAGGAAATTTGGAGCACAAAGATATTTGGAATAGTATTTTTCCTTTTGATTTTTTTTTCTTTAATAAAGTGGTTTTTAATTTCATCTGAAACCAATTCAATTGCTTTTCTTATTTGAAAACGCTAACAAGAAAGTGTACTTTTTCAAAGTTGTTTTAAGCTCTTATTGAAGGTTATATCACCTCAATTTCGTCCTTTTTTCTTTCGGGTCCTTATATTGAGGAGTAAAAAAATAAAATCATTTTTTGGACCATAATTTTCAGCCCTGCTTATGTCTTTATTTGGCGACCCGCAAGATTCGCACACCCAGCGAGAAAGGACCCTAATTGTTCATTTTTTTTGTCATTCCGAGGTGGCTGCCCGGCGCCGACAGTAAGCTCATTCAAACTTTACCACCGTTCACATGTTCTCATTAAAAAAGAGCGACGGGGGAAGACGAAGAAGGGAGGGGGGGGAAAAAAAAAGCCGCTTCCTGTCTAAAAAATGTCAAGAGTGGAATTCGATCAGTTTCAAAGAATGTGCCAAGAATCATGGGAAAGCTTGCCAAGACTAACACGCATGCTAAGAGCCTCCGCAGATTACTGAAGCAAGTTACAGCTCTGTGTTCTGTTCAGTTCTCCCCTCGCTCGCCGGCTCGGCCCCTCCCTCCCTCCCCCTTTCTCACAGCTATAAAATACTTCATTCTAAACACAGAGCGCCAGTGAGTGTAAGTGATGTAACTGACAATTAAGAGTGAAAGGCTGATCCCGGCCACGGCTCTGAAAATATTTATCCATGACAGACCTGCTCCGAGGGCGGGGTGGTGAAAGGCGGGCGGCGGCGGGAGAGTCCCAGCGCCGCTCGGATCGGCGAAGTACGCCCGGAGCCATTCCAGGCAACGCCGCAACTCGGGGCTCGTTTCCGCCGAGCCGCCGTTGACCGGGCGGAGGCTCGGGGGGCCCTCGCCGCTCCTGCGGAGGGACGAGGTGGGGGATCAGAGGAGCAATCACAATACGACATTCCTGCTCAAATACGCCACCGGGGTGTAAGCGGATGCCGGCGGGGTCGGGCGCACCGTGACATAATTCGCTGAGTGAAATCTAAGTTGTTACGGGGGACACGGTGGAATACAAAGTTACACCGTTCTTCTGTCACTCCGCTTAAGGTGAAGGATAAAAAAAAACAAGCATGAGAAAATGTCAAGACACTTGGAACACGGATATTTTGAACAATGTACATATTTCATACGGCCATGATGCCGGAGGGATTCGATGCTTTGAGTCACACAGCGGTCAATGGCAACTCAAAATCTGTTGATTATTTTGCTGCTTTATCAATGGCTCCATATTTTAAATATTTTTTATAATAATAATTAATTTCATAATTAATTATCTGATTGTTCATGCTCCTCTAAGTTTCACATAAGTCAGCAAAAAAAAAAAAGTGTCTTTTTCAGGTAATCCTTTTTTTTTTTGCCTGATTCTGATTGGCTAAGAAAATGTTAATAATGGTTATTAGGCACATAGAAATTTAAAAATAAATAAATAAATAAATAAAACTACAGTCGCTGACAATTAAGATTGTTGGATTGTTGTTGGAAGAAGTCAAGACATCCAGCTTTTGGATAACAAATACTTTTCGGTCTTCTGGTCTCTCGTCCAAAGTGTAACTATAGTTTAAGTGACAGAAAACGTCACTTTACCATTTCTTTTCCAGGAATGACTTTCTTTGGGATTTCGTTCCAAATGACCTCACCATCGACACATTTTCTTTTAATCTGCGGTGGGGAAGGAATTTGGTTTTAAAAATACACTCGGGTATTTTTAACAATGTATACTTTTCAATGTTTTGGACACATGCAGACTGCGGTTAGGTCACTCAAAGTTTTTTTTTTTTTTGCAAAACTCCAGCCATGGTGAAGAAACACCGAATAAAAATTAAGGTACTACTACTTGTAGCTTTTTTTTCTTTTTGCATATAGCCAGATTGTTTATAACACGAAGTTTTTTTGAAGGTGTGGAGCAAAAAAAAAAATAAAAATAATCTGTTTGAACTAGTGTGGCCCTACCCTTAAGTAGAGTATGATGGAAATGTAAAGAAAACATTCTTAGGCCAAAAGGAACAATCTGCAATAGTTTAACAACATTAAGGAAGTGGAGTCATTTCTGTGGGAGGGGGCGAGTCGTGCAGCTGTTTGAGAGGAAAAAGTTAAAGAGCTCGCCATTAACAAGAGTTTCAACTCTTCCTATGTGGACTCGAGAGTTCATGACGAGAATAAATTGATTTCTTTTTGGGCTGCAGCCACGCTGGCGAGCATCGCGCCACGCTCGAAGGAATTTGCCGACGGTCGAGTTGGCATCGCTTAACAGCTGAATTTCTCTCTCGCCCGCTGACCACCCCCTAGGTCAACGCGAGCAAACCGACCCATATTTGACACTTAAAGACCCAACTGGGAAGGTCTTCTCTCTTAGCCGAGCATTACGGCAAAGTGGACCTCAAGCTGTGATGCGGATCTTCAAGCGGGCCGCCGATTCCATTAACTGCTGTTACGGCGCTTATAAATAAATAACGTCACCATTTAAGTGCCTCTCTTTCAAAATTGGCTTATCCTGTACGGTATTAATAATAGACATTTACTTTGTTAAAGACGGCACGTCCCCTTTTCCCGCTCGCTGTAGTGTCTCGAACACTTCGGCAGGTCACGACGCGTCTTTGATTATTGCTAGTTAGCGAGCGGAATTATGCAAAAATGATTTCGAAGAAACTTTGCGCACGGGACAAAAAACCATCCCATTAAATTTCGATGTGGATTCAATTTAACGGGCCCCTCCCCAATTTGGGTCGATCCAACTTGAGGGCAGATTCAGCCACGTTTGGTGCTGATCCAAATTGGGTTTGATTGACAGAGAAGTCCACTGGCGGCATTCTCGACATGTGACGCCGGGCTTCAACTGCAACTTAAGCGACTAAGCATTTCCGGCTGCTTGTAGAGTTTGCGGCCGCGCCGTGAAAAGCCTCCCGGGTGCCGTTGAGCGGCGGCTGCAAATACAGTCCGAGGTGTGACGACTCTCATTTCGACATCAAGCGCGCTGCGGTTTATCGTTAGGAACTCGCCGGTGGGCTCCTGAGGCGAGCGAGCCCCTCTCAAACAATGGCCGCGGCTCATGGCAATCTCCAGTCGGCATGGGTGAGTGGCCAGCCAGCTCCTACTTGTCATTGTCTCTCTTCCACCCCCCCATTTCTTCCTCACCAATGCAACAATTTTCAGGCCACCTCTCTCTAACCGCCCCCCCTCGCTCTCTTTTCGAGAGGATGTTCCAGCCGCTGCACACTGACAGCTCAGGGATATCGTTGTGTGGAAATGTTCCTGTTGGACCCGCAGGCCCTTACAATCTACCGGACAAAGGCTAGCACACCTTTGCTTAAGGCGTGTCACCTTTGACCCCTCCCCCCCGGCTCGCACATCACACTTGTCACCGTGGTTAATTCGCCCCGCCCCCCCCCCCCCCCGTCACGGATGCGCCCCGCTTTGGTGAGTGATACAACATTGACAGTAGTAAAAGTTAATGCAATGCAGCACATGTTATGGCTGGTAAACAAGAGGCAAATAAATAAATAAAAGCGGGGGAACAACATGAGTGGAGCTGAAGTCTGTCACCTCCAGGTGCGATGGGGGATTGTTTCCAAAGAGCACCAGGGCAGTGGAGATGTATGTTGCACGCAGGCAACATTTCCACTCTCCTCGGTGACTCATAAATTAGTCTGCAACACAACGTTGCCAACTGTAAAACCACTCCAGGGATGTCAGCATTGGTTTGTCTTCATTGAGAGTAAAAGAGTAACCAAAAGAAAAAAAAAATCTAAATAAAATACACGAGTGTGAGATATTGTAATTTATCAGTGATGATCTTGAGATTTAAATGGCTTGACGATTAATCGGTCAGACCCTACGCTCCAACATTTAACATAACATTTTTGGCCTAGGCTAATTAAAATGATCAAAATATATTTGTATAAATATAAATAAATGTAAAAAGTAAATATTTATAGTCAAAATATTATGTTTTTTATTTATTAGTAATAAATAATTTCTTAGTACTTGTGAATTAATAAGATTAAGAGAAGAATACTTCATCAAGTTTTGATCAATTTTGGTGTATGAATTGACACACAGCAAATCTTTTTTTTCTCCAACTATATTTTCCAATTTGGCCTTTTATCCATATCCAACCTGCGATTGAGGTCACGGAAAATATTTTTACCCCACCGACTCCGACCACAAAAATACAGTAATTGCTTCCAAAGTGCTACTCCACTTTTTCTTCTAGTCAGACAAAGAAAACTATCTCCATCTATACAAGTCTTGCGGCCAGTTATCATATTTTGACTCCATCACAGGTAATAACAAATAATTCAGGGCTAGCCAGGATGCGCTGCACTAAAAAGAATATTTCCCTTGATAGCAGATTGTGATTCCAGAAAATTTCTAATATTGTGCTCCTGTCACAATCAATTTCCAATTACCATAAATCATTGCTGCGCAAAGTGGGAGTCATTTGGAGCGCTGCCTATTTCCTAATATAAAGAATGAATTGCACATTTGTATAATATCGCCGCTTATTTTATTCATCCAGGAGGAAACAATCAAAGGAGACAAAAGACGGCCAAAGAACCGTTGACTTTCAATTTGTCAATTTTCTCAGCTCCACTTTCTCGGCTCTCCGCTCACCCAAGTCTTCAGTAAGACTTTTTCTATCAAGTGCGGAATGAAACAGGTTAGCCACACAACATCTAATTGAAAGGAATCTGGCGAAGGGTGTAATGGTGTACCGCACAAAAAAGGGAAAGGAAAAAAAAAAAAAGAGAAAAAAAACAACCCTCATGCCTCCATCCTGTGAAGCGTGATGGCGCTCATCCTGACTCGATCGGCTGTCACTCTTGACACAGGCTGCCAGGGTTCTCCTTCACCGATCATGGGTAACATGGCGGGTCAGAGGATGAAATAGAAAAGGCCAAGCGCCGTCCGATATTTTCCCCGGCCTTATAACGGCACATACTTAACTCGGAGACGTCAAGGACTCAAGAGAGCATGAAAAAAGCCTAAAATGACTGTCTAAAAAAAAAGAAAAGAAAAAAAAGGCAGGAGGGGGCAGCGTGAGTGGTGGGGGGGTAGGGGCAAAACACAGCATGTCTCTATGAACGTCAAGATCCCGACGCTCTCCGAAGCCGCGATACAATCGCGAGCCACTTTCTCAATGCGGCTCGTTCAACCATTTGAGCATCATTCAGATGCCGATCGAGCTACTGCCGCATTAAAGTCGAGAGCTTTCCGAGTGGCAAGGAGATATTTCCAGTTCCTATTTTATTGAAGGCAACTGGGCTCTCGAGATATCCGAGTCGCTCCTATTAGTGAATGACCACCATGGACTGGACGCCGTGCATAAATGGCGGCGGTGGCGGCGGCAGGTGCAGAGGAGGCAACAAAGCACACAACAATTAGGCTTTCTCCCAGCTGGCGAGCCACAGGAGTCAGTGAAGGCATGTAATACCACAGCCTTAACTCTTCCTCCATTATGTAGCGTAGCCGCAGCCCGACGCCGCCAATGTTTATCTACAAGCAGTTTCAAATCGCATTTTTAGCCCCTATTCTCAAGTGCCACAGTAAAAGATTCCAATTACCCGAATGGTAAGGAGCCAGCGAGGGAGGCATAAAGTACATTAGGGATCCCCCCCCTGTAACTGCGGGGACCTTTTAGAGGCAAAGCTGAAGAGGGCCGAGAGACCCGGGGAAGGGGAGGCGTGCGCCGGAGGGGGGGGGGACGCTGACCCCCGCACGGATAGCCTCTGTCAAAACTTGACCACGTCAAGCACAAAGGCATTATGGGAATCCAGTGTCACCAAGTCCTAATTACTGTCTGTGTTCAGAGCAAATTACTGTCTTGTTCCTCTGATTAGCGAGGAGGCTAATCTTCACCTGTGCACGCCAGCACTGCCGAGGGCCCTCGAGTGTTAGCGCTTCGTCTTCTGTAATTTATTTTTAAATCAGTGCCCGCTCCCAAGAGTTTTGAGTGTTTTGTTGTGAACCGCTTACCATGATCCCCACCGCCGCCCCCTCACCCCTAAATCCTTGACTAAATCCTTGTTTGGTGCCGCAGTAAGATAAGCAAGAACAACACTTGGGCATAATTGACTCGTACTCCTCTCCAAGATGTCGGAGCGAAATCATCTCTCTGCATATTGCTTTAGTATGTCGCGCGCCGCGCGCTTCTGCGTGTTGCAGATACAGAATCCAATCAAGTTGGAAAACAAACTGGGGAAGAAAAAAAAAAAACTTCCCGGTCTACAGCAGGGGGAAAGAAAGGGGAGGGGGAGTGCAGGGGAGCTGATTTTAGCTACGCTCGCCGCGCCTCCTGACTTTACCCTGGAGGTAAAAAAAAAAAAAAAGCAAAAACGCAACATTTGCAGGATTCTGTCAGTGTCCCGTCCGTCTGTGCGTGGCGCGTCACAGGTAGTGTTACACAGGTGCTGCTCTGCACAGGAAGTGGCACACGGAGCTTGATTGGGACGCTCCCGGGAGAGGGAGGCATAAACATAGTGCGCAGATGGGGCCAGGGGCCAGTGGGAGCAGCACCTTAATGAATACACAGCTGAGTACTACACTTCACAACATGCAAAACAATATTCAGAGGCCACTGCCGACGTGAAGGGAGGAAAAAAAAAAAAAAAAAAAGGGGGAACAAAAAAAAAAATGATCTGAATATCATTACGCTATGAATTATTCATGGGCCTTTCTAGGGAGACGGCGTCAAAAAGTCCCTGGGCCTGCCGTCTGACGGTTTCATTGGAGATCTCGGCAGATATCCGTTTGTATGACAAAGCAGTTTAAGTTACAAATGTAAGCGCTTTATTTAGG
The DNA here is from genome assembly GCF_901709675.1 of Syngnathus acus. NCBI lineage: Eukaryota > Metazoa > Chordata > Actinopteri > Syngnathiformes > Syngnathidae > Syngnathus > Syngnathus acus. The sequence continues at coordinate 4,301,326 of NC_051100.1, forward strand.
GCACAGTTGGGTCTCGGGCGTCGTAATGATTACGAGTGATTAAAAGGAAGTGCTGGGTGAGGAAAGATCGGAGGGGGACATACGTTGTTGATATGTTTCCTCCCGGCGTGTGAGCGTATCATGTAAACAGGGAAGATATTTAGCGTGGTGCTATTCAGCGTGAAGCGGAACGCGAGTGTGAAGAAAAAAAACCGATAAATGCATCGCCTCCGATATTTCACACCGGCGGTCTGTAAAAAAGCTGTTGTGACAGCTCGGCGATTGAGGCTCGCGTCGGCATGGAGGACGCCCGGCTGCGTACGGATGCCAAATGCGCGCGGGGGTGACGGCTTTGACAGAAAAACACTCTGCCTCGGAACAATTAGGTGCCCCCCCCCCCCCCGGCGATAATGGAAAGCTGTGAGGATAACTGGTGATAAATAGACGTCCTCCTTAAAAGCAAGGCAGGTCCTCTCGTATGCTTAGCTAATCATGACCGCGGCCGGCAAATTCATACAAAAGACTAATTACTGTTGTACTTCACTGGAGTCTCCAAAGGCCTCTTATAGAAGGACTTGGGGGTTCTCCTGCTTCTTTTCTCCTCTTGATGGGTATTTTTTTGAACAAGGAGGGCCTGGCGCGAGACAAAAGCGTTTAAAAAGCGCCGATTGCTTTCATCCGCTTTAATTACATTCAGAAATGGCATTTCTGCCACATAATACGCCCCTATTGTTTCAGAATTATCTGGCTCGGGGAAGGAAAATCTACAATATTTGACGAGGCTCCCGAGCTAAATCGCCCCTTGAAATTGAAAGATGCTCTGGAAATCCAAAATAAAAAGCCAGCCCCGCGCCGCTGCTTGGCATTCTGTGCGACGCCATTATTATGCATATCCAGGTAGAAAGTTAATTAACCCAAAGCTTAAGCTAATTATGGTAGCAGAATGCTATCAAGCGAGCGCTTTCAGTCAGACAGCTGTCCGGAATTTCATTTGCTAATCATTTGTCTTTTGCCAGAGCATATGGTACATTTCCGCACTATCACGGCAACAACAAACAGATGAAAATCATTAACTAAAAACAATGAGCAATGTGAAAAATCAGACACAGATTTATGTGGCTTTGTGTGTTGATGTTGTGTGAAAAGGCGGATTTGCGGCGCTGCAAAGTACAAAGATAATTTTTTTTTTTTTTTTTTTTGGGCGGAAGCCACTCAGGATTTTCGGAGGATCATGTGACCCGAGCGTGCTGGGAATTCAGTTGCCCAAATATATTGTTTATATCTATATGCAAATGAGGACGAATATTTATCCGTGTTAAATTCATCACTTTTCTATAGGAGCTTGTTACAGATTTTTAGCCTCTAGCATACACATATTTTATAATTTTCTTTTTACGCCGTTAAAAGGAATCCCTGAGCTCGGAATTAAATCAATTATTTTTCGAAAAATGTTTCATGCATCGCCCCCCCGCCTTTTCCTCCTGCTCGCGAAAACACATCACAGAGGCTGTTTAAGGGTGATTGATATCGGCATTGCCTTGCGACATTATCAGGCAATAAAGGCTACTCAGGTTCTAATGCAACATGTCATACATGGGCTCCTGTAGTACATTTCTATTGAGGACCTCACAGGCTAAATTGCTTCCCCCCACCCCCACTGCCGTCTGCCCACCCCTTTCCTCACATTTCAGCCCGCTTGACAGACAAATTGATCAAAGCATTGTAAAATAATATGCTCACAAAATGTCTCGGGGCACGAGTCCGGATTTTTTTTTCCCCTCTCTATTTTTCTCTCTAATAAAAAAAATAAAAGAGCAGTCTGATTTCCTCAGTGTTACGTGTGTGTGAAAGACTCAAGCAGCATAATATTTCATAGACTAGTAATATGCTGTAAACAAAATATGAAGCATTATTTTCCGTCAGTGTGGCCATGCTAAAAACCGCAGGAAAAAGAAGGGGGGGGGGGAGTCTGGTTAGCAGGAGGCTGGTACGTCAGGCCCCAACTGGGGTTGTTGGAGATGTAATGAATTTGTTCATGTGATGGTGCCTTCAGGGCTGTCGTTAAGACTGGCAGAGAGGAAGGTTGATTTCGGCAAACGTTGCGAAGATCAGTTAGGGAGCAAAAGGGGCTTGAGACGTTTCTATTACAAAGAGCTGACGGTCATGGTGCCTAAGCAATACTTCAAGGGCGTTTATGTGGCTATAATGGCCGTTATCAATAACTATCTATCAATGCCACCGGCGCGCTTTGCCGCTCGCCGCCCGGGCAAATCTGGCAGCCGGGGAAAAAAAAGAGCGGCACGCTCGCTCGCTCGTCTTCTCGCTATGCATAGATGTATTTGCCTCATCCAAAATATGGCCTTGGAGATCATTCGTCAGGCCGACTCGCTGAGCCGGCCGCGCCGCGCATCCAAAGCTGACAAGAGCCTTGTTTAGTATGTCATAAATAAATCCATGGAAATGGCTGATCCCCGCTATTAAAACTACAGGGAGGCTTTGGCGAGATCTACATAGCTAAGCCGTTATTTTGTCACTTTATCGGACTTGCCTTAAAGGGGAAGTCGAGTCAAAGACGTGTTTACAAGATGCGCCCCCACGCTAGTCTAAAACATGCTTTTCTGGATTAGTATTGTGGAATATGAAATTGGCGGCATCCATCTCGAGGGCCGGCCATTTTGTCTTGTACTGCCACTTGCTGATGACATCACAGGGCCCAGGTGACAACCAATCACAGCTCACCTTTTTTCTGAGCTTGGTCATGTGACATTCGTCAAACTACAAACAATATTAATCAGAATGCCATGTTTGGAGCATAATTAAAAAATATATCAATAAATAAAATAAATATAATAAATACTTTTTTTTTACTTAAATTCACCTTTATTGCCGCTGTGCTACCGAGGACTCCTTTTCGCCACACGTCCAAAGCCAAACATTTCCTTTTATAATTTCCGCCCGGGCACCTTTGAGAACGCGATCGGGGCTTCACTTATGACCGACACCGCAAACGATATTAAACCGGGCGATGATCTAGTGGTGCGAATCATTAAACCCATTTGCATATTCCTACTGAACCCGAACGTGCAAATTAAAGGCTGCTCACGGAGGACGGGAGAAAGGTGCCTGGGCATGGTTCTAGGACATCTCCCATCATCAAAATTCCATATTATTCATCTCCTCACTTCAACTCATTAACAACAAGTGGAATGTTTTTACTGCTTGATGAATTTGAGGCCGTCGCGCAACACGTGTTGAGGTAGAACATACAAGGTCATTAATGGGTTTCCATAAATTAGAATTTAAACATAGAACTTCCTATCCGGGTGCGTTTGGAAATGGTTTAATTTCCCAAACCATTCAAGGTTATCAAATGCGAATCTGTGATACATGGATATTTAATTCCAATCTAATCACAACTAATCTGCGACGTCGAGATGCCGACCTGCAGAAATAAGGAGGAACTACGTATTAGCGCCGGGTTTAATCAGTCTCAATCGCTCCAGTAAGACTGTCGACATTCTGACAATTTTGAGGGATGGCCGGGGCGTGAAATGCAATTACATTTGCCGCCGCCGCCGCAGCTCCGCACTCCAAAAGTGCCCGCGCTCAACTTGCTGGGAAACATAAATAAACAGGACGAGCGGCCCCACGTGCGTTTGGCGCGCTCCCCGACGTGGCCTTTTGCGACCCCCGCAGACACGGTGCTCTAATCGACTCCCGCGTGAGTAATAAACCGGTTTACTTGGGTGAAATTTCAAATGCGGGGCGGGAGGAAAAAAGAAAAGAAATCACAAGCGGGCGCGGCGCCGGAAATCCAATTTCCGGGCCGAGCCGATTCTAGTGGCCCTCATATTTCTGGCGCCTCCTTATATTTGCCCAACTTTCTTGCGGGATATTTCTTGTGGGATCTACAAAAAGGCCCCCCCGCTCACAATGAGCGATGGTGTCGCTCCATCACACGAGTGGATACTGTCTCGCCTGTAAATTTCACACCTTTGTTTACGGCGGGCCGTCTGTCGTACGGTACCTTTCAGCAGGTGCGACATCCATTAGGAAGCGGATGGCGTGCACGCCTTTGTCGCAGGCGTCGACTCGGATGGTCCCCAGGGGACTGAGCCAGGCGAGCGTCTGGAGGGCGCACGGCGGGCTTTCCCTCCGCTTCGTCATCGGGGCACCCTGCGAAAAGAAGCGCAATTTACACCCGGCGTCGTTGACGTCGGCCACTCGCCGCAATTTCCCACACGCGTTTGCATGGGGTGATGTATCGCCCGGCCCGGCCCGGCCCAACCCGGCCGCCCGACAGATGATGGCTTACATGTTTGAGTGCCTCGCCCCCAAACATTGTCATGATGTGGCTTGATCCCGCTATCGCAATCCAATATTTCTTTGGTGCATGGGAAGGAATACGCCTATCTAACCAATAAATCGCCCATTTTTCCTCCTCTTTCTGTTCTATATATCACATAAATGAGAAAAACAATGCAGTCTGTTCCCTTGTCTGGTGGGGGATTCCCAAGATAGCTCGACATTATTTTCAATCCGTCATTTTTGGTTGATGGCCGGGATGTTTTTCTAGCATTAAATTTGTTCCTTGGGGTGCAACTCCGATGGGATTCTGCTTTCCAGCCCTTAACAACAGCAAAAACGTGCAGCTTTTCTGACGACTGAGATGGATACTGGCAATAACCAGACAGCAGTTGCTTTTTTATTTTTACTTTGAGGGGGAAGCGGGAGATGATTGACTATGTTATATGTGATTTTTTTTTTTTTGAGGGATGGGGGTAATGACAAATAAAGGTCACATTGATTTGAAGGAGTTTTAACCAAGGAGACCTTTTCCGTCCAATAACCTTTACTTGGGAAGTTTCTAAAATGTGGAGAAAACATATTTTTATTGTTATCCACTCAACTTGGGTTTATTTTTTTACCCTTCCATAAATGTTCAAATCAAAGAGGAGGGCAACAAGAAATTGGAGTTGTGGGGGGGGGGGGACATGGTCAACATTTGTGAAGCATCTATTTAAAAAAATAATTTGTTAAAAAGGTAGTAACCCAGAAATTCACATTTCAAATGTCAATTTGGGGGGGGAGCGCCTTATACACTGCCTCATCATTTTTAACTAATGTACTATGGCCCAGGAGGACTTAAATAGGCAGGTCCAATGCTGAATCCAAGCTTAAACTGTGCATGTTAACACTGTCAAATTAATTGTTAAAAAGATAACTTTCTTAATTAACGGTCCTGCATGAGAGAATGCGGCATATCGTCTGATTTATGTTCATTTATCGGTGATTTTACACGAAGAGGCAATGTCTTATTATATAGAGACTTGCAGAGCCTCCCTTCCTGACACAAACACACACATCTGTCATGGTATGTGATCACAAGTCCGTGTGTGTTTCAACTTTCTTGTTTCTACTATTCTTCTTGCAGCTCTCACAAGGGGTTTGCCTGCACTGACAATAAAGGCGAGCACATTTCTGAGCCAAACAATAGTACAAGCGTGCACTTTGGATACGCACCGAGCAGAGCTGCCTGCCATTTAGTAAACCGCTAATAGACCTCGCAGAAAAAAAAGAATAATGGACTTTGGCAATTATGTCCCGGCTAATAGTCTGCTCTGATTAAAAATAAAGCCATCACGTCGGCTCGCCGCTCTGCAGACGGCGGCGGAGAAGACCCTTTTTGTTTGTTCACGGCAAACAAAAGACACCGTGCGTCTTGTTTAACGTCACCGCCGGAGTGCCGTTTGCTCGTCGATCATGGTGCTACTCGTTAAGACAAGCTGGAGTTGAAAGTCAACGCGCAAGTGCACGCAGACGCAACATGTGCTCGATTTGGGAGACTGAAACAACGTGCGCACACAAAATGTCAACATGCTACCTCAAACGAAGCAGCGCTACTACTTGCATAAATTGCGCGTGTTAAAAAGTTACAGTAACACAGTAAACAAACTCCTTACAATGACGGGAGCATCCATGCTGTGTATGTGCAACACACTTCTCCGCGCTTCCGGCTTCTCTGCGCGCATGACAGAGTTGACCAATCACAGGAGGCGAAAGTTGGCTCTGTTCAGTGATTGGGCAACATCACATCTAAGGATCCCCCAACGGAGACAAACTATACTAAGATACTCAAACGGTCGCGTCAATTCCATTAAATATTGAGAAATGTCTGTTTACTATACTTGAACAAAAATATTGATATGCACGTACATTCCATCTGTTTTAGAAACGCGCATATAGAAGCCGAGCAATTGCAGAATTTGGCTCCCTTGCAGTTATTGGGTCTTCTAAGGCGTGATGGCAAGTTCGTCCCCATTAAAGAAAGCCAAAAATAAAAGAATAGAATAAAAGAAAAAGCTTTATTGTCATTATATGTTTCATACAGTGAGCAATTAGAAATGACGAGAGGATTTCATGCAGACTTCATTCTTCCAAATACTGCACTATTAAAAAAATGAAATTTGTTAAAAATAGAAACACGCCCATGACAACCCTTTTCAAAATGAATTTGAAGTCTCCTTTCTCGTAACTTCCTGCTTCCCCATGATGAAGAATCCCACCAATGACAAGAGGCAGAAATCAGCTCTCCTTCAGCGATTGGCCAACATACTGATCTAAGCCCCGCCCATGTCACAGACAAACCCGAGGCTTATCGAATATGGCTAATGGGTCTCAAGTTGGGATTTGGCGTCTTGCAGGGGGGTCCCAGCACACCACCGCAGACAAGTAATAGTAATGATTTAGATATTTGATTTGCTTGATAGTTTTACAGGAGAAATACGATTATACGTGTATCCGTATTCATTTTAGACATGTTATAGTCCCACTTATAGCAAAGACATTTATCCAGTTCACTGTCTCCTGTGGCTCCTCAGTGAGGTCTATGGGGGTCCTGCGGATAATGCCTGCGAATAAAAAATATCCGCGTGAATGCATGTATGCATGACAAACTAATAAATCTGACATGGCGCTATAAACAACACACAAGGCAGCGCACACTCATTTTATTATGGTTTTTATGCAGTCTAAAGTGGAGCGGCCTTTTCTTGTGTCCCCTGGAGCAGTCGTATGTTTAACTCCAGCGCAATATTTCAGTCCTTCTCCTATTGTTTCAAAACGTCTTTTGTCCTCGGCAGCCTTATTTTGATTTCGGGGCTTCTTTCAGCTCTCCGCACGCCTCCGTTTGGAATGTGCAGGCCGGCGTGGGCCGGTGGCCCACACCCCATCTCAGTGGTGAGGGGAGGGGGAGAGGGGAGGGAGGGGCGCCACCCCTGCAGAGACCATTTTGAAATCTGTGAGGATTTCTGTGCCATCTGGACCCGCTGCCAGTCTGCCCCAGATAGTAAGGGTTGGCAACGGTACCCGACGGTGCAATATGGCTCTCTCTTTAATGAACTACTAACTGTCCCCCGTTTTAATTGATGTGACATTTGAGCCATTTATCTCTGACATTTCAATGAAGGATGATTCTCAGCCTTGCCATTTACTTTTTTGGTGCTATTTTCTAAGAGCCATTTGCATTTTTCTTGCTGGAAAGAAAAAAACTGCTTTTTTGTCTCTCATTAGTTAATTAGAGAGCAACATGCACAATTAATAAAAATGAACATAGCCTAGTTTGATATAGGCTTGATGAAGGCTCATCGGGAAAAGGCTCTTTTCTTTATGTCCATCAGACGAGACGCGAAGGGGTCGCCTCTGCCGGAAGGTGACCGGAAGACGCCCTGCGTGACCTTTTAGCCGCATACCAACATGGAGCCTCCGGTGTGGCGCAACTTATGTTCCCAGCATGGGGAGAATCAGGCCCAATTAATCAGCATATGATTGCAGTGAGCAGCCCCCTCTGCTGGAGCCTTGGAGCCACGCTCTTTGAAATCATTAGGAATGCTCTTCTTGGCGGCCAGGAAAAACCACCATATGTGGCAGAAACAATTCTTGTCCCATTTGCGATTTAATGATGAAATAGCGAAAAGCGAGTTTTGATTATTTATTTATTTTTAAATAAGGGGCAGGATTTACCTAGACGAGCATACAGTTCACATGTATGACAAATTGCAGAGCCGTGAATCGAACCGTCGGTCACAAAAGCACTGTACAAAACGGCCGACTTGTTGGAATGATACAAGTTGCTTGACTTTTGAAAGTCAAATGAATGAACGCAATTACAGCAGATGGGTCCCATCTGTCCACCTCCGAAACAATTTGTTTGTACAGTAAGCATCGTTTGTCTTTCACGACAGGAACCAGCTTTTGTACGTGTGAACGACAGGCAACGAGCCGTATATCAAAGAGTCCGATTGTTTTGCGTAAAGCGGGCCACATTTAAAGGTTTTTTAAGATATCCTTTCAAAACAGGACTCGAACGATGACGACGGTTCCTTTGATTGTGAGCCGCATCATTGCCAAGGTGCGGTTGCCTGTCTGCGCTGATCTCTTTTGTGTGAGACTCGCCGAGCTGCTTTTCCTGCTCACTATTTTTGTTTGCGTCGGGTGCTGACGGACTTATAGCTCGCCGGGCTTCCTTTTGGCATATGTCGCCAGATGTTTGCGACAATAACAACCTCCCCGGCTTTTTTGGTCGTATATTGATAATAAAGGCTTTATTGGCACCTTTGTCCGACCGGTAGTGAGCGGTTGTCGTGTGTCCTGTTCCCTTTTCCTGTACTTCTAAAAGCTATCTAAGTTAACAGATTGAAATGCGAGCCGCTCTACGCAAGACCCCCTCAAGAAAAAAAGAAAAATAAACGAGTGCTTACTGCTCGTGTGTGGAAGGTTTAAGATGAGAAGCAAACGCTTCACAAAATTCCCACACACAATTGCGAGTGCTCTGCACCAAATCCTACTTTGGTCAATACCGAGACTGACCAGTGAGAGGCAGTGTGGTTCTACAGAGAACAAACAAAGAAGAAAAACTAGTTAGCAAAGGAGAACGAGAAGAAGCCAGGCTAACTGTTAGCTTATCTGGTAACGACATTGCAAACTATATTCCTCAAATGTTTTCACGTAAATTGTGATTGTAAAAAATATCGAACAAATTTGATATTCACGAAAAAGATAGGTCTTTATACACACGAGATAATCAGTCAATCATTTTTTGGGAGACAATCTGACAATCAGGCCTTTGCTAACTTTGATCGGAAAAACGTGTCATTCCACAAATGACCTCTCAGGAAAGCTTTCAGAGGCCTTTGCTGACTTTGATTGGAAGATTCCCGAAGTGTGTGTACCCTGCTAAATCTGGCTTTCATGCTGCCTGGCTTGGCAGAGTTGAAGCCATTTGATAAAGTCCTGACAGCTTGAGCTAGCCATGCTGTATTAGCTAATGTGGCTCTCTGGGCCTCCCACTGCACATCTGGGCTTTTTTTCTGGCATCCACCAAGTGTGCAATAGCCGTTATGCCCTCCGAATCCAACCTGTAAAACCGCAACATGTTCCTTTCTTCCTTTTACTTGAACACTTTCCTCGCCGAGTCCTCTCTAAAGAATTAGCCTGATGGCCACAAAGAGGCGGCACATTTCCCGCGTCCGCCTCCAGTGTCCACTTACTTAGCGCGCCTGTGTCCCTCCATGTCCGATGTGATTTTTACCTCCCTTTATTTTTCCGTCCTCCCCCACCACTGTTGACACACCGGCGTCCGCTGTGAATGCGCGAGCACTTTTGCAAATGAAGAGGCTTGAACTCCTGACAGGCGGTGTCGCCGACGCCATGACACACTGGCCCGCACATGCTGCGCGGCATAATGATGACATTAGGATCCAGTGATAATATCAGGACGCACTTCAGATAAATGACTGATAAACCAGGGGTTGTGCCTCTCGTATTACACGCTTGACAGAGCAGCTAATCAGTGTCCAAGTGACTGCTATTACATAAATCATGAGCTCGACTTTGATGCATATTCCAGCCGTGTTCCCTATTCATCACGTCATCTGAAGCGGGTGGGGGAGGGGGGAGGGGGCTGCCCGGCCAACACACATTTTAAGAGCACATTATGTTTTCATTAGAATTTGATATGATCCATTCCTGTGTTGATTTGATTGGATGCACTCGGGTCATCGGATAGGAAGAGGCCATGGAAAAGGTGTACGGTTACACCCGCGTAAGCACAATTCGCATTTACAGTAAAGGTACGTTTTAATTGCATCACTTTATGGATTTATTGGGAATACACCTTCTTAGCGGTGGACATAAAACAGCTGAGGTGAGGCTTTTCTTTTGTTTGGCTCTTGCAATAAAAAAAATAAATAAAAAAAAGGCAGCCACGGAGAGACGGATGCTCAAGTTAGCCACCGCGTACGTTTTTTTATCCGGGACTATTGGGGTCACAAGATGTGAAGGTGGGGGTGTTAATTTAATCCCCGTTCTTACCCAGAGCATGGCCACGCTCTCTAAGGAGCTTTATCTCTGACAACTGTGTCAAATTAGAGCGACCGCGAGCCCCTCATAAAGAATATGTCTGTCAGGCTACATTGTTCCCGCCCCGTGAAATATACGGCCGGTGGAGACAAAAATAGACGATAACGCCGTCGTGGCCGTCGGACTCCGACATGATGAAATCATTTTCCGGCCACGTGATCCTGTCAGCGAGACAAACCCGCTAATAAAAGTGACGCGGGGCCTTCAATAAATATGTCTGTATTATGTGGCCAATTATATCATCTCCGCATGCTAATAAAATGCTCGAAGAGAATTATTTAGAGAGCGTTATAAGCCGCTAATTTGTCGTAATTGTGCCGGCCCCGCACGTAATTGATGGGAGTGTAACATTCCATTAGGCACGCTACATAACTCCAGGTCGGTCTACTATGATAAGTGCCCGTCATTTATCTGGCCGCTATGGTAGCTGTCCCGCAGTCAAACATGTAAAACAACTCTTAATGTTCCCTCCCCGTCCCCTTTGGGTGTTCCACCCTGTTATCTCCGTCTCTTCAATTCTACGGGGACTTCCTTGGGAGACAACATTTTCACGGACCTTTTGACCCGAAGCATATTTTCCATTTGAATGGTCCGACTAGTGAATATTTACAAGCGCCTTTAATATATAATAGAGCTCATCTGCGAGGATCAGGAGCCATTTTCTGCTCAGTCAGCTCGCCGTTGGCCCCCCCCGTACGCTGGAGGTAATATTGACCCCTTTTAAAAAGCAAATGACCTACGCCTCATTTAGGCCAAGTACTATGCGTACGCTTTTTCTTTTTGTACAAGTCCTGAGGGCATACATGTTTATAACAAGGAAGCACTGGCTGTCTCCAATGTAAACATCTTAGCACTGTAATATTGTATCAGCGCAGTCCCAGAAGGTGGCAGATTTAATAATGTGGGTGGATTATATAAGAGAGAGAAATAAAGTAGTAATTTGAAATTGTTTGGGGACCTTTTGTGTCAGTGGTTATAGAGGCTAGGGGACAATTCCCCTCCCTCAGGCCACTGTTAAAAAGCCAATGACTTTTCCTGTACACGCGCAGCATTTTGGAATCTACATGCATTAGCGCCACCGCGGGCTTTTATCAGGCGATTAGTAATGCATAATACATTTGATTCTATTATCTTGCGATGAATGAAGACGAGTGAAAGGAAGGAGTGGATGAATAGGAGGCCGCTACGCAATATATATTTAATAGTGAAAGCGAGCTTGTTTCTTTTTTTTTCTTTTTTTTTTTGCTTGTACAACAACGAGCTTTTTAATCTCTTTCTTGCCCATGAAAGTCGCAGTAATTGCTATATTTCCTTTTTTGTTTCAAGGACCTTTGATGATCCCTTGGCTTGCATCAGAGGGCAAAGTCATTAGTGGAGAAATGAGCTCAAGTGAGGAGGAAGAGATTGCGGGGCTCCCAGCGTGATTGGGAACTTTGCTTCTTTGCCTTGCATCCTCATTTGGAATGCGCACACGCAAAAAGTGATCAGGACGATGAAATAATACGCACTTATTTATTCGCCAGTCTTGGCCTTTAGAACGAGCTAGGAAAAATAGATTCGGGCTGAATGATTTTGACAAATAATGGATTGCGGATTTTTTTTTTCACCTCAATATTGCGATTTACAATTTAGTATACTTGAATTTTTTTATCAAGATCCTCCTGTTTATTTTTTGTAGCAAACTCAAACAATAATCTGCATTACAATAAACACTATTAAATTGATGCTTTGATCATATATACATGTATATTAAAAAAAAAAAAGCTTAATTTTGGTCAGTCATAATAGTTTTTTCCCTTCCTTTTTTTTAAAAAAAATAAATTGCAACTTCTGCAACTTTAAAATTGCAACTCCACCATTAAAAATGCACCTCACTGTTCAGCTCAACCTGTAACGCGGAGAGGAGGAGCTGCATTACACATAAGTGGGAACGTGATAATATTGCCGCAGTCGAGTTGATCTGTGGGAGGGGGGGGGGGGTTCGCGCAGGTTGGCTGCATGCGGAAAACATGTGAAATCTGAAATGCTGTCACTCAAGCGGCGGTGCGCACTCTTGTTGCGGTTGGGTGACGGTGTCGCTTTCATGTAAATCACAGGCATCGGAAATAAAAGACGGGCCTGTTGACTCGTTTCATGCTGCGAATCGGCGGCCCGGCATGTGTTGCTCGGTCTACGCTCCACTCTCCTGTGGAAGCGCCGTCCCCTGGGCCCCCCCGGCCCCACCCAGCCCAACGCTGCTCCCAAGGGTGCACTGCATATAATTACCCACAATCCACCCTGAAACAGCTCTCATTTACAGTAATCAACAGTCTGTACTTCAAAAGATTCATGTGGCATCAAATAGAGGGTGCCAGCGTGTGTTAATACAAATGATGACGACTGCCTGCCGCTTACCTAGCCGCACTGGAGCTAACGACGAGGTTAACTAAGGAGAGCAAGCGAGATTTGCGCATGTGTGTTTTGGATCAGTTTAAGATGACATAAATACGATTTGCTACGAGGGGTCGCAGAAAAGTTGAAGGACGGATGTCACAAAAAATGTATATTTTAAAACCGAACAACTAAGTTTCCCGGCCTCCTTTGTGACACTTTTGTGTATCCCTGGAGGGATTCCTCTGGGATCCCCTCTATGCCCCCTTAAGGTTGCCCCAGCATGGATATTCTTCTTGGCTAGGAACTGTCAGATGCTCATCGTGAAATGATGCATAAACAGCTTTTCTCACCATTGTAAATGAAGTCTGGGTTTAAAATAAACCTTTTGTGACTCTCCTCATATCGGCGTTAACTGAATAATGAAGTGAACCTAATTTTTTTTTGGTGGAGGAGACAATTTTCCACAGCACACTAATGTGCTGCAACACAGTCGTTGGGAAGATGATGAGGACAGCACTGAAGTGAAATGCGCTGATAACAACTTCAAAAGCTGTCTTAGTTCAATATGAGGTCTGAACACAAGCAGCAGACAGAGTTAAGGGGGGGGGGGGGGCGAGTGTCAAGGGCTTTAATTTAAATGACTAACAAATTCACACACACACACACGCAAGTGAAGAAATGCAAGCTCATTTTGATCATTTGGCAGAACTGACGGTGGTCGGCGTGATAATGGTCATTATCATAAACTGGAGCCATCATTAGGCTTGATTTCAGATAATGGTCAGTGTGCAAACACAAAGAGGGGCCCTCTGGCCATTAAAGGCATATTAAGTGAATTAACTCACATCCAGTGTACTGTTGCTCGGGACAATAATAACACACTTCTCGTGTGAAGTCATTTCTCTTCAACCCCCCCCCCCCCCCTCTTCTTCGCCATTTACATTCATAACAATTTGCGGGCGCCGTACTAAAGTATTCTCGTTATCTGGGAAGAGAAGAAAAATGACACCTGACCCGCTCCTCCCAGGCAAACATTTGCCGTAGATTGTTTACACACAACACAACGTTTGGGCGATTATTTCCAGATGGCGCTTTGTATATGTTAATTTAGTCATTACATGATGTAAACATCATATAAAACATATGTGCTGCTAAACGAGCATAATTGTACAGCTAGTAAATAACGCAGCTCTAATGTCGTGTCAAAGCCGCCGCTGTAATTACGCAGAACAAAACACAAGCGTCGACGTGTAAATTGCTTTACGCCTTTCGCTACAGATTGTCTTCGAGTTTTTTTTTATGGTGACACTGTAAAGTGGCCATTTTGTTGAGATAAGCGGATAAAAGTAAGAGTGTAATGCGCTGGCACTGTAGTAAATTTCTGTTGCAGGCTCATTGCGGAAGAGGAGACAGAATTATATATTTTTTTGAGTCGGACTAAGTCTCGTACGAGTCTTTGTACAAGTCTTCAGTATGTTATAAATGGACAAGAGAAAGTATGTCCAAATGTACACGACATACCTCAGTGATTCTCTAATTCAAAGATTGGTCTCCCATTTACCTCATGGCCAAAAAAAAAAAAAAAAGCCTGCCTGCCTGGCGCGTGTTCCCCCACAAAGAGCGGCGTCAGACATGACATGCTCTGCTCTTCTCTCCAGTGGGAAGGGAGCAAGCTCCTCTCCTCCACAGAAGCTGCGTCTGACCCTCTGGCACCGTCGGGCCTCATCATTGCCGCTCCATTAGGGATGCAAGGAGCAGGTCTCCGAACGGGAACGGCTGCACCGCATTACTCCTGCTGGCGGCTCCCCTAGTGGCCGGGTCATGTCATGGCGTGGGTGCCCTGTGAGTGAGCTTGTAGCAGCTCTGCCCTTGACACGCCCCCTCCCCGGCCCTGTTTTTACTGCCTCCCCCCCCCTCGGCAGACCGTCCGGATGGGGCACTGGGGGTGCCAGCTGGTGCCAGCTGCGAGGGGAGATATCCAAGGTGGCGGACACCTGTCCTAACGCGCAGCCCCCACAGCTCCCACAATGCATCTGGTGCGGCCCCGCAGACCCATCGTGGGGAAATGAGGCGCTAACCTTGAGGAGAAATGCTCCCAGCGTCGCATTAAGAGAGGCCCTAATTGCCGCGCGCCCGCACTGCCAAATGGCATTAGGAAGTGCCGTCGTTTACTTTAACATAATGGCTCAGCGGGTTTTTTTGGCCAAACTTGCGAGGCTTCTCCAAAGTGCGGCAACGCTGGCCCGCGGTCACGCGCCGAAGCACTCCGGGACCATTTCCGAGGAGGACGTTTCCAAAGTCATTTGAGACTTTGAATCCGCTGAAAGGTGGAATCGGCCGTAAGAATGTAGCACGCCAGTGACCTGGGACTAACCCGAAACCTGAAATTGATTGATATTCCAATAAAGAGTGTTACGATCTTGGTCATGGAATAAATTAAAATCTAAAGTCATTTGAACCAGCAAAGACGATTCTGAACATACTGGGCAAATTTGTTTGGCAACACAATGAGGTTGAAATCTGATTGGCTAAAAAAAAAAAAAAAATTCCACCGGAAGCAGTGCAACCAAGAAAAATGCTACCAAATAAAGGAATTAATTCATAGAATTTCCCGAAACAAATATTTAAATTTATGTTGTGAATTAAAGTCAGCCACGTAAATAGCGTCCATTTGCGAAGTGGCGAGTGCATTAACTCTCCAAGCCGGCTGGCTGAGCGATTGTATTATTCATTCGCTTTTGTATCGGACTTTGTCGTTTCAAAGAAATACTGGCGCGGTCCACTCAGTGTGATTAAATTAAACAAGCGGGCTCATTACATTATGCATACTGTATCAAGAATAGCCCTGACCGGTCTGCAGCCGTGCGGCTTTCCCGCCGAGAATGATCACGTTTTGCCGCTGTGCTGGATTTTGGGGCAGCCATTAGCAGAACAAAAATCACCTTTGATTTAATGAAAGGTCCTCGTTTGCTTACCGGCGCCGCTCACTTACGGGCACATGGTTAAATTAGGCAGCCCCCCCCCCCCCCCCCCTCAGCATACTCTTGTCTTTGCCTGTGTTGGAAGGAGACACGGTCCCATCTCGTGCACTATAATGCCGCCATGATCCTATGATGTTCTGTTTCAAGTCCTGTCAGGAATCCACCGCAAGGTGCTTCTAATTGCAGATACACCTCAGCACTTGAAAGTAATGAATGTGAGCACGGGCAAACCTCTAAGGATCAAACGCTAGTAATACATCATCAGTTCTGAAAAGGGTAATTCGTTTCCCTTCGCCAAGCAAAATATTAGAAGTTCAGATAGGGGTTTTATTATTAATTTATCCCCCTCCCCGCAATACGTGTTTTTGTAATTGAAGAGCTATGAATAAAGTAAGCCATATATCTTAGCCGGCCACGACGCGTCCCGTTGACGAGACGTGGGATTTGACTGTGTAAATGTTGTTTGTAGCGAGTGGCGACAAGGATGATTCTTCCTCAAACACACTTTGGTGATATGTTTGATTGGATTTTTGAGCTGCGTATTTCCCAAGACCGCAGCTAATCATATTTTATTATGTCTCATCCCAGATTTATGGAGTCATTTGGTGTACTTGGGCTAGTCCTTCTTGTTTTGTTCGGATAAAGGCTGGCGCTGTCGGCGGGTCTTAAAATGAAGTGTTTGGTGTTAAATGGACTGACCTTTTTCGTTTTGCGCCAATCCGAGATGGTATTTGCAGCCTTTTTCCCGTTCCCACGAGCCGCACGCAAACGGCAAATGTTATTGGGAAACTTTGCCGCTTCGCCGGATGCCTCCGAACACCAGAGGTGGCAAAAGTAGTCACGCTTGGCAGTCAAGTAGAACGCACACTGTTGACACGGGAAAAAAAAGGAGAAGAAATGATTTCCTGTACCTCAGTAAAGTTAAAAAGTACTAAATTGTGTTTAAGTACAGAAGTCAAGTCCAAATGTGGCATGAATATTACAAGAAAAAAGTTGTAATATTATGAGCCTATCTTGAAAGAAGAATATTTTGAATATTTTTCATTTTAGTTCCTTTTTTTAAAAGAATTTTCCTTGTCTGTTCTAAATACAGATACGGTACTTTCAATTAGTATTTAGAACAATTTCTTTCTTTTTATTTTTTCATTTTAATGTAGTTTTTATGATTTTTAGGTTTAGCTTTAGAGAAAAACAAAAAGTGACTACTGTGTAACTATAAAGTAAATGACAATCTAAAACTTCCTTATTCTGCATGGATGTTTTAAAAAAAACAAAAAAAAAAACATTTGAACTTATATTTTATTTCATTAACAAAAAAACAGCAACAGAGTATTTACTCGGCTGAACGCGGCCACTGCCGAAAAGTATCAGCTCGCTACGGTGCCGCGGGGACTCAGTCAAAACAGCTTCGGCAGTTCACCAAAAGTCAGGCCTCTCATTGCCGCGTGACCTTTTGCGGCCACCGAGCTGTTGACCCCGGGAGCGGCGGGGTAAGGAGTTCAAAGCCCAGCTGTCGGCGTGTGATCCACTCGTCCGGGCCACGGTGGCCTGCCGCGGGGCCGCTTCCCCCCCGCCGCCGCAGAAAGCCGAGCTCGGGATACGCTTTGCACCTTCAATGGTGCTCTAAACTGCGCAGACTCAGCGGAGCGCGGCGTTGTTTGCGTGTTGGCGGGATGTAATTTACGGCCCCGCGATGAAGGCGTTGCGCGGGGACCGGCGTGGCGGCTGCTCGCGGCATCTGCTCGCGCGGCCGCTGAGGAGCCGGCATAACAATGTGCCATTCACGGGCCAGATGATGTCCAACTGTGATGTGGAGCTTGGACAGGAAGGGCAGGAGAAGGGCAAAAGAGACAGGTGAGCCTGATGGACTTTTGCAACTTCCAACTATGTGACCTGTTTCTGTTATATATACCACCAAAAACATGGATGAGTGACGAGTTCATTCGAAACACGTCTCTGTTATAAAAGGGTGTGCATACTTGTGCAACCTTTTTTTGCCACCTTTTGTTATTTTTACTTTGCCTCTCCATTTATATTTTGTTTTTAGTTGTAAAGATTATAGGTCACATAAATGGTAGAAAAGTTTTCAAAAGAGCTACCTTGGTCTCATTACATTATAATACAAAAGGCATATTAACAGGGGTGTGTAGACTTTTTATATCCACTGTATGTCGGAACATTTTGCAAAAAAAAGTGAAAAACACCTATATACGTGTTCACATCCATGAAATGACCACAACAAATCATGAAAATGATTCCTCAAGTGAAATTCTTATATCTCGGCATCTGGTTGACTGCCATATTCAATTCCTTGTTATTCCGGGGAAGAAGCAGAAATCGGAGGGGCGCGCTGTGCACTTAAGGCGAAGGTCTCAGCGCCCTGTCATGTGCACTGTTCAGTTAGGAGGTGACTAACCCCTCGGGGGAGGAGAGAGAGCGCTGGGGGGTCCGAGGTGTAAAAACGGAGCAAACCGCGAGCTGATAAATGAGCCTCTTCCGAGCTGCATATGGTATGTGTTTTAAAAGCGACTCCCCTTCGGCCCTCCTCGTGGCCGGCCATCCATCCTTCACGAGCGTTTCGGGGGCCCTCGGCTACGCGCGGGGGCCCGGGCTTTGTTGCCAAGACAGGCCCCCTACACGGGCCGCATATGGGACGAGAGCCCGGCCAGGCTGGGTCGACTCGGAGAGGCTGTTAGGGGAGCCCCTCGCATCGGGTCATTGTTAATTTACACTGACTTTGTAAGCTATTAGTTTGACAAAGAAAGCGGTTTGTCACTCCGGATGTACACCTGCTACCTGACAATAACAGAAGTAAGATTGCATGGCCGAGGAAGTCAAAAGGCGCGCGAGCAAGTGACAGCCAGTCTGACGGTTTTGCTAATGTGACAGTGAGGCAATGGATGGCGCTAGCGGTGTGCAAAGTCCGTCTGCGGATTGTTTTTTTTTTGGCCCGCCGCATATTCTCAAAATAAAATCAAGCTGAGAGTCAATATAAATAGAAATGCAACAAAAATTTAAGGATACAGAATAAATCGCACTTTTTCATTTAGAAACGTTTCAAATGTTATATTGTAAAACATACAGGTAAAAAAATAGCACTATTTTTTTTTAAACAGTAGTCAGAATAGTGAATCGGCTATTAGCATGTTTTTATAAATACAAAGTTACGTTTTTCTGAGTATGGCCTTAAAATATTTTATGACTCAGATACAGATGAAGTGATTTTTAACTCATGAGCTAGCGAGCTAGCGCCGCTCATCGTGCTGTGTAATGCATCAACTGGGATATATTCCAGCAACTGGACATTTTAGTCAGATACATGTTTGTTGATGGATGAAGTAGCAGCCATTTTGCAGCTAATAATAGTGCTACATGATTGACAGCTATGTGGTTTTCTTTTAGCTAGCCACAATTGAGCACAAAACAAGAGCTGAATTTTTTTAAGGCGTTGAAGCCTCATTTGAAGTACTTGCCGATTTTATTTTTCCCGACCATTCCAATTTGGCAGGGTTGTGATTAACGCTCTTCCCTGCGGTGTGTCAAATTTACAAGACACATTTATTTTCATTTTACACGGATTTGAAGAGTTGTTCCGTAGCAACCGCGAGAAGACTGCCTATAAACAGCGCTGCTGCGTTTATAGTAAATTTCAACATGTGACAATAGCCCTTATAGATTGAAGTATCGCTCATTTCCACACCGGCCTTTATTGGCCCGCCGTCTTTCAACCGGACACACGTGCCCTCCGGTAATTCCGCAGCACCTTTCCCACCTCGCCTTATAATAGCAAGCGGCTCGCGCAGGCTGCCCAACGTATACTACTCATTGTTTACTGTACATGCAGGTCCAGAGTAATAATAAATAAGGAGCGTGTGTGCCGTGCCAACATGATTGATTACGACAGGGAGGCAAGGTCAGGATGGAGGAACAGGCCAGGGCTGTCCGACTCATTGAGTTAACACTGTATCCGTATTGTATGAATGTCACCAGCGATCCGGTGATTTATTACTACAGCCACTGCTCAATTCTGCTTTTCTGCCTCCCCCCCCCCCAGCCCGCCCGCTCCGCCCGCCGGCACACCTCCGCCGCCTCGCTTTTGCTTCCTGACCGAGATACGGCGCGGAAAGCAAAGTGTTGACAAAAATTCTGCATGTCAGCACGCAGGTTACGTCTTCACGTGGAATATTTATTCTCATTTCTATCAAATTAGGGGGCTTGGTGTTTCCCCCCCTCTCTCTCGCCCGCCCGTCGCACACTTCTTGGCAAACGTAATACGATCCGGTGCAAGAATTGCATCAGAAATTCTCCGACATTAAATGGGGGGGAATAATGTGCGATGCTCGGTTATGATGGGCGACAATGTGTTTATTATTGGAGTGTGCAGAAGCTGAGCCGCATCATCTTGAAGTGTTTTTCCTATTTTTGCTCCTCTAAATCTGAGTAAAAGAAGCCAAATATGAGCAGTGATGCAACCCGATTCAACTACAACCACAAAATTATTCCAAGGAACAATTAAGACTGGCCGAATAGCAAGTTAAAATAAATTGTTTTTTTAAACTTTGTTTTCTTTAGAGACATTTTTTTTAAGCAGTCAGCTTTTTCTAATATAAAACGTGCGCCTTGCTTCAATAAAGGCTGATGTCCAATACCTTGGAAAAAAAAAAAAAAAAGTCAACTGAATTGTTTATTTGCTTGAATAACACCTACCTTCCCACACACACACACATACATGGTAAAAAAAAAAAAGTCATTGTCACTTGCAACAATATATACTGAAGTGGACTTTTCCTTGCAGAGGATCTAACCTTTCGTCTCGGACTGAATACACAATGCCCCGGTGGACCTGTGGACTGCTCACTCTTTAGTGCATGTCAAAAAGACACCAGTCTGGACTATTTCCTCTGGGAGGCGGGTAAGCAAGCGCCACGCTCTGTCAGTTAGCGTAAAATGTTTCAGACTGAAGATGGATGGAGACGATGCGTCACTACGGCTCAAGCGGGCTTTCACCGCTGCCATGGCCGTGTCGCGGTCACATCAAGCCAAGCGACCGCATCGCCACCACCCGTCCTTCCTTTTGAGTTAGCATACGCGCCGCGCGACACAGCTTGTGGCCTTCACTCACTCAAGAGGGGGGAGGAAAAGCACAATCACGGGTATCATGAGAGGTTGTTTTATTTTGTTAGCTAGCAGGATGACACAAAATGATTATGTTAGCTACAGATCTAGGTTTATTTTATAAGGCATGATTATTGTACATTCTAAAATATTGATAATGTTACACTGCACAATATTTTCGCCTCATCCATTGCTCATTTCCAATGTAGTAAATGATTTTAGATGTGTTTAAAAATGTTAAAATCTGATATCTATTTTGAAATGTTTCGTTATCAGTATTACAGCACAATGATAAAACTTGAAGCAAGCACGCTTGACCTCTTTATTTTTAGAAGAACTACGCCAACGATGGCAAACTGCAAAGTCCCCATTAGGGTTGCAGTTGATCTGGAGCCTATCCCAGCTGACCTTGAAGGCGAGGAAGGGGAGGAGTGGTGGCCAGTAAATCGCAGGGCACACATTTAGAATCAATTTCACACCTACGGACAGTTAAAAGTCTTCAATGAACTCAACATGGCTGTTTTTGGAATGTGGGACGAAACCCACGAGAGCGCAGGGGAAACTTGAACCGCGGACATAAAAGTCAAAATAAAGCAACTCACCACTTTGATGAATTGTGATGTCTTATACGCCATTGGCGAGTCAACTTCATGCGTTGTGCTGGACGAAATGTCTGCAAGTGTAAAAAGAAGTGAACATAAAAATGATTTCAGTGGCAAGGACATTTACGGCAATATAACGTCAACATGTTTCAGCATGTTGCGATCAAAATACCACGTCGTCCCAGACTGCAATAGCAATTTAACTAAACCAAATATTAGTCCAGTAATTCACGGTAAAGATAAATCTTTTCAGTTTAGAAAGTCAATGTTTGAGTTTGGCGCTTGTATTTCTTTTTTAAACAGCCTCTATTCCCTTTTCTTTACTCTCCGCAAAGGAATAACAAATGTAATGCATTTTACATTATGTTTTGATTTGGACGAGAATGTGCAGTGTTCCCAATACGAGAAAGAAGAACCGTCGTAAGGATTTGGAGATTTGCTGGCTTTTTAAACACAGAGATATTATTCTTAAAGAGATTTTCATACAAATAATGAATGGAATTACGACTTGCATTTTGCGTAGGCTCGTGATAGATTAAGGCAAATTGTGATTTAACTCAATTAATTCAGATTATGTGTAGAGCACATTTAAAAAAAAAAGAAAAAGAGAGTTGAGCACTGTGCTGCACATTTCATTTCAAGGACCTAAAGGTTTACAACACTGTAAAACTACAGGATACAAAACCAATAAAACACAATATTGTGTAACATCAATAAAAACTAAAAACAATCATAGAAAATAAATAAACAAAACTAAGCTAGTTTTTAAGCTATCAAAACATTTAGTAAAATGAATTCAATTGATATATTTGTAATTTCTAATGTATTTTTTTTTTAATAATCTAACTTTAGGGTCCATTTTAAATACCCTAAAAAGATACTGTTGGCTTCTCTTAAAGGCAAAGTTAAGGCATAGCAGGTGTTTTTATTCTAAATACGCAATAGGTTTGTTGGCCTTTGGTGGAGGTCAAATGTACATTTTAGTGAAGTTTGACTTCTCCTGTGAAAAGAGGGGAAAAAAAGCATCTTTCACTGTCAGTATCTCCCAAAATGTGACTATAATCTCAAAAGGCAGAAGATTATAAATAAAACAAACCGCGCGTACAAAAAAAAAAAAAGACACGGCCGGTCTGCTGAGACGAGACCTTGACACGGAAAGTCTCAGAGTGGTGACCTCTTCATTTGACCCCGGCCAATATGTTTCCACAGGCAATTCCATAACTCTCCGGCCAACATTTAAAATGCTTCCTGTTTGCCAGGAAGTTCCACATCACTCTGTGGGAGCAGCTTCGGCGGCAGCAGCTCGACCGTGCGAAACGGCCCGCCGCCGACTTAATTTATCCACGACGATGTCTTTTTGCGGAAGAGGGCACGGTCGCACACGTGCGAGCAATCAGGTGAAAACGAGCGAGCGAGCGGCCGGCCTCACACAACACGCACGGACGTAAACACCGGCGCACGTCTGCATGGATGACGAGTTATTTCTTTCCCACTCTCTCTGTCTCTTCACCACTCACTCACCACTTCACCGTGTTGTTATTGGAATGTGTGCGTGTGCGCGCGCACGTGTGCGTGTGTGTGTGCTGGTGCGGACTGTGAAACTGATGAATGACCAAGCATGGCAGATTCATAGTCCGGATCCTGGTGCAGCTGGAGAGGAAACTAATGGCAAGCTGGGACTGAGGAGGTCTCAGAGCTAATACCTGTCTCTTCCATCAGGAGACCTAGGGGCATTTTTTTACACCCAGCCAAATAAGAGAGCCCCCCCCACCCACACATACACACACTCCACCCCCCCCCACACACACACACCAGCAGCACTCCTACTTTTAACACCTTCCAACTCTTGCGAAGCCAAAGCCAGCCCTCCCTTCAAGACGAACGGCCAAATATACACATGTACGCATGCATGCACACACAAGCACTCAAGCCCGCAAACATGCGGCAACATAAAGACGTACAAACAACCCCCCCCCCCTGCGCTTATCCCCCGCTGAGCCACCTCAAAAACTTTAATAGTGAAACGTCAGGCATCAGCTGTCGGAGAGTAAATGTGCGTCAAAAAGACAAGGATGGGCACTTTACTGGACATTGCCTTTTGCTCCCTGCTGATCAGAGGCTAATGTCCCTGCGTTTGTAAAGGGTGGGGCGGGGGACACTCATGCAGCTTTAATTGTGCCTGTGGAAAATGTTGCGGTTTGTACCCATTTCCCCCAGCAACCGGGTTTAATATTGAACCCCGGTCCCGATGCATATATTAATGTTTGCAGTCATGCGCCTCCTGATGTTCTCCTCATTAGCGCTCTATAGCCATCCCATCCACAGAGCCGAGCCGCGAAATAGAATCAGAGCGCAGAGTGGAAGTCATTAGTCAGGTTTGAGTGTGCATATGTTCAATTGACCCGCAGTATGTAAATTCTTGCGATGCTGGCCTTGCATATGGGCCAAGTGGCTCACTGGAGGCCCGTCCGGCATGGTGCCTCATTACCGAGCGCCTTCTCAGAGTCCTCACTGTTAATTAGGGAGCCTTTTGTCCGTCACGTGACTCCTCCGTTCTGACACTCCGAGGTCACGCTAAGGACTTATGGATCCTCCCCAACCCGCCCGCCGCGGTCGTCGGTCCCGGCCGCGAGGATGTTTGCGTTCACATTTTTCATTTTCTTCACTTTCTTCGATCCAGCGTCCCGCTCATTCATCAAAGTTCGCCGGGCAAAGCTTGGAGCGCAGAGGAAATTCCAAAAATGGAACACATTACGCTTCGGGCCGCAGGTTGATTTTTGATCGGGTTTGAAGCCAACGTTTTTTGGTCTTTTTAAATTTAAAAGAAATTATTTTCGGATAACGTACAGTGGTGCCTCTGAGGTCATAAAAACAAACTGAAGCAATTATGCTACCAAGCTAAGAATATGATCCATGGCTAAAATCTCTTCTACTGCTTAGACTTCCCTGTAATTATCTTTCTTAGGATCATGGCAAGGCTACCAACTCCTGGCTCATCACCAAAAACTGAAAAAAAGTTAAAAGTTCTTAAAAAGCAATGCCAAATTGTGTCCGGTATTTATTTTTTACCTATCTTGTTTGTATAAAAACAATCTAATAAATAAATTATAATCATATTAATAATAAATACATAACAAATTCTAATAAATAAGAATAATAAACAATACATAATACAAATAAATAAGAAATATTGTCCTCATTTTTTAAAAAATACAGATAATTCTAGCAATTTTTATTAGAATTTCATTTTTTTCAGTTTTTACTCGTCTCTGATTTCAAAACTAATTATTCATCAGTTTTGTTTTGAAGCTACAAGAAGTTGACAGTCATAATGAAGGACACGTGACTACAGTGCGGCCCGCGACAAAAATGAGTTTGACATCTCTGCTGTAAAGGGATGTGCAGACAGAACAGCATTAGTACTAGTAGTGAGCCATGATTTGGACTAGGTTGGTATTGGTACACTCCAAGGAAGGAACATTATGAGGAAAAAAAAAATAGGACAAAATAGGTTGGCACAGGATTGGAGGAATGATGTGATGTACTGTACGGGTGCACTGAGAAGGCAATTTGTCACCTCGTGAGGAAGAGACACCGTGAGCAGAGAATAGAATTTGAAAAGAGGGCACAGGACAAGACAGGATAATAGGACAGGACAATCCGGAGGTACGGATGTAATTCCACTTCTTCAAAGTCACCATCATAGTTAATTCCATTTTCATTTCCAAGGACCGCTATTGTTTTCTCCTCGTTTCCCCATCAAGTACTTTTCTTTTTTTACCTTTTCACCTGCTTGTCAGACTTGCGAGCCCCTCGGTGAAATGATCTCCAGGGCAACAACAACAAAGCACTGTCAAGATCCCCGCGCGGCATCCTGCGGCTTAATTGTTATTAATTTACTGCAATTAAAAATGTGTCTCTCTCTCTTCTCTCTGGGTCTTTTTTTCTTCATGCCTTGACAAGCATGGATATTGTTTACACGCAAAGAGAAACTGTTGAGGAACATTTCCAAGCAATGTCACCATCTCTGCATCGCTCCGAGCAATTCCGGCGCACAACGCGATAAAGCCCATATTTGAATAGGAGCGGATATCAAACACATTCATTAGGTTACATGCTTCACTTGATTAATTATATCTGAAGAAAATTGCGGGCACTTCGGATCTTAGTCTGCTAGTATCGCCATGTGCCACGGATCCCTAATTTCCAAAAGAAAGGGGAGGGGGGGGGGGTTGATGGTAAGGGGGGGGGGGGGGCTGAAGGGGATTTTTTTTTTTTCTTCTTCTTCCCTTCCCAGTCTATCCCGGACAGCCTGCCTCTCTCTCTCCCCAAGGAAATGAACGTATTCAAATGTATCTCCATCAATGAGCACAGTAATTATGAATTCAGCACTAATTAGTAGATACACTACTTTCCTTGCATATTTGATTTCCACTGTGAGATGTTAATAAGGGAAGTGCCCATTTTTGTCCTATCTCATAAAAATTCCAGAGTGTTGGCGAGGGGGGGGTGATGGAAGGAGGGAGGATGGGGGGGCGTTGGATGGGGGGGGCAGATGGCGAGAGGGAAGCAGGGGATGCATTAACTATGCATGGAAGTCGAAAAAAATAAGTTTGCAGATAATTGGCGTGGTTACTGAGGGGCTAAAACAACACTGCTTACCTTAGTTAACATTCTGCTGGCTAAAGATGCCTTTAAAAAACAGACACGCTGGCATTGTCGCGCTTTGCTAGGCAAATAAAGGCGCGCCAGACCCCGAACACAATGGTAACATGTTGAATTACTAATATGGCAGCACTCAGCACATATTAGCATTTGAATAATAGACAACCACTCGGTTTTTTTTTTTTCCTTTCCTCGCCCTCCCCTCCCAAATTTTGATATCTTTTCTCAAATGTCATGAAAAAGTAAAAAGCCCCAAACTGTTTCTTGCTCTCTCACAACGCCAAGGGGTAATTACACGATTTTCCCTGAGAGAGAGAGCGAAATAAGAGAAACCCTCCCCTTCTTTGATAATGTTGCGGAAACGTATTTACAGTGCACCGCAAGGCTTGTGATTTATTAATATTGGGAGACGCCTTTTGTTGCTTTCCCTTCGCCGCCCCGTGATTAGCGCATGCCTGCTACGCCGACTACACGGGCTAAGTGGATTAGATTATCAAAGTGGCGTAATATGGAATAAAATGGACACTCATTGGAAGTGAAGGACTTTGCGTTCTCGGATTAGCGAGCAGATGGTCAGCCCTTATGCGCCAACGCTCCGTGTCGGAGGCCGTACCTTTAGCAAACAGCGCTGACATATTTCTGGACAAGGCACACTCGCATTGGATACACTGGATTTATCTAATTAATCCAATCATCTCTTCTGAGTGGGGGATTTCGGTGCCCGTCCCCCGCCCCTCCCGTCCCTTTTTCTTTTCTTGCAATTGGCGTCTTTGTAGCCGCCTGCCAGGCTGCCCCCCCCCCCCCCCCCCTCACTCGAGGAGACCGTTATGACCAGGCGATGCCCGTGCCAGCCTCTGGCTGCCGCAGTGAGATAGTGGGTGCAAAAAAGAGGCAGAGATAAAAAAAAAAAAGGAAAAAAACAAGCAAACAAATGCAGATGGAAGGAGGGGGATGTCACATTCACACACAACTCAACAAACCCGAACGCAACAGTAATGCGACCTCCGCAAGATCAAATGACACAAAAATGTAACAACATGGTAATACACATTTAACAATCTAAAATTCAAACAACGCTTAATGATGGCTGCGATGTCAATTCAAGCGCAAAGCTCCACCAAGGCTGAACGATCCCGATTTGGATCAGCACCAAATTTGTACGCCTTCGTACCCGCCCACCTCCTGCACATGACTGACTTTTCTCATTAATATTCATGTGCCTAATAAGGACGTAAAGAACGTACACATGTGATCATAACGTAGTAACGCTACCAAAAAAAAGGATTTCATAAGAACCAAAGAAAAGCGGCCATATTGTGCTGAATTGTTAGCAATTTCAAATCTAAGCAAAACTCAACGAAGGCTGTGATGTCAATTAGAGCGCGGACCTCCACCAAGGCCCAATGACCCTAATTTGGATCAGCACCAAATTAGACGCCTCCACCTCCTGCATACGCCTGAATGTCCTCATTAAAATTCATGCATCTAATATGTAAGTAAGGAGAGTCATGATGTCTTTTACTGAAATGATCTGATAAATTAATAGCTTTGAAGGTTTTTTTTTTTTTTTAATGTTTCTATTGTGAATAAAGTCATGCTATCGCATTTCTGCGTCTTCAACAATAAGGAGCGCCATTGTGCCAAATGTAAGAACTCCTCGTTGTTTGTTACAATTTGCGACGGCGCCGGTTGTTGGCAAAGCACTCGGATGTTCCGACTCTTTACTGCACTATATAAAATCTTTATAAAGTGTCAACGCGTGTGAATACCTAATCAGCGTATAAACCCTTTGGAGATGTTTTATAACGCTGTCATTTATTATTTGATGCGTTTGCTGTTATTTAGTATTTTTGCATAGTGCTGCTAGGTTGCAAAAGAAAAAAAAGAAAAAACCTTCCTCTGTGAAAGTTCGCTATAACTCACGTGGGAACACATTGAACAATACGTCTGGTTATGATGATATTATGGGATGATGTAAAATGGGACTGCTTAGTGTAGTGTGATGCCGTGCGCTTTTTACAGCATTCCATAAACGCAATAATAAAGATTCTGCTGTCCCTAATATTGTGGCCGGCGCACAGATATTGACGGTTTCCGGCACACGGCGCGCCGCAAATACGCACTGGGGAGGTCAGCCACTCTTGAGATCTACTTAATCTGTGATCAGATAAACTACAATAAAGCCAAGCCGGGCGATGGGGGGCTATTATGAATGACGTGTTTGTCGCTCAAACAGTGGTGATTCGCGCGCGCGTGCAACAAACACGCACGCATACACAAAGGCGGCCCCCTCGCACTCTTATTTGACTTTGTGTGTGCTTCGATGGGTTTATTATGACAGGCTGAGCGGCGGGGAGGGAATTAAACTGTTAAGCAGACATCAGAGGCAGTCTAATGTTTAATGCAGGAGCCGGGGCATGTGCTGACTGATAATGAATACAAACAGGCCAACGTCTTATTTGTTGTGCTTTTCATTGGGAGCGACTGGGGTGCTTGACATCCACAGCTAATGTACTGTACGGAGGCCATTGTTCAATCCCCTCACCCCTCCCTCCTCCCGTTGCCGCGCCGCCATATCTCTTTCTGTCTCCCTCGCTCTCATCGCACTTGTCTCCTTTTATTGTGCTGATTCTTCAAAGCTGCCACTTGTCACCGGCGTCAGCCGCCGCCGCCGCCGCCGGCCGGCCGGGCCCCGACGTTGTAATTCCCGCTTCTATCTCCATCGCGATAATGTGTTGATGGGCCGCGGTAATAGTTGTTAAAAGGTCACCCAGTGTGCCGTAATTGGCTCTTTCATACTCCACTACGTTTACTAGGACAGAAGGCACGACCTCGCTGGCAGAGATGGTAAATATGCCATTTTGAGGCCGTAATTATAAGCCGGCGCAGCCTTCCCGGATCTCCTCCTTTGACCCCTTCGCCTCCCCGCACTCTCACTTTGGAGACGGTCCGCCAGTTGGCAAGCATTCCGCGCCAATAAGGTCCAATTTAAAAAAGAAAAACACAACCTAATTAAATAAAGCAGGCGGGCTGTTTTATTACGACGTGTTTTTGATAATCTTACAAACTTACACATTTACTTGGGCAACAATTTAATCACTGACTTTGCATTGTGACAGCCCAGGGAATAAATAGTAAATATATGTTTTTGTTTTTTTTCCTCTGCAACCACAGCAGCTTCCGCTTCTGTCCTAATTAGGTAGAAACACAATAATTAAGTGGAAAATATGATTTATGTTACTTGGGCATTAGGTGTTAAGTTGAATCAATGGAGTAATTAATACAGTCATACAAAAGGGGGCCGATGTGCCGAAGAGGCGTAATTGCGCTAATCACGCAAATAGTAAACACGTGCATGAGAGCATCGCCGAGATTAGCTTGCTACAAAATAAGAGGAAAAAAAAAAAGTGGCACGGTGCCGCTATGATTTCATCATGCCGCCGTTGCTGATTGGCTTGGAATGCTCTGGAAATTTGCACTAATTAACGATGGAAGAGCACAGATCAAAAGTGGATGGAAACATATTCCACGACGGATGCTGATTTGTTTGAAGCCAATTCAAATGTCAATCTTAAAATTAATCCAATGAATAAAATATTCTTGTGCTACTATGTTCACTTTTTATGAGCTCCATGTGTATTTTTCTTGTCATTTTAATGATATTAACTGTGCATTGAAATGGTACACTGTCGTCCCTTTTTCAATCCAAAATAAAATGCAATTTTAAACCATGGATGTGTGTTTCAAAACAATTTATGTTGTGCATAATCCAGAAAGATATTTCAGATTTCTATTGTGTACTTGTTTTTTTGAAGATAGAAGAAAAATACATTTGGAGTTATGGTTTTGTGTGGAGTGTCACATTCATCTCAAATTTTGAATTTGAATTTTTTCTAGAATTGCTTTATTAGTGTTGCATTTTTAGAACCATCTAGCTTTATTTGGACACCCACATGATTAAAATTTGCAAATTTATATTCAACATAATTTATTTCACTTATTTCTGGACAGTACTTTATTTTGGGGGGGCATGTGATCAAACGGTGTTTAATATTAACATTTAAAACTAAACTTTTGTGCATTTTTTTTATGTTGTACTTTTTGTGGCTATGTAATTTGGTGGTAACAGTTTTATCTCTGTTTTATAAAATATTTGCGTTTCTGTGTGTGAAATCAAAACACATTATTTAGCATATGCTGCGTTTGGATATTTTCAATATATTTTGACATGTACAAAACCATGCAGCCTTAAGGAGCGGTCTCCTGGTAGCACACATGTTGCCACTATTATCACACGCCGTCTTTGCTGCATATTGCCAGATTTTTTTTCCTTTCCTTCTTTTTATCCAATATGCCCGACAAGCTGTCCGTGATCAAACCTGATATTGCTGCTGTTGAACGACGTGTCACAAACATTTCATGTATTAAAGTCAATATTCTGCATGGGGGCGGGGTATAAGAGGATCCATAGCACCTCCCTGTGGCACTGACCATCTTATTATGAGGCGTGACTCGCTTCATGTCTCCATATCTCATTCGCTTTTATCCACCTAGGAGAATTTTTTTTTTTTTTAAGAAATCCTTTTGAATTACAAAAGCATCCAGACAGCAGGGGAGGCGGAGGAAGGAAAAAAAAAAAAAAAAATGAGTGAGTGCTTATTTGAGGAAACTTATCATCCAGTCAGACAATATATGCTCCCCGATTGAAAAGTGCTGCCATCACTGTAATGCGGTTATGGTAACTGCTCGGGCTGAAGTCGCCAAATCTTATTGTAAAATCTCCTACGATATCATAATAACGCTCCGGAGCGGGGGCAGCAGAGTTTGACAATAATATATCTGTGGAAATCTACCCCCCCTCCTCCCACTCCTCCCTGAACCCCCCCCCCCCCTCACCTCCTCCACCGCTCCTCCTCTGCGAGAGGCACATCAGAGGAGACATTTGCGCTTTATGAAGTGCATTCATTTGGCCATTTGCCATGTTTCCTCACCAGAGGACGGCGATGATGAATGAGAGAAGAGAAGAAGCAGATTTTCTCTCCCACCTCTCGGCGCTCCCCTGTGATTACTAATACAGAGCCCCTGCAACCTCCCACACTATATGAAAACTGTAGGCTTGCTCTCATATCCCGGGTAATCCGCAATTTCCCAGAATCATTAAACTGAGACTAGCATCTCTGATGGCTGGGCGATACTTGACATATTATGATTATTATCATAGCAACACCTTGTCGTTCCCCGCCAAGTGGCTCGGGGTCGCCTGAAAAATCGATGTGGAAGACTGGCGTAATAGCCTTTCGACGTTGATGCCTTTGACAATAAAAGCCCCCCTTTTGCATGTGTACGACAAAATCAACATCGGGCCTACTCTGATTTTAACTTTGAGATTTTTCTGGATCTCCAGAGTGAGACGCCGTGACGAATGGGAAAGTTTGGAGTTGGGATGCAAACTTTGAAGCGCTACCTGTTTTCATTCTGTGAGGCGAAACGGGTTTGTGGCGTCGCGCTCGGATGCAATAGGAAGCCTTTTGGTGCCTCCCGGGCTCCGATGTAAAAATATTTGCATGAATGTGAAACACATGAATATGGATCGTCGGAGTAGTTGGTATCGCGCGAGCAAAAAGGAGAAGAAAAAAAAAAAGCTCTATAAGTTAGTCCCGCTTTACGACAACACTTCATAGTTATGATGTGACGACAGCCTGGTTTCACAAGTGCTTGGTGGAACTTGAAACTCGGCACTTACTGATGTGAGCAAACGCCCTCGATGACGCAATCCAAAACTATGTAACACTCTCGTCAAAAACTACAAATGTATCCATTTTTTTGACACGGACGATTCACCTGACACTCGTCTGCGTGTGCGTTCGACATTGCCATCATTCAATCGGAACCTTTTCCACGCTCCTGGACCGAACGCCGCCTCTGACCGTAAGTGGCTGGAAGTGGAGGCGAGTTGAACCGCGGCGCGATGGAACACTCCAACGTCCAAATGCATCATTGACTCGGCACTCGCTTTTCTGATTAATTGCCGCCCTGAGGTAAGAGCGATGGAATTCGCAAAGTTGAAATGCTGAATCTGCCGCTAGTGTGACGGTGGGAAGCCGGGGAAATTTATGTTGGAAGACCAAAAATGTATGTTCGGCGGATCAAGTTCCCAAAGCTAACATATTATCTTTGCTATGCCCTCCCTTCATGAACTCGGTCGCTTCTAGCGTGTAATCGCTGACACAGGGAGAGGAAAAGTGAAGCTTCTCTCTCCTCCGCACCGCCGGTAATGTCATCTCTGCCGCCACTATAAATTACACTGGCAACTGTTTGTAATATAATGTATTTTAGTAGAATAGCGCCACCTGCACTACATCTTGAGAGTTGTTAGAGTTACGACACATAGCTTGGTCAATTTACTTTTGCTTTGGGTCGCGAGGCAAAATTTCAATGAAAAGGGCCAACAAAATAACAAAAAACTCAAATTGATTAAATACTTCTAACTAAAGGCTTTAAAAAAACAACTGAACTTAAACCTTGCGTTTATTAAACTAATAAACCATGATTGAAGCAAAATGTATTTTTTAATGAACGTAATCATTAAACTAATTAAACCTATGATTGTAGCAAAAAATCTTTTTTCTTTTTTGTCAATCAATACCATACATAGCAGACTTGCTCTACAAATCAGTTTACCCAAATATAAAACTAAAACGAAATAATAAAAAAACCTGAAATGAAAAATTCCCTGATACACGCTAATTTCTATTAGCTTGTCTATGGTGTTTTCTATTATATGCTAGCAAGAAGCTAAGAGACTTTGGGTGGACGAAATATTTAGCATTTTTTTTGTACATCTTGATGTTTAGTTGCATTGTATGTTTAACCCCCCTCTTTGCAGAGTAGGAGCAAAGGGGAGATTATTCTCAACACAAAACTGGAATCTGAGCATCATGGCCACTTGGCCCGCCGTGTTCACAGCGGAGCTATTTCTAAAGACGCCAGGCACCCTCCTCTGGAACTTAATGAGTAAAAATGTCCGGAGTGAGACGGGGCATTTCGGCGCCCCCTCACACCCCGAGGGTTCGCCACCCTCCTGTCTTTTTTTTTTTTTTTTCTTCGGCGCGTGTGCGTACGCTGGTGACAATTTGGGAGGATGGGTCAGATGAAAGACAACAGAAGGAAAGCGGGATCAAAAGGCACACGCTTTCCTGTCTGGCTGCTTGTTGCGCGGGGGCCATGCATAGTGCATTGGATTGATATCAAGGTCTCCGTACACAGCCCAACATGCAGTGGCCTTATTATTCTTTACTTCAATAACAAAGCCGCCGTCTTCCCCTCTCGCCTCGCCATCAAAGGCGCCGCCAGAGAAGCAACACATCGCATACGAGGCATTCATCTGCCTTGAAATTTAAATAACCCCTTTGAACGCCGTCTTCGGGATAAAGCCGCGGCCAAGTACCGGCCGGGGCAGCGGTCATTCCGGACGCGCGATGCTTTCCTCACGCCACATAACTTTTCATAGCGTTCAATCCAAAGACGTTTTTTGCGCCGGCGTAACAGCATGGACTCCCTCGCCCCGTGCGACAATAACTAAGTTGTCCGCATCCATTCCGCCGAGTTACCCAGCCGTAGCGCCATAAAACCGAAATAACACAGAGGTTTACTCACAGTGAGGGGTGAGGCTCGCGCCGGACCCGGGCAGCCATTTGAAGTGACAGGGCCGCCCATCATGTGCCTCTAACGGGGTCAGGGGGGGCCTTGTGGGGGACTTGATCCAGAGCGAGGCCAAAGGGACCGCCAGGCCTTTAGAGCGGATGGATGGAGCGCTGCTAGGTAGGAAGGACGGCTTGATTACATCATTTCTCAACGCTAGGACAGAAAAAAAAAAGGGAGACCTGTAAGGACCTTTGGGCAGTCGGATTGACAGTCGGCCTCTCTGCTAATACATTTTGGAGCGATCTGTCAAAAGGAAGAAATTGGTCTTGTCCCGACTGTAAGTGACGGCGAATATGAGAAGGGGAAATCACAACATTTGTCAATGTTTGGGGTATAACGGAGGCATATTATGGAAAATTGACTTTTAATGGCTTGTCTGCAAATAGTTTGGTCTCCGGGGTGCGTTGGAGTATGAAACCGAGCAAGCGAGGATACCTTTTGCTAATCTGCCCGTTTCTAACATGTGTCCGTGATGGGGCATTTGCAGCGTTACGTACGGTGGAGCTAATTTACATAATGACCACTCCCACCCACGACACGATTAGCTAAACTGGGTGAAGATCCAGAGCCACTTCTGCCTCTGTGAGTTAAAATGTTTTTTTTCTATAGCAATTAAAGTAATATTTATAATTTAAGATGCGATGAACAGGCCTCGACATCGGGGCTCGTTTCAGCGGGAGTTCAAGCGGTCGTCATGGTAATGAAAGCCAGACTCACTAGGAGTTAAAAATTAATCCGAACGTTGCGTGGAAAATAGCACAATCCGTCCCCTTTCAAGAACACACGCAGCATACAAGTGACATTTTGGCAGGACACGTCACGTGTCAGCGCCCTACCTTCGCTCGCGTTTGCGTCTGGTGTTTTGTTTTTGGTGCGTTTCCGTCACGTCTACAAATATTCCCCGAAGGCACGCTGCGGTGTGATGTTGCGTCACCTGTTTTCAAGGCGCGCTCGCTGGCTCCCCAGGGCCCCTCAACAAATCATCTCGCTTGTTCCTCCTGCGGGGAAAGAGACACAGTCACTCGTGGGTTTTGGGTGTCACATCATTGTCGAAAGACGCCGGAGCAAAGTCGACGTTCGCGTCCGTCTTGCCGGCTCGTGAGAATAATCATGATAAAATTTGGAAATTATTCACAAAAAATATTCATAAAAATATATAAAATTCATAAAAGATATATAATGTATAAATAATCTATAAATCTACAAAAAATATAAAATATATAAAAACCCATCTGAACTGTATCTGTGATGTATTACCATAAAGTACAGGTGCCGCAATTTGTTGCTTTCTTTGGCCCGGCTCGGCATTCCCATCCCGTTGAGCTCATAATTTTCCTCGCGTTCCTTGAAACCTGTCGTCCCTTTCAAACATTTTTTTAGGTGCGGTTTGCCTAAAACATGACAAAAGATGATTCAAAAGCGCATCAGCGGCACACCCTGGCGCCGCTCACGCATTCTGCTCTCAGCGGCCGTGCACGAGGACTGACCCGGATTCGCAGTCCTGTTCTCAATCAGCGTCCCCCTCCAAGGTTATTGGCCAAAATCCAAAGGTTGTTCTGGGATTCCAGTTCATCAGCGGCGCAGGCATGTGAGTTAATAATTTGGAGCGTGTTTTACAGCTGTTACACAATGGACACTGTGTAAAAACGACAAGGTGGCCTCCGAGCTCGACGCTTTTACGGCTCGACTGCGGATGACAGAACAAGTAAAAAGAAAGTTATTCATGCAAAGTCAACCTTTTATTCGATAATGCAGACGGCGTGTTCCTCACAATGTCGTGTTGGGTGAGCCTGGCGACGTTCCCCGAGACAAATTTGGGCGGATTTTAATTTGTTTCCTTTCACGGGGTGCGAGAAAGCAGCGGTCGGCCGCTCTGTCCGACATCTGGTTCGGCCATCGTCGAATTACGGCGGTTAAAAGGCGCTCGTTGGCTCGGACGTCGCACGTGACGTAAGGCCTCAACGATGGGACAGGTCATTAGGTACACCTGTGAAATGAAACAACTGTGAAAAAAGGAAGGGAGAAAAATCAGCTTGAATGAGTTAGGAAAAATAATAAAATCTGATGGCTCGAGTTTGCGGGATTGCCATGGAGGCCAAGCAGTGGTTTATATACTCAACTCAACAGAACACCAGGCATTAATTTGAGTGAAGCCTTTATTTTCAGATTGTTTCCTAATTTAATTTCAATAAAAAACACATCACTGCACGTTTGTAACGGACATTTGTTTCCAACTCAGGTGTAGCCAAACTTGCGTCGGCTGAGTGTGTTCCATCTCGAAGGTCCACACAGGAAGTAAACATAGTTAAAAATTAAAACCTCAACTTTGCCCGTGTTGTTTTTTTCCAGTTTCTAGCAGAAAATAAAGCTGTTGACTATTTACCGACTTGACTTGAAAAGTGACGTCTATCAACAGGCCTGACTCTTTCTTTCTTTTGTATGCGTGGAATAATGAATCTATTTACAATGTAATTCAAAAGTGCGCTCGCCTCCAGATAGTTTGAGCTTCCCCTTCTGCACCTTTGTATTTTATTCAAAGCAGAAGCCTTCTATTACCCACCTATCGCTACAGCCCGAGGAGAACCACAGGGTAAAATAATGACTTAATATTTCATATTGGTTGGATTATTCATCCGCACAAAGACATTTCCCCACTTCCTCCCCGCAACGTCCCATTTTTAATGAGGGCGCCGCAACGTTGAAACTTTTGAAAAATTCAAATATTTCAATCTTTTAAAGAGCTTATATCTAATGAACTAAGATTTAATTTGCCGTGGCTTAGCATCCATTTGCAGTGCGGCTAATTAGCCATGCAGACCTCGGCGCGGATGAAAATGAAGGGGGCCAAAGCCCAAGTGAAACAAGAATTGGTTCCACTTTAAGTATTAATTGATTGGCTCGCCAGTATCCCTTACACACACACCTACACACAATGCAGAGCACTCATTTCTCATCAATCTGGCTCTGCTTCATTTGCCTGTCGACGCCGCCGCCCCCCAGAGAGCCACGAGCTATCTGCTAGCAGAGCTTAGCATTTGATCACGCGGTGTCAATATCAAACCTCGGGATTACACGCGGCTGTCGTCAATAGCCGTAATGGTTTTTACATGTGTTGAGGTTAACTCAGCCATTTAATGTGCGCCGTACCTCTGAGATAATCGCTCAAAAAGAAGGGGGGGAGAAAAAAAAAAGTGAGGACTTAAAAATGTCACGCAAACCTCTGCAGACCTGAGCTTCCGCGATGATCACACGCTCCACTCGGAGGCTCTTGTTGCATTTTTGACAGCTTATGATTATGGAAGAGACAATTTGCGCTATTCTTCAAGGTATTGCATTCACACACGTGTGATCAAGATTGTCTGCGCGTCACCAGAGATGCCATTATTGATCATAGCCCCTCATGTAAATTCTCTCAAGTGTTGATTAGGGAAGCGCTTAAGAGTGTTCACTGTTGATCCTTTCAAGTCAGGAGACACTTTATTTGCTTTGGGATGCTCAGAAATTTGAGCAAAATGACATTTATGAACTCCCTTCAACGGTTATTTGGACCTGAGGGGCTGTTGGAGTGTCCGCTGTTGGGCTTGCTAATGCTACGTAGTAGCCTAACGCTAGCTTGGTTTCATCAAGTTCGGGAGCAAATCTAACAACAGAATACGGTTCGGAGAACAGAGTAAACTGAATATGCATTAAGACATAATAAATTGTAAATCTCTGAAATGGGTCGACATGCACGTAAGCTAGCACGCTCATCTGCATTAGCGGAAGTTAGCTCTGTGTGATAACCCCACTAGCTCGTATTAACCCTTGCTTATACCGACAAAAAAGTCCGTTATTAGCCTAAAAATCACATCCGAGCGTATATTTACAGAACATACATGTGAATAAACACCTGTTCAAATGTTTAATTGATCAACGCATGACCCTAATGCGTTTTTTCCTGTTTTAAGGTACTGTACTAATTGCGACGTTGTAATGGTGAAACTCCAGATCCAACTCTTGTCGCTGCGTGTGTCCACGGGAAGTCATGCGCTGGGAGTCTCGTATTTATTTTTCCCGACATATAATACTCTCCCGACTGTAACGGGTGCAAGTGACAGCTACGAAATCCCCCGCAATTTCCGGCGAATGAGGAGCCGCTCTATTAGACACATGATCACATGATGTGGGATTAGTGGACTGGAGTCTTCAAAGCTGCTATTACAACTCCCGAGATGTGATACGGGCCTCCCCGCCGCTCCCCGCAGGGGCGCGTGGCTCTTCCTCTGAGAATTACCTGACACCGGCGTGTCTGCGCGCCGGGAGACGAGCGTCGCCGTTCCGAGCGGAACAGCCCGACATCAGTCGGATATGCTCGCGCCGTGCCGCGCTGAGCCAACAAGCCTCGCGTTTAATCCCCTCGTGTGCGAGCTGCCATGGTGGCTTTGGCGGGCCCGCATCACAGAAAAGGAGTTTGGGGTGCTCAGGCTAGAATGATGGGCGATAAAGTGGATTACAGATGGAGAAATGCCATCAGCGTTGAATAGGGGGGACGGCTTCCGAATGTTCGTCGGGATTCACTTTTAGGTAATCGCGCTTGTATAAGCGCCGCTTGGCGGAATTAGGGCGGAGAAGCTTTTCCACGTTCGTTAAGTCGAGTGTGAGTTTAATGTGGTGGGGCGACGAGCACTTAAGTAGGCTTATATACAGTAGGTGCACCTTGACGCAGTTGACTTGAATTTATTCTGTCAACGAGCTTGGAACTCAATTTACTAATACAGTGTATTCAAGTTTTTACACTCAAGTGAATTGAAATGCCACAAATCAATTCCAGAAAACTAAATTCAAGTTAAAAGCAATTACTGTATGTAGTATTCGTGTATTTGTGTTTGACTGTTCATTAAAAAAAAAAAAAAAAAAAAAAAAAATTCAAGGCTAGCCCAAACTCATATTTTGGCTTCCTAAGGAACTTTTAAGTCAAGGTACAATTACTATATGTGCTGTTTACTTACTTAACTTTACTTTTCATGACTTTCTAAACTTAGAAACTGACTTTACTTACTTGCTAAATGTAAACTTACTGGCTAACCTTACTGATGTAATCTACTTAAAGCGCAACAGCAGAGGGTGAACCGGACTTTTGATGTGTTGAAAATTAAAACACATACATTAAAAAGCTGCAGTGATAATTGAAAGCACAATAATTTTGTTTTAGGAGCCACCGAGCGCGATTTTATGGTGGCCATCCGTGCAAACATTTCACCGGAGTTTTATCACTCTGCTCACCTGTATCACAACAAAGAAGAAAAATGGAAAAATAAAAAACAAAAACAAAGAAACATAATTTTTTGAAGGTAACAAGAAAAAGTGTCTGCATTCTGAACTTGAAGTTACCTTTTCTAAAGCTGATCATTGGGAATTCGGACCTCCCAGCGCAAACGTTAACGGACTGAAATGCAGCTCTGGATGTAACAAAGGAAACAATACCAGGGAAGAGAGCCAAGACGGCAGAGCTGGCACGCCTGTTCCTGGGACCATGGGAATTTGGCTCCCAGAAATAATGGGGTTGAACGAGGCCCAGCACCACTGCTACTGTAGCTGGGAAAATGGTGCACGGCGAGCCAGGCTCCATCCAGGGAGACTTAAAACAGCGGAGAAGGAGGGCGGAGGCTTGGGATGAGGAGGGGGGGGTGGCGACCAAATGAAATATACAGTGCGGCTCGCACCTCGCCGTGTGCGGTAAGAAGGACGGGAGAGCCCGTCTTGTGTAAATCAAAAACATTAGCCGGCTTAGTGCGAAGAAAACGCATCGCCGAGCAGGCGAGAGGAGAAAAATAAAAAGATAGTAATAGACGACCGCATGTAAACGAGGCAGCCGGCCGCGTTGCGTTGTGGTCAAGGTGGAGGTAAACCATATATGTAAAAGTAGCGCCAGGCTCTCCAGCCTAATTAGGACAATAAAGGGTTATGGGCTAATGTATGAGTGCCATGCCAAAGCTAATGAATGCCTGCTATACCTTGTTTCCTCCCAAGCGTCCTTGGACTGTCATCTCCAACCTTTTGATGTTGTATCTGATTATCCAGGCAGCGATTAATCATGATTAAGTACGCACTGAAAGTCTCCAAGAGCCAAAGAGTGAGGGGAGGGAGGGAGGGAGGGAGGCAGGAGTGGGTGGTTGGACGGCAGGAAAGTTGCCCAGGTTCAGGCCTCCGTTCTGGGCAACGACGTCTGCGGCGCGTGCCAAGCGGCCACCGATAATGAGACGGCAAAGTAAAAATCACGGCGCATTTCAAAGTGTCGTGAAAGGAAAGCCGCTCGTTATCCAAGCGGCGGTGGAGGCGTCCAAGCACTAACGCCTCGCGCCTTCTGTGGTCGCAGTCGACTTGGACGCCGCCCGCCCGCCCGCCCGCCCGCCCGCCGCCGCCTCGCTTAAGCGTGCCCGCCGCTATCTGACAGCCATTTCCGCGTGTTTTGTTGACACGGACGTGGCGCTCTCCAAAAACATTTCGCCGCTTTGATAGCCGATGATGGAAATATAAATGGCTTGGAGCGGAGCGAAGGTAGCCACCTCTTGGCCTTCATGCATTTCTAATGTAACCCGCTCGCACACGCACACATGCAAGGTGCTGGCTTCATTACGCCGAGATGCTTGCTGAGTCTTTTGCCAGGAGCCCGCCTGCCTTCTCAGCGAATAGATCGTGACCGGCGGGGCTCTCTGATACCTGCAAAGCGCCGGCCGTTTGCCCATGTGCCAAAATAATCAAGTGGAGGCTCGCAAATGGCAGCTCGTGAAAGCATATTAACTATGGGAATAACCCGGCGTGACATGCGTCGCCCGCCTGCGTGATCAAATGAGGGGGCCGGGAAAATACTTTTTCCAGGTACGGTGCTGGCGATGACACCGGCTCAATCATGACTGCAATGCATGTCGGATGGGTGGGGGAGGACGAGGGGGGGGGGGGGGGGGGGTCCGCCTTGTAGCGCGATTGGACCGCGCTACAATGAGCTGTTTTTTTTTTTTTTTAATGCTTTCTGACCTCTCTCTGTTAATGCATTTAGCATTCGGGCCTCTCTCTAATGGCTTTCCCAGCGTGCTCGAGGCCGTTGCATGAAATGACGCACCAAAGGGTGCAGACCAGAAGTCGGAAATTATTGCCACTATCAATAATATTGCTGTTTAAGTGGTCCGCTCGGAGTTTGGGCAAATAATACTCGCCTCTCTTACCACCCGGCAGTGAAAAGTACTTTAGGCGATGAGGTCCGAAGTGAGCGGCGGCTGTGGAAACCGCACCGCAGCGTGATGCTTTTCCTGTCAGAGCGCGTTTCTGTTCAACAGACCTCGGATTGGATTTTACGCCGACGATTTATAGTTTCCACCTTGGTGTTTTTCTTCGCCGCTTTTCCATCAAATCTTTCGCCGAGCCGCCCACGCCGGTATTTGGAGCCTAAATGATGGTAAATGATGTGTTCCGCATGTTGTGCAGGAAAACAAAACAACCCCCGATGACAAAGAATGCGCCGCAACTTCACATCTGCCGCCGGAGTGGAAAACGTCCTGACCGCAAAGGCATAAATCAGCCGGCGCCTTGCACAATAGAGATGTACGGCGTGCGGAAAAATAAAAACGCAGGGGCAGTGTCGGGAGAGCAATGGAGGAAATCAGCATATAATTGTTCGGACATTTGTCCGCGTGTCTCGCGCGCACGCGCGGGCGGCTTTGAAATGCGGATCCAAAGCCCGCGCACATTCCCTGAATCGCTGACACCCTCAGGACACGGGCTGGCCTTTGCGGAGGTGGAAGCCAAATATGAGTGTGAGAAGATGAAGCGGCGTCCTGGCCTATCGTCTGTTCTTGCTAGGTGCTCGCTGCCAATAAATATTTCATTTTGGAACAAAACATAGAACTTGACATCATTTCCCAGCCTCTTGTCGAAGGAGCGGCGTGACCGAGTAGTTTACACCAGCATCTGCCCTCTCAACCTGGATGAGAAAAGTAGCGTGGACTCGGCAATCAGGATCATTTGTGCCATTAAATTAGTAGCTTGAGATTAAAAACGGATATTTTCCTGCCCTGATGTTGGAAGCAGATATTTAAGATGGGCCGTTGGGCTGTCCTTATTAATCAGATCCAATAGGTCCAGTTTTGAGAATATTTTAATGTCATGTATAATATCTACTATTCTGGAAATCGCTCCCTGGAAATACACAAATTCAGCATTTTTAAAAAATATATATATTAAAGACAAAGCAGAAAATTGCTATCAAATTTATGTTCGTGTATTTAATCGTTTTTGGGTTTTTTCGTCTTCATGCTCGAGGTGAGGCTCCGCCTCCTTTTTTTTTTCTCCCTCTGACCGCATGTCCCTGTCCTCTCCTCAGGTCTCACGCAGTGCTGAACTCTAGCCGCCAAGATTATTTATATAGCCCGTAATCGTAAACGAGTCTCAAAGGGGGCTTCACGAGCCCACAGTTCACAAAGATCAACGACATCCCCTTGTCCAAACCTCCCCGTCCGAGAGGGAACAACTGAGACACCTGCAGGTCTCTTCTGACATCATCTTTTTTTTTTTTTTTGGGAGCATGAGCAGCTGCCCCCAAAAACATTTCTCCACGTAGGAGGTGTAAAAAGCATGGCGGCAACAACTAATGGATGCCACCAGACAGGTACACAGGTCGTTTTTGGGAAGGGACGTGTGAAAAGGTAACACACTTGCTTTCATTTGAATGGTGGCCCGTGACGTCTGGAGCTTTATTTGGCATCCGATGATTGGATTGGTTCTGACGAGCCGTCGCGGCGTCAACACGACTTTGCTAATCATTACGTCGCGTCGCTTTAACTACACTTACTGAAAAAGCCGACAGAAGTGTTAATTACTCGCGCTGAGGCTTTTTTTGTTGTTGTGCTCCTTCAAGAGGATCGCGAGGCTAAACGGTTTGACCCCCCCGCCAAAGTTCTCCGCGAGACATGAAAGGACGCGGCGAAATCCTCGGTGAAAGCGGATAACAATACAATCAGCGCTTATTTTTCTCCCTTTCTCTCCCGTGCGAACGCTGCGGGGCTGTCTCGGCTTGTTGCGTTGTCAATCACCGTAATTTGGGCTCCATTTCCAAAAATAATTATCAGGTGAGTGGCAGCCCTTTGCCTGGAGTGCCAACTTGGTAGCGGCGTGCCCAAGAGTATTAATTATGCCGCTCAAAATATGAAGTCTTTTAATAGAGAGGCTGACGTGACATCATTGTTTTGGCATCTTTCTCCCCCCCCCCACCCTACAAACATGACAATCACGGGCGTCCCTCTGGTCATCAGCAGAAGATGAGGGGGGAATTGTCAGAGGAAGTTATTAACAGGCTGCGTACCGCGTGATAAAGTCAGCCAGACTCTCGCCGGTACGCCGCGTCTGTTGGCTTGCAAAAAAAACAACACAAAAATAAGAGCGAGCGGCGTCAACAACTGAGGGGAAAAAATGGAACAGTACTGAAAGCGACGCTGAATGTAGCCGCTGATGCGGGAGCGTCCGCTTTCATTCTCCGGCGCCGCCAATCAGCACTTTGCTTGCTTAGCTGCTTTCCGGAGTTGCGCTTGCTTCACATGCAGCGGCGATACTGCTCCCACGAAGCCCCCTAAGAGGCCCAGACAGCTTCCAGGTCTCATTAGCATCCAGTAGCGGCTAATGCTGCCTTCCCTATTACTGTCGGAGGAGCTGGAATTCAGTTGGAGATGAGCGCAGCCCAGGGGGCTTAGGGTTGCCAGTTTAATTAGTGCCTGATAATTTCAATAATGAGTGACAATTCATTGGGGCTTTTTAGGTTGGCCCACTGTTTGAGTGCAAATCGATAATCCTCTGTTTCGTCGCCCCACCCCGCTTCTCAGCGGCAGATAAAGGCAAGCGTGGTTGCTTGCTGCTGTGTTGGGGTGCGTTGGGAGGGAAGGGACGGGGGGGGGGGGGGTCTATCCCTTTGCTGGAATTAAATGAAAAGAATCAACTTAGAGCATGTCCCTTTGAAACGGAAGCCTATGTGATTTGATTTGCGCTTATTGGATGAGCAGGTGGGTCTTTAGTTGCTGTTTGTGGGTGGGTCCAAAGCAAAAAACAATTTGCCTATGGAGTGATAAGCCTGCAAATTGCGGCACGGAGGTTAAGCGGTGCAGCTGAGCTATCTCAATAGGGGGGGGGGGGGGGGGGGAATACGGCCACAACATTAGGACGCCTGTGCAATAAAGAAAAACGGACCCTATCAGGACATGAGCTCCAAAAGGGAAATTCAGGATAAGATTAATTAATGCTATAGTTTCATGGGCACTTAATTGATTTTTGGAGGGCTTGCTTTGCACTGGTGA
This sequence comes from Syngnathus acus, assembly GCF_901709675.1. Lineage (NCBI taxonomy): Eukaryota > Metazoa > Chordata > Actinopteri > Syngnathiformes > Syngnathidae > Syngnathus > Syngnathus acus. Next base: position 4,345,480 of record NC_051100.1, read on the forward strand.
AAAAATTCAATATTTAAGTTTTTTTTTTTCCTCACACTTTCTTTACTTTTTGTCTGGGGTTTCAATTTGACCAGTAACATGAGAAGGCTTGAAACACCTCCGTGAGGTTAGTGTTATCAAAAAGCCAAAGAAAAACATGCTGAATGAATTCGACAATGCTCCCTAAATTGGCTTTTTGGAAGTTTTTCTTTATATATATTTGTCAAATTTCAACATGGCCTCTGGGGCTTGCGTCGTATTAGCAGCACGCAAATGTGATTTAACGCGCCGTAAAAGCGCATCATAAAAAAATGAGAAATAATAATTGATCGAGACTCCGGGGCTTTAAAAAAACCAAAACGTGTTTACCTGCTCGCTCGACGAAGGTGTCGGGAGGCGCCGTTGTTTTTAGCGACTCGGAAGCTACTTTGCAGCTCGGCGTGCGCGCGATGAGGTGAGAGCCGAGTGGAAATTTAAAGCACTTGTCACGTACCGCCGCGATAATCACACCGGTGCGCGTGCGGGCGCTGTTGAAAAACAAAAGAATCAATTTAAGGTGTCGGCGCATTTAAAAACACCAATTAAGCGCATCGCACTCTCGGCCTGCAACGCGTGATGGCTGTGGAAACAACAGCTTGTGTGTGTGCGTGTCTTATATAGTGTCAGAAGAATCTCATTTTTACAGAATGTAATTTTTTTTCTGACCTTTGCATGCACTTTGGACCAGATAAATGCTCCATGATATCCTTGACATGTGTTGACTCAGCAGGCTGTAGTCATGCTGACACCCCGGTGAGCAAATGAGCCAAATTAGAAGCATGACAGACATGACAGCCACGGGCTACATTACAGACTTGTCAAATGAATTTATATACTGGAAAAAAAAAGTCATTTTCCATCCATTTTCAAGAGCGCTGATCTTCATTAGTCGAGTATTTTAACAACCACATAATAAAGTCCAATGAACTTAGCGCTAGCAAAAGCACCAGAGACGGCTAACAAATTACGCAATCGTGGATATTTGAACACAGACGGTCAAACAATACACAGATAACAGAATCATTCTCACAGGCAGATATTCTTTGTCCTCTGCGATGAACATATTACTGCGGCTTACTGAGCAATTTGTGTTACACTGCCCCCTGGTGGCTGCACCATGTCCATTGAATTGAAGTAAAAAAGGGGGGCGGCAAAGGTTTCAAATTGGGTCAAATTATTAGAACACAACAAAAGAAGAAGGCCCCTCGTCACTTTGACCCCCCATCTCCGAGTCCAGGAAGAAGCGCCATCTTCCCGCTGATACCGAAAACATCAAGAGGCTATCGATTGTGGGTTACTTTGCCAGATATCCCCCCCCCCCCCCCCCATTCTCCCCGCCCTCCCGCATGACATGCAGTTCAGCGCCCCCTTCGTGCTGGTCGGCGGTTGTCTTTTTAAATATTCATGACAAAGGTTTCTTCCCCTTTACGCTCGTGCTGCGGAATTTCTAATTGGCTCGTCATAAGACGTACAACATGCCCTTAAGCGGGACCGTAGCGGCGGTCATCTCCAAACAGGAATTCGCCGCAATTCAGCCACGGGGCTAATTAGCGATTAAAGCTAATGTTTACATGCTTTCTTTTTGCTTGATTCTAATGATTATATATATTTTATTTCTTACCTGCGAGGCCAAGGGGATGCTCCAAGCCCGCGCTTAAATCGCTCCTTCCCGCCTTTGAAGCTTCAAGAGCTGGCCGTCCACATCGTAATGACTGGGAGGAGAGCGGCAAAGCGCTGCTTCTGTGTAACAACATAATCATCAATTAAGGCAGGGGAAATGGCAAGAAGTGGGTATTTTAGCTCATTAAAAAGGCCCAGAAGAAAAGGTGCGTGCGGTGGATTCCTATATATTTTGACTCCCCTCTGTCAATTGCCATCTTTTAGGCGGATTTTGTCTTTCATGACGAGCGGAAAGGCGGCAAATGTAATTCAGGCACTCAGCGGCAGACGGTCCTAATAAGGGTTAAAATATGAATGACATTTTGCTTCTAGACGAGGTGGCATGGAAATTGGATTGCCGCTGATTTGCTGCCTATTGTCTACCACCTCTCATGTCTGTGAATTATGCCAAATGTATTTTTTTTTTACCTTGCCCACCATTATGGCTCAAATTAATGTCACCGAATAAGAATAACAGTGGGATTTTTTTGTTGTAGAGAACCAATTGTGTTTAAACTCATGAGTTTCACGCCATCCGCCATGCATAGGTGATGTTATTTAAATTAAAGCCGACACCATAAATTGAAATTAGCGGCTAACAAGCTGTCACTTGCCCCCCCCCCTTCCTTTGAAAGAGTCACAACAAGCATCTATTTGGTCCAATAAATGACGTTTATTTGATATTTGCCGATACCCGGTGGCTAATGGAGACCTGTGTGATACATCATGACGGCAGAACCACAACAAGGACGTACATTAGCTCATGTCTTCCGCGGCGTTGCAGACATTAAAAAGAATAGCAGATTCCCTCAACTTCTTTGAGGATGCGCTGCCTTTGAGAGAAGCCTTCTTTTGAGCATATCCAAACGTTTTCATCTCACTCAAACAGCCCCTCCAACACACACACTTCCAATCTGTTTTCGGAACCGGAACGCCGGGCCTCTACACAAATCGACGTTGAGATGGCAAACGTGAATGCTAAAGGCCTCATTTGAAGAAGCGCTTTCGTTTTTGTTTGAGCGCCACTGAGGCCTTAAACCTTAAAGTTTGATTTTAAGATCTCCATGTAACAAAACGTCAAATGTTCGGAATAGCTGTACACAAGCATCTATCTAATAGTTTGGACAGGGGGGAAAAAAAAAATCCCAAAATATCTTAACTGTGGTGGGTGGGGCACAGTGTGAGATCTGGTAAAAACAACTAAGCACATATTTATCAAAGATGTTGCGAAAGGAATAAAGACTGTAATAACCCTGTAATACCTGTAAAAAAAACTGCAATAACAGTATGGAATTAAAAACTTGCAAAAGATACAGCAGCGAACCCGTTTTTGAGTATGCAGCCTTTCTCTCCCGCCCCCTTTTCCTTAATTGCTCATTAATGAGATGGAAATGTATTTCCGCCACAAAGTTGGAGAAAGATGCAGCCGACAAGAAGAGCTGTAAATCTAAACATTTGAAAAGGAATTAGTAACGGGAGCCTCCCATTCTTGTTCCCTGCAAAATTAATGCGCCGCATGTTATATTTATGACGGCGGCCAACTGTCATTCACTTTCGGCGAACGAGCAGAAATGAAAAGTGACAGCGGGCTCATCAAGAATGAATGCCATTGTATTCAAGCAAGAGTCGGGGAGGTAATAAATTGAAGAAGAAAAAAAAATACGACGCAGCCTTCCGCCGAGCTCTCCGAGATGCGCCGAATGAAGGAATGAGGCCAAGCGTGCGTCAGAAAATGCCGAGCAAAGTAAAACTTTTTTTTTTCTCGCCGTTCAACCCGGATTGCGAGGTTTTAATAACACAGAAGTGACTTTTTGTTTTTGTGCTAGCTCAGATCTCCGCATAATTGCCGGCCCGCCTGATTAAAAGCGAGAGGTTTAGATCTGACTGCGCCGCAGCTAAATGGTCAGGTTCCCATGTGAGGCAAATAAATGAAATATTAGTTGATTACATATTTAAATCTCTCTCCCCAGGCTGTCTTTTAGCCTCTTTTTTTTTTTTCTTCACTTCTCAGGCTGGGTTTGCATTATAATGTTCACCAAACTGTTTTCCCAAGTAATGGCTTGCAACAACGTGGTCCTGCGCTCTCCTCCCCCACTTGCCGCATTTGGGTGGAGATTTTCATAACAAATTACTGGCACGCTGAGGGAAGGCCTCAGACTTCCTGAGGAGGCAGAAGGGAGGAATTCATCTTTTGCGCGCTTCCAAAAAGTTGAATATTGCCTGCGCAACGTCCTCGCCGACACGTCCGCTGGAGGCGATAAGTCGGACTTGTGCAACATTTGCAAATCCATATCGCGGGGCTCCATCTATTTTTTTTTTTTTTCCAGGTGACGGGCTCCGTCTTTTAATAGCCCTCATCGGCATAATAAGTCCAAGGTCGCGTTTGAAATTCCGGCCTTGCTTTGCCGCTTCATAATCTAAATCGTATCCGTCAAATCGCTGACGTCTCAAAACAAACAGGGGAGGACGCCGCAGCTTCTGGGGGCCCTCGGAATAATGGCGGAGGGCGGTCCCGTCGCCGCCGCCGCCTCCCGTCCTATCTCAGGTGTGTGATTAAAATCAATTAAATCACTCCTCTGGTGTCAAGCGCCCGACTCCCACCCCCCCTTCCAATCTTCTGACAAATGAAACGGCGCTTTAGGAAGACGAGGGATGGTCCTGGTCCTGTCGTGGCTGGGCTCATATTCACAAATGAGATTAAGATTGGGCTGCGCAGGGATTTCAAAGGCCTGTTTTCCATAAGCGCATGAAACAGCCTGTGAAGCCCGTGTAGGCTACATTAAGTAGACTTGAAAGTGTCTGGAGCACAGATCAGCTCCCAGCCCACAGTCAGAGTAACTAGCTGGAAAGAAAGGCGCTCGAGTGTGTGTGCGTGCATGTGTGTGGGAGTGGGGGGGCATTTACCTGCATCCACAGTGGGCCAATTTCCTGAGTGGAAGTTGGAGGAAAAATACTAAATAAATCATATAAAAAATGGCCAGTTGCTGCTGCTTCTTCTGCAGCAAGCTTCATAAAACGTGACGGGCACGCAATGGACATGAAGCACACACAATGTGGGTGGAAAGTAATAAGGGGAATATACTTTGTTATTGTAGGTTTGTTTGTGTCAATTATCATGTGATTTACTGCTATCACTTTCTGCATTATATGTTCAAAAATAATATTTGGAGTCAAATGTGGGTTTTTTTCAATTTCAGGTTAAAACTAATCATTTTTCAATCAAATTTTTTAAAAGTTATTATATTGGGCAATTAAGAGAATTATTTTAAGTGACTTGGACAACTTTGACTGAAAATATCTTTTAGAATAGTGACATGAAAACATTATATATATAATAATTGTGTGTGTGAGTGTGCTGCTGTTTCCGAAGCCACATCCACATTGCACCACTTTAATGAGTGAAAGTTGGAAGGGGGGGGGGGGGGGGAGAACTCCAACATAAATTGTTAAAAAGGCCTCAATCTATTTCCAACACAATATTACGGTTTGTCTGATGCATCCATTAATGAGTGTTTCATCTAATATTAATATGTATTAAATCATGTGTTTGGAGTCAATACAGCCCTCACCGCAGACAAATTAAGCCATTTACCCGCCATCAATATGGAATCGTTAGACGCCCTTTGTGTATTGTTCTCTCCGGTCGGCGGACCACCCCGCTCTCTGCCACGCAAACGAGAAGCCGGCTGGCGCGAGTTGAGGCGTCTTTATGAGCAGATCTGCTGATCGCATCTCCTGTCGGCTGGCCTGAACCCCCCCCCCCCCCCTTTTAGTAACATTAGTCAAAAGTGCTAAATCAAAGCGTGGCGTCAGCCCGCTGTGTGTTTAACGTCCCCCCGCTCCTGTCACCGATGACCAGGGGGCGGGGCCCGCCGTGTGTCCTTGCCCTATCCCCCCGTGTCCTATCACTTCTTTGCACTCCTTTATGTGTCCACGGGGCACAGAGACAGGCGCGCGTGCATGCTCGAGAGGAGCCTGTTTATTTATTTTATTTTTATATTCATCAGATGTCCCAAATTGCTCCCCCTGCAGCAGTTGTTTTATTCATAGTGCCACGGGTCCCTCCTGTTTCATACCTAAATGTTCATCTGTAGCTATCATCATGGTCAACAGGGCCCCGCAGGAATCCGCTGGCGACTCATACAAAATCAAGGCTGATTTGATGCGATAACTTTACTTGACAAAAAGTGGCGCGTCCTGCTGGATTAGACCACAAAAAATGCTTTAAAGGGGGAAGTCGAGTCAAAGATTTTGATACAGTATGTTCTAGTCTCAACACGGCATTCTGATTAATATTGCATTTGTGAAATGTGAATTAAGATGACAATCGATCTGTTTTTCTTCGGGGGGGGGGGCGGCCATTTGCTTTATACTGCTTTATACTTGCTTAAGACTGAGAATGACATCACAATGACTGAGGGCCCAGATAACGACCGTCACGGCTCAGCCTTAAGACCACAGGTGCCAAACCCGAGGCCCGGGGGCCAGATCAGGCCCGCTGCATCATTTAAATGATGTGCAATGTTGTTTGCTAAAATGGCAAATTGTTGACATTTTAAAAAATGTTCTAAGAAAAATTACGATGGAACCTTCCGTTACAAACAAACCTCTTACAAACTTTACAAGTTAGGCACAAACTGTTATGGTTATGAGAACCATCTCTGCAAGGATGAGGGGATCGATTTAAGTCGCACGTCTGTATCATAGCAAGCCATGGAATAAGTAATATGCACCTTTCAAAACATCTCAATCATTACAAAATGCTACAGTCAATCAACACTAACGGCACACAAACGTTATTTGCGTTTTGAAGGCATATTCAGCCATTTTGCGTGAAAAGTGTGAAGATACGCGCGCAAGATTTTTTCCAAAAGTGCAGCAAAACTTATGTAGACGCTGACCTGTATTTGGTTTTGAAGAGCAAAGGAAAAGTCGACTTCTTAACGTCGGCTCTTGTGGGAGCACAATAACAGACAGTATGTTTATTTGCGGTGAAACTACACAGCACAAGAAAAAGCGCAGCCACACCGAAGGGATTTTCCCTCACTCTGGAGGAGGGTACAACCAATATTCCCCAAACCATGCCAGGACTTGTGGATTCCACCATATATATTTAGATATATATATATATATATAATATATATATGTGTGGGTTTTTTTGTTATTGTTTTTTTTGTCTAGTTTTATGAAGGATGATCAAATCAAGCACGGACGGTCTTTCATCAGTCTGTTGCGGGGTAAAGAGAGACTTTCAAATAATCCCTTAAGTAGACGAGGAGGATTTTTTTGGGGGGGTGGGTTGTATTATTTTATTTTAAGGAGCAGCGAGAAGGCACAAAAAAACAAAATAGGAAAAGAATAAGGCGCGTAATTGTCATTGCGTGTCTTATTCTTTTGTTACACACCCCCCCCCCACCCTGTCTATTGTCAAAACTCACCCCGCTGCCACGCATTATTATTCCGTCTCTCGACAGGTCATATTTTGTCAAATGAAATGCCGAATTGCTTCCCGCCGGCACGTGAGCCCAAGTGATACATGTAGTAGAATTAAATTACTCTATAGCATATTACAGCCTCGGTGGGATTTGTGGACCCGTTCCTCCATTTTTTAATAAGTGCTTATTTCCCCGGGGGGTCTTGTTGGGCACCGGGGGGTCAACAGTGTCCAAGAGGGCAAAGCTTGTTCACCACATTCCCGAGCCCTTTAATTGCCGCAGGTTATGTGTGCTATTATCTTCCTCTTTCTCTTTCATTACGGAAGGTGCAGAGGTTCGGATTGACCCGTCCTCTCCATTGGAGAGCGCTCGGCGTGTTTAGCGCACTTCAATTAAGTGTGCCCAGATGAGATTTGTCTAATTAATTATTCCGGATGCTGTTTGAGCCTCACCCTCTTGCATATATAAATTTGCTCTTCGAAGCGGCGAGCTTTATTTTGTGATTGTGTTACAACTGTAACTGCAATCTACTTTTTTTTTTTTTTTGGAGGGCCCGGTGCTCCCGGGAGTGTTTGCTCTGACTCAAACATAATAACCCACGGCGCTGTCTGTCTGACTCTCAGCCACTCTCATTCCCGCTTGCAGCTGATGCCGTAACCCCGGACCCTTTCCTGCAGGCTGTGCTGACGGCGGGCTCCGAGCGGCCAACACACACACACACAAGCACGCACGCACACACAGCGAGGAACCTGGAATGCATTCATTTGCATTTGCACTGACTCATACGCCAGCAAGTCAAGTGAGAGCACTAACCAGCATACATGCAGATGTTGTGTCTATCTTACTTGACTCGCCTCCTCTAGTTGTAATTAGTTTTAAATGAAGGGCCGTGGGAGGTGGTGGGGGCGTGAAAGAGAGGGGGGGGGGTCTCGCTTTATGTGCTGATGAGTAGAAACAACAAAAAGTTGTAAAGTTGCATCTGGAGACCCGTTCAATGCTGGAAATTGTTTGGTGTGCCCATCAAGAGTCGTATAGTTGGTTTATTTAGGACCAGAGAGTGTTTTAACGTGTTGTTTTTCCCCTTAAAACTTAATTATATTCTGCCGATTTAAAGCGCAAGCACAAAGCTTTTACATAACGGTAAATTCATGACTTTGCCATGACATACAAGGTGTTGCCTTAATAACAAGAATTTTTTGCTATAGAATATTTTTACACAATAGAAAAACGGTGCAGCAAAAGAACGGGACTAACTTTATCGTATGCAAATAAGTAATATTAGTGCTGTACTGATAAGATGAGAGGAGTGAAACATCTCATCAAACAATATATTTGTCTGTCTCTTATGTGACCCTCGGTGTGCTTTTTTTATTCTGTCATTTCCATTTCTATATGTTTTATAAAAAGTTTTTAAAACAAAAAGTTCTTTTTTTTTTTTCCTCATTAAAATACATTACAGTGACTTTTTGGGGAAGGCTGGAACAGATTATTAGCATTTCTGTTAACGCCAATAGGAAAAGCTGATTTGAGGCGCGACTTTTTTGTGTTATGAGCAAAGGCGCCGCTTTAATCCAGGCAATTAAAATGATTTTGCTCGGCCTAAATTATGCTCGCTCTACCCGCGTGGGTTAACTGCGTTGCTAAGTGGCATCAATGAGTCTTATTCCACGGCGGACCACATCAAAACAAAGCCCCGTGGACACGAATAGTCCTCATGAGAGGATTGGCTCACTTTTACCTGAGCTTGACAAGACTTCCTTTCAGTCGCAAAGGGAAGGGAAAGTGAACGAGTGATCAATATAAATGCAGGTGTTTGGAGGATTGATCAGTAATAGTCCCTCGGAATGGTGGTGAGTGGGTGCTCGGGGAAAAAAAAAGACCAAAAAAAATAAGATGAGAAATCACAGGAAAGAAAGTGAAAAGTTAAGTAGGACACTATCAGACATTCCCTGGATACAAGTGTTGGAAAAAACGGCGGCGCACAAATGAAAAAGAACAGAGGAGAGCCGGTTAGGGAATTCAAAAACGAATAATTAAAAACTCAAATCGGGTTCTAAACTGTGAGAAAGACAGCGTGAGCGAGTGACTTTTTTTTTTTTTTTTCCAAGCCACCAACAAGAATACACGGCGACGATAACTGCCTGAGCCGTAGGCTATTAAAATATTAACCACCGCTGTCCGAGCTGGGACTTTCCGAGCGGTACTGAGCGCTATCCTCCCCGGATGCCGGGCCTGAGAGAAAGGCTCTGCTCCCGCTTGCTGCCCTGTGGGAGGCTCGGGCTTGCATGAGGAAGCGTTTTAATGTTTCTCAGATGCGAGAGGAGAGAGAGAGGAAAGAGCTTTGACAAGGCAACTATCCTGGGTGTGATTTAAAGGTGTGCACACAGGGAGCCAGGTACTGCAGCTGAGGGCCTGTTAAGACACCCGCTATCTTTCTACAGGAGACGGAACTTTTTTTTTTTATTCTTTTTTTTTCTTTTCCTAAATTCCCAAGTGGCTGAGCTGAACTCGGTCCCTTAAGTTTGAATCGTTTTTAAGATATGAAACGAGAGCTGGAATGCTGCCGCTGCTACTCGACACTCCGGCACTAAAACATACAGGATAAAAACACGTGCAGGAAGAAAAGTGTTCAATAAGTGAACATGACTTGGATTTAGAAGTTAGTTTCTGTCGCAATGCCTTGACAGAGTCATTTAGTTACTTTATTCAATACTTGTTTTTAAAAGTCGCTAAGTTAGACATGAATGTGTTATTACGATTCATTATATATATATATATAAAAACTCAAATCTTTTATATATATATATATATATATACATACTGAACTGGCCATGTAGCAAACTATTTCTGTAGTTAAATATAATATTCATTACGTCGCCCCCTGGTGGCCAAGACAACCAAGAAATTCTTGGAGATTTGAATAACAGAATTTAAAGGCAAGATTTTCAAGCAAGCTATGATATGGTAATGCTATTAAATAATGGTATATCCTCGCCTTTTCACTAGACATCTCTCTTAAAGCTAAACAGAAAAAGGCCCTAATTAATGTCACTGCAGTGGCTGTGCTGTCGTTAAAAAAAAAAAAAAAAAAAAAGCTTCACTATGTGGCCTCTTCTATAATAACATATAAGCGCCGTTACTGTACTTTGCAAGGAGCGCCCTCCCGCTTGAAAAGCAGCTTTTTTTTTACTATTAAGTCTCACAGATAAGAGCAATTATTTCTGCGAGTGTGCTCTCCGCTCACTGCCAAATGTGAGCTGGCACGCCATGAAAAAAGACGAGTGGCGCCTTTGATTCTCCAGACAAAATACAAGAGTGTATTTTTAGCTGCCTTAAAACGATTGCCAGCTTTGTTCAGGTGCGTAGCGTTAATGTCATTTTCACGTCGTCGCCCCGTACCACGAATACGTTCCGGATCCGGCGTTATTGGTGAAAACGGCGACATAATGAGATATATAGATCGGCAAAATGATTCCAACATCTTTTTAAAATAGCTTGACTTGAATATCCAGAGTGGTGAATGCTGCATGAGATTACGCAATCGGTGGCGTGTATCATGGCGCCGCGCTTTAAATTGTTAAAGTCGCCTCGAGTTCGACGACGGGACGACGTCGTCACCGTCTTTCTCGGTCAAAGTCTTTGCCGCTAAGCGTGTTCCGATTCCTCGCCGGCCCTGCGGTGTCACGGCCTCCGCTTTTGTCTCTTGTTCCGCATCGCCCCGGCGTCGCGGACCTGGCCGGTTGGCAGATGGGACGGGCGAGGAAAGCGGGGATTGGTTAATCCCTAATCTGCTGTCTCTTGGCCGCTCTGGACGGCGAAGGAGAGAGGGATGGATGGAGGGATGAAGGAGAGGAAGAGGGCGATGAAGCCAGCTAGATGGAGCCAGCTGTCAGATGGAGAGTCTTTCATGGTCCTGCGCACACAACAGCTGCACAGGGCCCGCCTGCACGGCTCTGCATTATTAAGCATCTTTTTAGTTGGTTCCAGATGCAGAGCTAGCTGTGTTTACCCAGGCTTTGTGCTCTCCCAAACACACACACACACACGCACACACACACACCTCCTCCTCCTCCTCCCTCGGCGATCCACACCTTCACTTCCGCCGCTTCCCCCGCTTCCTTGTCGGTGTGGTCAAAGTGCCTCCGCTCTAAGTATGTAATGTAGCGGCAAATGACCTTGACACCCGCAGGTCGCATTAACGGCTTAATCGTTCGCTTTTCTTTCCGTCGACACGATTTGATGGCTTTAACATGTGCGCTCTTGAAAAACTTGCAGGAGGAAATTTTGTAGAACCTCGAACAGAGTTAAAAAAAAAAAATGCAGCTTGCCTTTTAACCGGAAGCAAAAAAAAAAAAATGTGACTTCCGAGTTCACATTAAGAGCCTGTTTTCAAATCGAGATGTTTTTTCCCCGTCTTACCTACTCTATGATAGTTCTACCCAACTCTTAAGTAACTCAATCACAAAGTCATTTCTCCTGACAGGTAATTGACGAGGGGAAGGAAATGAAAAGTGTAATCACAGGCTAAGTAACTGTGTAATTACACAGTCGTTCAAACTTGCCGTTCACCGTGCCATCTTGTGCACACACCAATATTGCCATATTTACGCGTACCAAAGCCAGCTTTGAGGGGGCTAATCTGCGCCTGGGTGCCGTCTCTTGTCAAGTTCAAGAGGGTTAACAAATCTTTACCTCGGCGACAACCCTCCTCTTCCCCCCTTTTCATGTCCACATTTGTTCGCTGTATGTCCAAAAATCTACAGAGGCCCGTCCCGGCCCAGTTGGGATTGCTCGAGCTGAAGAGCTGGAGGCTTTTCAGTGGCTGGCATCTGTTGTTCGCCTTCCCAGAGCTGCTGGCAGTCAGTTAATGGCCATGCTTGGGACGCTGAGAGCGCGGGGAGGGGTGTGTGTACGCGTGGGGGGGGGGCGGTGGCTGATTTCCCCATAGCCGCCTCGCCGATTCCCGGCACGCCACCGGCAGCTGCAGACGAGCCACCGGCGACGGGGAACATCGGGGCCTAATGCGCCGCTTCTTCTGAGAGTCGGGGGCGTGCAGATGTTCGTCGTCGTCATAACTCCACACTCGAGCTTGTCCTCTGATTTGAGGCAATGTTGGGCAATTTTGATGTATTTGCCACCTAAACGGCGACATGATTAAAATGACATTTGGAGCCTGGCTGCTCATCGTGAGCACAATTAGAGAAGACAAGCAAGAGCTCCCCCACCCCCGCCCCCCCCAGGCACCGCGGCGGCACGTCACGCTTTAACTTTCAAATCTCGCAACCCTCAACAAGTTTTTACTACAATTCTGACTGTATAAATACTTGGTTACTGCGCATCAGGAGATTTGACCAAATGGTGTACTTTATTTTCCTCTTTGTTTTCTGGACTTGAAAAGAGACAGGATTCTTCATTTAATCTCAAAAAGATCTACAAAACGTACTTTTCATTTTGCATCTTATGCCTTTCACATCATTCAAGTCTCTTAAATACAAGTCGTCACTATTCTGCCTTTATCCGTGTGACATTTGCACTCAAGGCCAACGCTGAGGCACTCTAAAGCAGCCGAGCAGACTAGCTAGCACAAGCTAGCTAGCTAGCTAACATCACAATTGCGCCGATTATAACGTCTGATACGGATGAAAGCACTCAGGTTCTTAAATGGCGTCCACCGCGTCATTGGGCAATAAATTTCAGATTCTAAAGTAAATAAGCTGAATACTTTTATCAGAGTCTTGTGTGGACCGACTTGTGAATGTTATTTTTGCAGTGGCAGGAATCTGCATAATAGTGGTGGAAGCTTTTTTTTTTTTTTGTAGCTAGAGTTTAATCAGCGTAGCACGACTCTAGAGAGCAAGGCTGGATACGTTATCAACCAAGCAGGAAGTTCAAATGAAGCCGGATAAATAAATGAAGGCCTTGATGATTAGCTGTCACATAAGCAATTAAAACGACTGGAAATTATTCATTCCCTTCCCAGGCAGGTGCGGCCGGCGATTGTTGCGGGTAATTTTTGAAATGGAAACAATTTGTTTTGATGAAGCTTCCATATGCTTATGAAACATTCATAAAATAACTCAAAGTCGTCTCCTAATGGAGTACTGCATAGTATCGAGGGGCTCATCTTTTTTTTTTTTTTTCCCAGGTATGAAGCCGCTTTCATTTACAAGTGGCTACCAGCTCAAAAAAAGAAAAGGGAAAAAAAAACATAAAACGCCATCACATCTTTTTTTTTTTTTCCTCTTTGTGCGTGTGCGCAAATTATTAATTGTGACTGTCATGGCCACCTGACAATCTCAACAAACAGCCGCCTCGGAAAAAAACACACTTGACAGCTCCGGACCCCCAGCAAAATTCCCAGGGTGACTTTGTCCTTGACACATCCTTAATGACGCTCATCTCAACGATTGTAAATACATTATCATATCAGATCACGTCTGTGTTGCAATCATCACCTCCATTTCCTTTTTAATTAAACAGCAGCGATGACACCACATCTGTCAGAAAAGGAAGTGAGACTTTTTTTGAAAATCGGTGTGAACTCGCGGCAAACAATAGAGAGGGGAAGGGGGGGCAAAAAAGGAGAGAGAAGAAAAAAAAAAACGGCGTTTGAAAAATAACACGCTCCGTCTCCTCCTTGCCCCCTCGTCGTCTTGTGCCGCCGTCTCGTCGCTCTCACCCCCGTCTGTTCTCCCGCCACTTGAAAGGCAGGGTAATGAGACAGCTCGAGAGCGAGGCGAGGTGTCCGCCGAGCATCAGTTGCGTGCGTGCAGAAGTGAAAATTTACTGCGAAGGAGATGGCGAAGGCGGAGACTGCCGGCGACGGGGCTTTGGCGTCAATTCATTTTTATTCAGATTAGCGTGCGTTTTACGCCGGCCCCGAAAACATTTGGCCCTCGTGACGAGGTGTTATTATTTGCCAGATTACGTTATTAACACTCTGCGCTCTATGCTGGCCATTTGGACTCGCGTCACTTCATTTTTTTTTTAGAATATTATACTTTTATCGATGCAAATTAATGATACTTACACTTAGTTAAAATCTGTGGGGGGAAAAAATCGGAGAAATGACAGACGGACGGAACAATCCAAAAGTCCTGATGGTTACACTATTAACACGTCATGGCCGCTTGAAACAGGTGTCAGCGACAAGACATACGACGCCACTTAACGGGCCCCGAATACGACAGACTGGAATTAAACCTCCGACTATCTTCGCCGGGTTGCTAAATAAAATGCAGCTGTTTGAATCTATGCAGAACATATTTCCCCTGCCATGTGTGTTTATGGTGCCTATTTACATATTTTGCGGCCATTATGAAAATGATGCTTGTGCTGTTTTACAACGTGTGGAGAATATTCCGGCTACGCTGAAAGAAATGATGGGGAAATTATGTTTTGGAATATCATAATGTGGGGGAAGTCAAAGTCGCAAGGTGTTAATCATCACAGCGGACCAATTGCAACGTAATGAATGAACTATAAATTAAGCAGAAATATTTTAGCAGATATTTAATGACAATGTTTCATGTTCAAATCGAAACTGAAAAACCCCAAATGAATATGAAACAAGATTATGAGAAAATGCCAGCAGAGGGCCGCATCACGTCAAATAGCTGCGGGGATGATAAACGGATGGATTGAAAAGGAAAATGCCATCCTAAATAATTTGCCATTCTCAAAACTCTTTCCAAACTTTTAATCTTGACAATGACCTCGTTTGACCTCACATAAGACTGTTTCCGCTACAAACATGAACACCACCCCACACTCCTACCCCTTCTATCAAATCTCTTGCAAAAAAAAAAAAAAAAAAGTCAGCATTATGAAATCAAGACTGCTCCCACTGGTGAGACCATAAAGGCCGCGCGTCGGAGTGCCAAGTCAGCGCTTTTGACAGGATAAGACCATGCTAACCTATTGAAAAAAGGCTTGAGCCGCGCAGGCCAAATCAGCACATGCACACAGTAGGCTGCTGCTGCTGCTCGAGCCAGCGCGGCAGCTTAGCGGTCTTAACAGAGAATGCGCCACTTATCATCATCGGCATCCAGCGCCCGGCCCGCAACACTCCAGCATGAAGAGGCTCTCGCGCTAAGCCGGTTAAAATAACACGAGACAATGCGTCAACAATGGCTGGCTCTTCCTGTTTGATGCCTGCTTAATTCCGACACCACAATGCCCCCCCCCCCCACCCCACCAATCCCGTTCTGGTGCTGGACCGGCCGACCGGCGTCCATCTCCCCTTCACATCAGAGGCAGCTCGAGGAGCCCCCTGATACTGTGTGGGCCTGGCTGATAAAGGCCTTATTTCAGGGTCTTCCAGTGAGGGGGGGCCGCATTCAACTCCCCGAGCTGGGGGACGGTTAAGGCGGGAATGTTGGAATACGCTCGCGCGTGTGCTCGGAGCTCACAGCGAGGCTAAAAGCAGTCTTTTATAAAGTACCTGCTCGCCATACTTGAGTACATGTATTTTAACACAAGATTATATATTGTGTAAAAAATGTATTTTTGGAGGCTAATACATTCATTCATTTATGCCAACAGTGCGAGCTAGCCAAAAAAAGCAAGTTGTTGGGGGCAAAAATATTAGCTGAATTGTTTTGACATAGATCCATAAGTTGGGGGGACGACACAAGGGACGATTTGTTCTCTGAACTACTTTTGTTCTGAAATGCAGGAAAACAAAATTTTCACGTTAGCAAAGCTCAAAATAATTTCTGGAGTTGCTCAACTCAATTTGATCAAAAGTTGAAATTTTTGACATTCTTCAGAAGTCACCTTATTAAGATATTCTTTGATAAACGATTTTACTTCATGGGCGAGCCTGCCCTGGATGAGCTCATTTTCTCCGCTTTTGGGTTAGAAACTGGGTTTTTTGGTAATACCAACTGCTGTCCTATTTCGGACAGAAAAAGCTAATTATTTTTTTGCAGAGGGGGCTCCCTTTCTATTGCTAGGTTTGATGCTTCTATTGTCACAGTATTTTTACTCTTGTTACATGACAAGAGTGTGAGAAAATAAGCATGAGCGGCCGGACAGGCGGAAAGACACTGATAAGCCCACGGCGTGCATATGACGCCTCGACGCTGGAAATTGGACCGTTTCAAAGTTCAATCTCTTCTCCCCACTTTTTCTGGGTGCGCTTGCTGACACATGAGTGAGGTCCCATTACCGCAGCCGGGCCCCCCGAAACGATAGCCATTGACCGGGCGGACCCTCGTCAGGCTCTTTACCTTGAGACTCGTCCACCGCTTGACACGACCTTTGAACCCGGGGAGCACAGCTGTCAAATGTCTCTCCCCTATTCTGTCACTCCCACTTTTGGAGAGACACACAAGTCCTGGAAAGAAACACGCACACACAGAGGATTGGGTTACGTTCAAGTCAGATGTTTTTTATTTTAATTACTATTTAGTAAACGTCCACACAAACTGTGTTAGCGTGGGAATTTTTGGAGCGCTGCACCAAAAATTGTCATTTCAGTTTTGGTGCAGATGTAGATCAATTCAACTGAATTGATCAAGTTTTATGAGTTTCAACGTGTTGTTAAATTGATTCAATAAAATCAAGATTTGCAATGCAAAATGCCTCGTCGTGAATTATATTGTTATGCCGAGGATACGATACATTTGACATAAAGTCTTAATGTTTCTAGAGAATAAAAATCTCAACAATACAAATATTGTGGAAAAAAAGATAATTGAACTGTACAAATAAACTCAAAACACTCAAGCTCCTGACATCACTCACAAGGCCCCGCCCCTTAAAAGAACTCAGCCAACATATAAATAAATACCAGAGTAAACACAGCAATGAATAAAAACTGGTTTATTTCTTAAACATTTATTTTATTATATTTGTCTACAATAGTGCCGTTATGAAAAACAACTCCCAAATTGTGTAGTTTTGGGTTCAGTTGAATTTAAATTTTCAAGAGAAAATTGATTTGAAATAAACAGTGCAAGTAAATTGAAGTACAAAGTATATAAATAAATATATATATATATTTTGTACAATTGACTATTTTCATAACATTCTACCATTCTTTTTATTGTTATTCTTTACGACTTTATTCTCAGAACATTGTTTTTCCTCGGGTTTTTTTTTTCTTTGCCGTAAAATAAAAATGCTACTCATTATTATATTTTGATTTTTGTCATGTAACATTGCACCTACTATATACTCACTCATTTTCCTCTGGTAACCTTACAACATTCCTCTTAAAGTTCAACTTTAAATACTGTGACGTCTGTTTTTCCCAACGAGGTGCTGACACGGACGGGTAAAGGCCCCATGACAGTAGCCCTCGAAAAAATTCCGCCATGCGTTTTTGCAAATTTGCCAACATTTTCCTGTATTTCACTATAAAGCATGCATGATGAATTCGAACAAAATTCCATCGTAGGCGAGCGCTGCGTTGAAGGTGCCTTTCTCTCGGCCTTGGCAGAGGTCTGAGTGCTACTTTTACGCCTCACGCTGCAAATCTACATTCAGTTGGCACGTATGCGATCACATTCGAAAATAGTCCAACATACATATGGATAGCCGTGCTTTTTTTTTTTTTGTGCTCGTGTGCGTTCATGAATACTACATCTTGTATGCAATACACGCAATGGGAGGAGGGGAGGGAATCGTCTAGAATTAGTAACATTTCCAATGCTGAGAAAAGAGTGTGAGGGGGAAAAAAAAACAAAACAACAAATAGGATTGTTGAAGTGAAATCTACATGTGCATGATTTGTGTTGTGCCGTGTGTGGGGAGGCTCACTTTGCAGCAATTGACTGTGGCAGGAGCACCACCAACTGGTCAGGAGGCGCCTCTCCACCCTTCCGCCTGCTCGCCTGTGATGTGCAAGCGGGAGATTAGTCAGTCACATGCATCCACTTGCAACCGCTACATTTAAACAGTCGTGATTTATTCTTAGTGTGATCTGAAAAACAAGCAAGGTTCTTTTTCTCCTTTTTCCTCTCTCTCTCTGTGTCTCTCTTTCTCTACCTCAAAACCCCCTCGGTGAGGTTGAATTCACGGTATCCATCATCATGCATCTTTAATGACGTCAGGCCAGGAGCATGGGGTAAAATCACAGTAGTGGCCCGAGGCTAAAACCAGCTAAAATGAGGTTCCTCTTACCCCCTTCCCACGCAGGCAAGAGCTCACGCGCGGGGCCGAGAGGGAGGGTACGGCGCGCCCATCGATCGCCGGGCCGGCTCGTCGGCTGGCAAGCCACTCGGAGAGCTTGATGGATACATTTGGGCCATAAAAAAAAAAAAATCTGATTCGGTACAACGCCAGGGTCCGAGCCAGTAGCTGCCGAGACAGAAGGGTGACAAACGACGGACGGCTTGATTTATGCGACATTGTGCACGACTGGCTAGAGGACAATCTCCCCTCACCATCTTTTGGTTTTACTCTAAGAGGCCTTTGGAGACCTTGACACAGACGCGCAGA
The DNA here is from genome assembly GCF_901709675.1 of Syngnathus acus. Lineage (NCBI taxonomy): Eukaryota > Metazoa > Chordata > Actinopteri > Syngnathiformes > Syngnathidae > Syngnathus > Syngnathus acus. The sequence continues at coordinate 4,364,040 of NC_051100.1, forward strand.
GAGCGAGCAAGCAAGAGAGAGAGAGAGAGAAAAAAAAAAAAAGATACAATCTGCCTAATTCAAAACACTTGTCAGACAGAGAGGCTGTATGAACTGCTATTAGGGACACGCTGAAATAGCACATGTAGACCTTGAGTATAAAGTCATAGTGTTACGAGAATAAAGTCTAATTATTATCGCAATGAAGTGGAAATTAGATGGAAATGTTCTAAGAGTGGAAGTAAAGTTGTAATCACCATGGTGGCCCAAGCAGGCAAAACAATTTTTTTTTATGACGTGGAATTACTATTATTTTCTGTACGGTAAGGTTGTTGTGTTGGACGTGTCCCTTTAAGGGGTGTGGCCTTTAAGGGGCGTGGCCTAGTGGGTGAAATTGACTTACTCTGGCACCTTCAACTTTTTGTCATAATTCCAGTAAAAGTACGTACTTCTTTTCTTTCCAGTGATAACATTACACATTCATTCTTATTAGCTTTTTAATAATTTCGCAATCGTGCTTTTTTTTTTTAACATTTACTTTGGAGCGTTGCCCTTCAACGCCTTCATATGCTGTCATTTTGGCCTTCATAGCATAATTGTATTAGGCGGCGCACATGTTGAATGTGAACTGGGAGAAAGAAAAAAAAAAGTATTTTTTGCGTGGTAGAAAAGGGACGTGGACTTAAGCTCTGTGCAATTACATACGGTGACCCTGGAACAAAAAAGTCAAATATAGCTCAGGGCCAAATCGCATTTCATGTCGCGGGTGAGCCAAACAAAAGAACAAGCATTAAAATGGAAAGGAAAAAAAAAAAGCCTGCATATCTTACAGCATTTGGAAGTTGTTTCCTGTAAAAAGTGGATGATCGAGGCAAGTGTGGCTTGGAAACATCTTTCAGTTGCCGAGCCCCCAGCCTTGACCCGGCGGGTCAAAGCCAGTCAGGCTCTTCCTGTCTGCGGCTTTTCCCAGGATCCCCTGCCTGTCGGCGTGTCAGCACCTCTGCTGTCTCCTCACCGGCTCAGGATGTTGCTTTTGCCTTCCAAGAGTTTCCTGAAACCGGAGGAAAAGAAAGAAAGAAAGGGAAGAAAAAAAAAAAGATTGGTTTCCATTCCGTGCGAGAGGAGGTCAGCTGGTGCGTTTAAAAAAAAAAAAAAAAAAAAACGGCATTTAAAAAAAAAAAAAAAAAATGTCCGTTTTGTATATTTGACTCAATTTTACCAAACGGCTGGCCTCTGACTGGCGTCTATTTGTGGATGTGAGGATGCATTAGCCTGTGGGGGATGACAAGTGCATGGAGGGAAGAGGGTAAATACTCCAGTCCCGCCTTCTCTCAGCTTTCTTTTTCCCACACTGTTTTTTTTTTTTAATTTGAAACGGCAAAAATAGATGACTTTCCGGGAGCATTGCTGAGATGTTTTCAATTAAGTGGCGGGCGGGCGAGCGGGGGTCATTTGTCTAATTAGAGGGCGTGATGGACAGCGCAGAAATGGGCCACGCGGCATTTGGAGTTGCCTTGCGCAGGTAGGCCGCATGACAAGGTGCCACCCGTGGCAACACACGGCCTGATTACTTTGCTGTTCCAAAGACAAAAAAGTTATGCCGTGAGCTACTCTTGAAGTCCCCTGACTTTTTTTTTTTTTTTTTATATATAACATTGTTAGCTTTTTTTTTTTCTGGTAACATTACGGGATTTCTTTTGTAAATTTACACATTTCTTGTTTTTTCAATCTTCTGATTTTTTTCATTTTTCCTCAAAACATTACAATTTCTTGTAATCTTACGTTTTGCTTATTATTCGGATTATTAGTTTTATTTACCTAAATGATTGTTTTCATATGATAACTTTTTTTATAACTATTTTTCCCAGTTTCTTTGTAACTTTAGTTTTTTGTGTGAGCGAGGGAATACATTTATGAATATTTCAGATAACTGCAACTTTGTCCCCATAACATTTTGTTGTAATTTTATATTCTTCTCTAATATAACACAACTTTTCTCATATTATGACTTTTTATCAGATCCCTATTTTTCCCCAACTTTTTAACATTGCACCTTCTTTTTGTGTTACTCTGACATTGATAACGTAATATCAATTTTTTTACGCAGGTAGTCTAAAGTGACAAGGATGCACCCCTGGCTACAAATGTCCTGATTACTTTCTCGTCTCCAGCCTCAAATGGCATTTTAGCACGCCGAAAGCTAAAAAATCCAAAAACGAGAGCAAGTTTACGTTCAATTACAAAAGAAATAATCAAATAAAGGACAATTTCATAATCAGGCTCAAGTTAGCGCCATGCACCTTTGTCTCAACTTTTTTGATAGCAAGTCTGTCAAGGAAGCTTGGGGGGAAAATAAAAAAATAAAAAACATCCTGCGCGTCCCCCGCAGTCAAGCAGTACACCCGTAAGTCCTATTCCCCCGCCGAGCAGCCCAAAGTGTACGTGTATAAATGGAAGGCCTGTCATTTCACATTCATTAAAAGTGAAGTTCCAAAATTAATAATGTAAAAATATGGGTTTTAATTAGTCTTCTATTCTGCCCAATGTACTTAAATTGGATCATCCGGTCCCCGATGCCCTTTCACTTAATAAAGAATTAGCCTGTGATGTTCTCAGCTTGACAGGTAGGATAAAGTGGAGGGAGGGGGGACGAGGGGGGGGGCGGCTGTTATATAAAGGATATATCCGTTTGTACGTAATTTGCAGCTTAGTCAATTTGACAGGGGGGGAAGCGGCCCGGCCATGGATCCCGGTGCAGGTTTAATGCATTTCGATCATGTTATGGCGTGACCACGCCATTGCCTTGCCAAATAATTAGTGACATTAATCCAATTTGATTGGCCATCTTCGACGAGCTGAGCGGCGCTTCCGTAGACAAGGTGGCTGGCAAAGTGCTTTCGAGCCACGATACGTTTGCTTCGATAGTAGAAAGTCGGCGTGATTAATTTTGGGGATGGCCCGGATTATCATTTGAGGAGTTTTCGTAATATTAGCATTTTATGCTAATGCGTGAACATTTTTCATTTTACGACTTCACTGTCGTAACACGATCGGCAAAAGTTGATTCCATGCAAAGGCTATATTCAAGTGGAATGATTCGATTCGGCTCGAGTCTGATTCCGATTCGATTCCGTACGGTGAGGCTGAATTCGAGAGCGTATGACATCTAATGAAATAATCCAACTTATTTCTGGATGCGGTACTTTTCCGATAATTATTTCTGAACTATACATGAGGCGCTTCAAATAAAATAACATCGAACACAAAGACTTGGGCATCTTTAAGGTTAAAGATGGCGGGGGTGGGGTGGCAATCAAGGCAGCCTTCAGTTGATAGCATATGGCATCCATGAGTGATCCGTACATGTCGTGGCCATATAGCGCCGCTTGTGTGCGCCTGAGTGGGTGTTGTCGCGCTATTGGTAGGCAACGCGCCCAGACAGCCCTCGCCAGCCTCTTCCCGGTTTCTGCCGCTCCCCTCGCGCGGGACAGGCACAGCTGTCAGATCAAAATCAATCGCATTTTAAAGGACGTGCGAGCTAAATATTTCATTCTTGCCTTGGGAACCAATTAAGTGCTACATATGAAGTCGGGAGGACTGGTTGAGCCGCAGTCGTACTGGTGCGTACCAGCTGCTCCATTGCTTACACCCGACCCCCCCAACACGCACACATACACCGCACCCCTCCCCATGCAAATGTGTGAGTGTGAACGCTCCACTTCAATTACCTAGTGATGTTTTAAAAATGCACCAAAGCCAGACTGGCAGTCCGGAAATTGGAGGGGATCCACCCCAGGTATGTTGTTTATTTAGTTGTTGTCTGTTGTGCTGGCTGTAACCCATTTGCCCTCATTGCAGATGTGAAGGATGGCAGCGATATAGGGGGTGGAGGTGGGAGTGGGGGCCTTCAAAGTGCCATGTGTCAGTGAACGCCACACACCGCATGGCGGGGACGACTGGCGTCTCCTCGCCAAAATATGACCGCCGCCTGCCTCGCCGTCTGCCCTCGCGCCGTGACCTCCGCCAAGGAGATGATGTCGTTAGCACAAGTTTTTAGAACGTTTTCGTACTATTTTGGCATTTTGCCTTTTGTATTTTAAAAAAATTATGGATTTGATTGACTTTTGTCCTTTTTAACTACTGCACTAGTGATTTAGTTTCTCAATTATTTAGTTCAAATAAAAGCATACGCTGGCAAAACGTGGAATATATTCAGTTTTGATTCCAACAAAGTAGCGCTTCACTATTCAATACATATACTTTTCTATTCTTTCCCAAACGTAATAATTTTTTCATGGTTCACTTCATTTATTTATTTGTTTCCAAAAAAGTCAATGCACAAGCGCCCAAAGCTGTCAAAATGTAGCATATACTCAATTTTGAGTGCAATAAAGTAGCGCTAAGTTTAACTTTGATTTAGCATTGCCTAGCAAAATTCACTTGGGAACACCTCGCCTGCTGCGTCCTTCTCACAGCGTGAAGGTCACGACAAGCTGTGCGCGCGCACCCCATCAGAAGGATGCAAGTCGTAGCGGGAAGGTTAAAGCGTGTACATGTGTGAGGCGGGCAGAAGGGGGGAGGAGCTTAAGTGCGCGTGCGGTAGAAGGCGTCTGAAGTGGTGAGGGGTGAAAAGGAAAATGTGCGAGTGAGCGAAAAGAGCAAAGAATAAGAAAAAGAAAAAAAGAAAAAGTGAGAGAAACAAAAGCAGAACGGAGACAAAGTGAGAGACGGCGCAAAAAGCAATCGGCGGCGCGAGGGCTAGTGAGAACGGACGGACGGACGGGCGGGCGGGCGGTAGGGCGAGCCAGCGAGCGGGCGAGGATGATTGATAACGGTGCTGACAGAAGCCCTCTGGCCATGCTCTCCGTGGCAGTTTAGGGAGACGGGGGCCTCCCCGCGTGAGAGCGAGCTGCCCCCTCGCCACCGTCCCTCCACACACTCCACATCTGGTGGGATCGCCCACGCTGGGTCAGAGGTCGCGGCACCACGGGGGCTTACTTTTGGACTCGAGTGAAACGCCAGGCCTAAACCGTCGCCAAATAAAATACAATAAACGAACGTGTCGTAGTAGAGCAATTTTTTTTTTCTGTGCAGGTGACACGCAAAAAATCTAAGAAAAAAAAACCGCTGTGATTTATGTGTGTGTGTGTGTGTGTGTGTGTGCGTGTGTGGAAGAGACAACACTGATGAATTAGGGATAAATAATGAAGTAGCTGAGGGACTGGGTTTGTGATCGCGAGAGGGCCCATCAACAGAGAACACTAATACTTTTGAATGCTATGCCGTTTGATGTTGATCAAGTTCAACTCGGCTGACAGGCCCGAGAAGACTGCGGGGAGCACTGGGACCCTTCCGAGTCTCTGACACACACACACCCGCGCACAAAACCTACTCAGACAGGTGAAAGAGAAGGCGCAGGACAATAGACTCACACACACACACAACCACCCGCACTCTTATCCCCGACAGTTATTCAAGTTCAAGTTAGAAGAAGTAAGCCTACAACGCGTCTACTCGGAGGCTTTCCATTCAACTTTACTGACTTCAAGGAAGACACATCGACGACGCGGTCCACCATTTTAGCTCCGAGGCCCACTTAAGACATACGCTCGCGAGTAATTCCGTCTAAATTCCCCTCGATAGGACACTAAAGGAACTTCTCATTTCTACACGACCATTGTGACGTCTGCATTTTTAGCGTAGGGCGTTTCATTTCCTCACCTATGAATCGGGCCCGACCAATTTGTGTATATGAACGCTGATGGCGGAGTCGCTGCTCCTCCCTGGCTGGGGTCATTTTCAAAGTGTCGCCATTTAACTGCGAGGCAAAGGGGGTTAGGGGGGGGGGGGGCGGGGCTCCCTACCTCCAGCGTTGGGCAGCGTCGGGCTGTGTGGAGAGCGTGGCCTCATTATGAAGGAGATAAAGACCGTTAAGGCTGTTTGGTCTTGGGCCGGCTCCAGCCCCTATGGTGAAACACACCTGCTCCCCTCTTTAAAAAGCCCTGCTCCAGTTTAGCTCTTGGCCACGGACGAGTAATGACCTATCCAGGGGGCCGTAACGCCCGCTTCGTTTAGCCTGTCGTTAAGACCCAGAGTCAGCAGCATACTGCGGCGCGTGGCCGTGCCAAAACTCAGTACGGGGCGTCCTTGCCAAAAGAGCCCGCATCAAGCCTACGCGGCTAGAATGCGGATAAGTCAACTGGATGAAAAGACAATCAAACGTGAGCTGTTATTCTCTGAACGTGCGCTAGCGCATTCTGGTCAGAGACAAAATGCATCACAATTGACTTTCCATTCATTTCAATACATTTGCATTCAAACGCGGGCTGGCTCGCTAATTAGACAACATAAAGTTGCAGCTTGACACCGCTTGGGCCGCCGTTGTCGTCCCCGTCTTTGTTGTGGCCGGGGACGCCGGCGCGCGGAAATAGGCGACGGCGTGGAGGCCCCCGTCAAAAGATCTCCCACTTCTGTTTTCATCAAAGCGTTTCTTTGGCACTACACGGCAGCGCGGGTATGCTAATGTGTTGTGCTGCCTGGAAAGCTGTCAAAAAGCGCCCACCTTGGATGAGAGAGCGCCGTAATTCAAGCGGGCTCCTGTCTTGTGCGCGTTCAGGTCTCCTCATTATGCCGCTTTGCAGGGTAATGGCGTCTCGCGCCGTTTTATCTGTCAGCTCGCAGCAAACTATAGTTTTTTTAGCCGCCTATAGTTGATGCTAACATCAAAGGCGTGGGAAAAAGAAGGGGAGAAGGGGGGGGGCAGGTTGTCGCGTTAAAATAAAAAAATAAATAAAAAGGGGAACCGCTCCCGGTAGGCGAAAATTGAACGTCTTGTGTGTATTGAGAATAGATTTGCTGCTTCGCCGTGGACGTGTTTGTTCTCGAGTAAACAGCGAGTCTTGTTTGGGTGTAACTGTCAGCCCGAGTAACCCCCCCCAAAAACCCCCGCGAGAGCTGGCTTGTTCGCAAAGCGGGGAAACACGGAGGCACACATTCTCGCCGTCTGATCAACCGGGAATCGAGTTGGCGCTGACAACGGCGCGAGCGGCACGTAGATACGCGCCACTTCCCGGTGCAGTGATGCCTTCACTTGAAGGTGGCGCAAATTTGACAATAGAGCTGAACAATGACTCAAATTTAAATTAACATCCCAATGTTGTGCAATGCAATTTGCAAATCACAAAGGCTGCTATTTATTTTTTAGGGGTATCAAACAGTTATCAATCATTTTATCAAAGTTAATTGTAGTTTCAGTTTTGTTTTTTTAAACACCATTTTGTTTTTTTTCATGTTTCCATTGGCACTACAGTGCTAGAACAGATTGATGGACTTACAATTTATGAACATGAGAAAACCCGATTTGATTGAACGGAATTGAGTTACAAGTTTGGTCATGGAATGAATTTAACTCCTAAGTTGAGGCATCTGTCGTCTGGCACCTTCTCGCCTTTATTTGGCCAAGTGGGGCTTTTACACCCCCAGCGGGTGCTGACAGATTTGTGAATATCCATCCATTTTCTTTAGCACTTGTCCTCATTAGGGTCACACATAAACTGGAGCATATCCCACCCAATTGACTTAAAATGAAGGCGGGATACACCCTGGACCGGTCACCCGCTAACTGACAAAGCGTTCACACCTATGGACAATTTAGAGGTCATTAATTAGCTGTTTTGGAAATGCAGAGTGCATGAAAACAAATACATATCAAAATTGTGCATTGATATCTTTTTAAAGACATTTTTATGCGGCTTTTATCTAAAAAAAAAACATTTTACTCTTTCGTAAGGTTTGATTTATTCCATATAATTTAACTCCATTTAATTCTATCTCATTTAACTTGACTAATTACGATTCATTTCAGTGCAGTTTTACCGCATCATCCAACTCAATTGCAAAAGCAATATCAAGCAAAGAGAATTTGATCACGTAATGGCCTACTGGAGGAAGAATTTTTAGCAGGCTTTCCTCCAATGTTTTTGAAACAATTTGTGACAAACCCATCATTTCAAAAGGTTACATAGTAAAACCGCTTAGTTGCGAGGCCCTCCCGACTGCGTGGCAGATGTGCGAACCACGAGCCCACCGTGCCGCACAGATTTATGAATATGCGTGTGTTTATTGCAAGTGTTTGCGGCGGTGGTCTTTTTCGAAGACGCGCGTAGAGCAAATTAAAACTCACCGCAGGAAACGAGCGCCCTTGGCACTCCTCCTCCCAAGCAGCTGCACGCACCCCAACCATCATCTGCCATTTTGACACATCCACGGGGCGTAGCAGGCAGCCGCGAGGGGGGGTAGGGTGGCGGGAAGGGAGTTTTTCAGTTGGCAAAGGTGCCAACGCGGCACCCGCGGCTGCGAGCGTCGCCGGGCCGCAGCCTCCAGCCAAACAGGTGTGTGACACGGTGCCGCCGGTTCCTCTTCGGGGGCCCGGGGAGCAGGCGTCAGGGACCCTGGCGGGGACTGCGTGCCGCAGGAAACAAAGGGAGGTTAGGTGTGCACCTGACAAGCTCATTGATAACGTCCGGGACAGCAGCCCTGAAGTGGATGGCAAATTGCCTCTAATGCTTCCTGGAGATCACGGGCCAAAGTCAGGTGCTGAGCGCTAAATGGCCTCATTAGTTATGATTCTTCTCCTATTTTTTTTTTTAATGGTGGAGGGACTTTTAGCAAGGAATTTTTGGACACACACATCATGTCAGAGGTACCCAGACATGTCAGCATAACTCAGTTACAGATATGCCCAAATGCTCAGACTTCCTCTGCTGAACTGCTGTTACGGACCTGTTCCACATTTTGAAAAAAAAAAATAAGAATAATATGACCAATATAAGACATTTGAAAACAGTGTCCACTCCAAATGTAATGTGCAAAGCTCAAAGACAAAAGTAACATTTACATTCAGAGTATACTTCGAAATTAATATTCAATAAATTCGGAACAATACATAAGAGCACAACAGTACCGTAGCACTATAAAGGTTATACAACGGATTTTAGAAAACAAAATTTAAAAAAACTTTACGACGGGTGATGTTAGCGCCACTGACAAAATACGAGGTTAGCAACGATAAGCTACGCCTAGCCCTAGCCTGCCAACACAATTAACAGACTTAACAGTATACAGCAGGGTGCCTCGGAATTGAAAAGCATCACAGACAGTATATAGCTGAACCTGTGCAAAAAAAAAAGAAGTTTTAAAGCATCTAAATGGCCTACCAGCAGGAGCGCCAAGCTGGTCCTCCTCAAGCACGACACCATTTTGTGGAGTGGACCACCTGCCATATGAAAGAGGCAATGAAGTCGGCAGATAGACGAAATATTTCATGGATATTTTGTATTTATATAAAACAAAACGTTTTTCAAATAAATGTAACGAGAACGAGTCGAACGCGACCATTGCCAATTTGCCACCCACCTGTTGCAGCCGCTCACAACTTGTAACGAGCACCGCCTACAGGCCTGGAATGGAACACTGTCACCAGAGCACGTCATCAAATTTGGGTTTTACGTCATCAATCTACTTAATGCCATCCCGAATTTACTCAGTAATTTAAGTCATGGTAATAAAAAATGGTTAGTTAGTTGGTTGGTTGGTTGGTTGGTTGGTTGGTTGGTTGGTTGGTTGGTTGGTTGGTTGGTTGGTTAGTTAGTTGGTTGGTTAGTTAGTTCGTTAGTTAGTTAGGGAATTGGAGAAAGGTGTGGATCGAGGAATTACCTTGAAATCAATTGTTCTTGTTAAGGGTGAAATAGTGTAATTTCTATTTGAACCCCATCTTGATAAAGGTCTCCTTTTCTGGAAATGACTTTCTTCTGGATTCTGATTGTCAAGAGTGTGCAGTGAAGCCTGTTGGGGATGTTTGCCTCATCCCAGAGTAGAAAGCTGCATGTGCATGGCCTTGCAAGTGAAATGAGCTGAAAGTCGAGCGACCACCAGCTTGCTTCATCTTCCACCCATCAAATGTTATCACGGCAACAAAACTAAACAATGAGACAACAAATGAGAGAAATGAGCATGCACCTATTTAGAATTCTCAGCGTCGCTCCCAACACACACCCGCGCCCCTCTTCACACTTCACTCGGAATCCCCCAGTGACAGATCCTGTAACGGAGGAGAGGGAGGCTGTGAGTTGCCCGGGGGGTTCCTCAAGGCACCCGTCTGGGACCTGCTTCATAATCAGTGGACAGAGAGCAAGCAGAGTACCGCGGCGCCTTTCCCAGAGCCACTCTCCTCCCCCCGGCTCGCCCGACTCTGCTAAGCACCTGGAGGCTACCTGTTAAGGTGCTCCCCCTGGTCTGGCCTCTCTTCCCAGGCACAGAAAGAAAAAAAAACATGTTTGGGCTGCTTTATTAAAGTGCTGATTGGATGAAGGGAACTGTGTGTGTGTGTGTGGGTGTGCGTGTGTGTGTGTGTATTGTTTATATTCATCTGTGCATAAATTGATCTTGATACACACATACTTATGCATGTGTGAACTCATTATATGTGTGCGCACTAATGCATGCACAACATGTTTGAGCGCCCCGGCACATCATTTGCATGTACAAATGATAAGCGGCATCGCCCGGTGTTGCTAATAGCGGCCTTATTATTGTTAGTTGTCAAGGAGATGCGGAATTACTCACCCACATGGACATTAGCGGATGCCAAGTAACAGGCTGGACAAGGCGCCGTTCTCTGCAGACCACTTTGGCCCTTATCAACAATAATGCTTGTTAATAATGCGAAATGGCTCTAATTGCTCTGCGGCGGAATTAACTGCAGCATGATCTTCCTGATAATAACAATAAAAACAGATGCTCGGAGATAATGTGGGCTAAATTGGAAATATGGCAATTGATGTGTATTGTTTTGGAGTGCTGAGCGAGTGCAGCTATTTCATCTGTTGTTTTATTGTAGTTACTGTAGCGATATGTAATATTATGTTTCCATATATTCCCTGGACTGCGCCCGCGGGCATATCTCCTCCTTTTTGCTGTTCTGAAGCTCTTGTAGACGCAGCGAGCGCAACCTTGTTGTTCTGCACGTCGGCTCTGCACCGGGACATTTTAGAATATTGGCATATTCAGCGGGTTTATGTTTGTATTTTTTTTTAGCATTTTCTGAGGCATTAAAAGAAAATGACATTTTATTGTCACAAAAACCTGTAGCAAACAGTATTGCAGTATTAGCAACTGCATCTTAGCAAAGTTAGGCAGTCAGCTACTCGACTACTCTGTCCGGCCCTTAATGGATGCAAGTGGAATGACTGGTGAGCTTGTTAAATTAATCTTTTGAGTTACATATCGTATTTAAATGATCCATTTTGTAATGATCATGTGGATTAAATCCCGGTGGAGTAAATTGGGGAATGCAGCTACTGTATTTCATCTGTTGTTTTATTGTAGTTCACGCGAAGCGATGTAAAATTGTGTTTTCACATATTCCCCGGACTGCGCCGGCGGGCATCTCTCCTCCTATTTTGTTGTTGTGAAGCGCATCTCCTCCTTGCGCAATGGACTTTCCCTGACAGAACATTTGAACAAACACACCTCAGCTATTTCCACATCCACCCCGGGAACGCGTGCGGACGTGCGCTCAGCCGCGCGTGCTCCTCCAAGATAACCGAGGAGGGTTGGCGCGAGAGGGCCGAGCCAGGACCGTCGCTGCAGTTTGGTTTGGTCCTCGCTCGGAGCCAGCTGGCCTCATTAGGACTTGATGGGAGGCGGGTGCACGTCAACAAATGTAGTGTGAAGCGTGGCCCGATGCCCGCCAGAGAGATGCCTGTCCAGATCATTATTCGGGGTCTCTCCTTAAGGCGGCGTCCTCACCTGGCCGCCCCACCTGAGCTTAACGTTTGGCTCGGTGAAGCGCAAAGAGGTTTGCGAGGGCGGCTCGCCGTGGCGTGAAGGGACAGGAGGATATGATGCATCACCAGAGACGACCGCCGACCTTACAGTCTGAGGGCCGCCCGACCGGAACCGAGGCCTTGTTCCGACAGAGGGGCTGCGGCGGCGCGAGCTGTGACGGATGGCGGCAGTTCGTTCCAGAGTCGACCCCCGCCGACGCCTCCTCCTCGCCAACCTCCCCCGAGCAGGTGTGTGTGCGTCTCACATCTGCAGGCAGGCACAGTGAACCGAGACCAAATGGCAGACGCACGGGGCCCATCGGGTACCTGTGCACTGAGACACACTAATGATTATGGATGCGGGCCTATTAACGGTCACATCTGTAAGGGAGAACAACAACCAGCGCGTTGGGAGTGAGTCAGCACTTTTCCCCCCCCGAATCCCTTCTGGAGCCGAGACATGCCCGTGTCAATGTTGGGAAGGGGAAAAAGAACTCCAGAATGCTTCCTTCCTAAGGCGCAAACATGGCGCAGGCTGTTCTCCTTGACACACTCTGAGGGGCTCTTTACACTGCACCTCCTTCCATTGAAAACAGATCGGGGGAAATAACAGCCTGCTTTTGGCTGTTTGTATACACAACATCGACTTTTGGGAGCTTGAAAAGTTTTGAAAACTGGTCTAAAAGTGTTGCTTTGCTGTATTGTTTCGGTAAGACATTAAACTACAGGATACGTGTGTTAAAAGGGATATTCAAAAATCTGTAACATCACCAACTAGTGGCCTGGCATTCTTATTACATTCATATATATGTTTTTTAAATTCGATGTTTCGGTTTTCAGACTAGCTCTAAACTTTGTTTCAAAACATTGACTAAAGTTCGCACACGGCGCCCAAAAGAACTCGCCATGCTTGCCAAATTACCTAATGAATTCATCAACTTAAAAACGGCATGAAATATTCATTCTAAGAGTATAGGCGATAAATTAAATATCACTCATTGACTCGTTATTTAAAAATGCATCATGCGATTTGCATAGTTTCATCCCTGAAAGGAAATAATAATGGCCAGTTGTCGTGTAGTGTCTTTCATGACGGCTGAAGCCGGCGTCTTTTTGTTCCCTCGTCTGCTACTTGCCGCTCATTAAAGTTTCAACACGGCCCGTTTTAATTGTCAACCCTTTGACAGGTTGATAAAAGCAACTTGACAATTAAGTTCATTGGCCCCCGCTATGCATATTAATTAGGTCTTATTTGGGTTTCCATTGTTATTAGAAGGAGCGCTCGCCGTGTAGCAAAAATGTCATCCATTAACTCCGCCGCCTCCCCCCCTTCGCCAAACTTAATGTAATTAAGCTTGCTATTGTACGGGGCTCGGGAGGGGAGAACTTTTAGTGTTCATTGTATAAATGAGTAATGTCGGCGGCGTGACAATGGCACCGCCAAAATCAGCCGCTCTCAACTTTATTATCTGTAACATGTGCTGCCTGCTCCTGTTTGCCTAATGAACAAAGGAGGCTCGCTTTCATGTCATTGCATGTGGGCGTCTGTATGCGCTGTTTATGGATGCGCCATGGCAGGCCGGGGCGCGTCCAAAGGGGGGGTTCAGAAAAAAAAAAACGGTGAGTGGGACATAGAGGAAGAAGCGCTTGGATTCTCCTCCAGATTACCCAGCGCTCCTTGCAGGCCCACACACTGGCATCAAAGCGGCAGCCTCAGTGTGCCCGAGGCTTAGACGACCCCTGTCCACCCTCCCGTGTCACTCCATACATCCTCCTGCTCGCCTTGAATAATTGACACTTCTGTTTTACATGCTCGCCGTTTGCCAGGACACGCCAGCGTGACTCCAAACGTGCCTCATTTGAATGCAACCCCTCACGCTAAACTGCGAAAGGTGCCGAGGAAGTGCCCGGTGAGCCTCGGGTCGGATTTAGCCTGCCATTGGTATTTGTTAGCGCAATTTGGACATGTGTCATGGCAACAGGAATCCAAAGATTGGATTTTTTTTTTTTTCCAAATGCCATGCAGATATCGGATACTCGATAGCACGTAAATTTCAGGTTGACGTCATGGAAGTATAACGATTGGAATCGGATAGCTTCATATCAGGTATCTAGCCTGTTCCGAATGTGGGCAAAAATCGAATATGTATCGAGTTTCTTCAAACGCGAGTGCAGCAGCTCGCGATATGTCGTCATCGGAATACGCCAGTCGTCTGCTTATGCAACAAATAAAAACATCCTCCGTTATTCATTTTTAAGCGCCTAGAAGCCAAGGAACTATGTTGACATGAATGAAAGAGCGTGATTTGGACGATATGTAAGAGAGTGCTTTGACGCCACGGGAGAGTTCATTCCTGGCAGATTTTCGCGATATTTGTCAAACAACTCTTTAAACACTCGAGGTGCAATAATTGATGAACAAGAACTAATGGCCAACTATTATTAATATTTTCTTTATGCTACAACTTTGATGAGGCTCTATCTGAAAATAGAAACTATTGGCAATACATCTGAATACAGCACATGGACCTGCATTGTAAATTCAGTCTTGAGGTCATAAAGTTGTATATTTTGTTTTTGCTCGTGTGTTGCTTTTAATTGCCAAAGCACCCCCCCCCCCATGACAGCAGGTTTGTGGCTTTTATGGAGGCACCAACGGCTCCCCGTGTCACCATGAGCGTCTTCTTTTGAAGACTGGCACGCCGGGTGTCTGGTGGGCACTTACGTGGAGGAATCTGCTGAAGTCGTCGCAGGTCGTCCACGCCGAGCTTCCGCCGATGGCCGCCCAGGGTACGGCGCGGAGCGGCCGCGTTTGTGCCAGGGCCATCTCCGAAGTCAAATAAGCCATTAGCAGTCTGTCAATGGAGGTCTCCTGTTAGCACTCAAGCACTTTGCCGGAGTCTCCATTCCAGTGGCGACTCTTTTACAACTACAACAATTAAACAAAGACACAAAGTGCACAGTTCGCTTTTGCAAATGAGCCCAGAGTTGGAGGACATTCCGGAGGTGCGCATTATCAGAACTGCTAGTTTAAATAGACAAAAAGTGCTACTCATTGTGCTGCTACTAATACCTGTATGACTACTACTGCTGCTGCTACCTTGATTTTTTTTTTTGCAGAATTATTTGCTCAATTTTATTTATTGATTTAATTATTTTCATTGATTTTATTTTTTTCTAATTTTAGTTTTTATTTTTCTAACATTTTTATGAAATAAAATCATATGGATCCAGATCATTTTTGAAAGAAATATCCGGATCCATATGATTTTACTTTTTGCAACCATTTGATGAAATAAATTTGAGTAAATTCAACACAGCATTTGATTCAGTGTGCTACGACGACCTCTATAGCTCTAGTGGCTTGCCGTTTCACTTTTAATCTGCATGCCCACGCTTAAAGCCTCCAAGTGAATGTTTACACAGCGTTGTTATCATGTCAAAGCGCTTTCAGACACAAATGTTGGCGGGAGCCCCAAAAAGCCAAGGAGAGGAAAAGGCCCTTCTGTTCATTTGATATTTACCTTGACCCCTGAAGTGTGTCGTTCGCACCCTGAGGGCTCGGGACTAGCAACTGCCCCCCCTCTTGGGAAGGCTAATCTCAACGTGGGCGTTTACCACGGACACCAGACACAACACCATTAGCCGCAGCTCGGCGGCTGCTCATTAGGGCCCCCAATCGATAAAGGCGGCCGCAGAAATGCCCAACGCTCCGCAAGCGGCTATCACTCTTCACTGTTATTATCGTAAAGAGCGGCCAACCCCCCAAATGCAATAATTTTACACCACGTACCACCTCAAAAGGAAGTACTACTATAATGACTGAACAGTACAGTAGCATAGTAGGCGTAAGTGTTCTTTTACAACACAGTGCTATTCTTCATTATCATTTAAATGAGTAAACTTACATTTTATATAAAATAGAAAATAAATTCACTTTAATAAAAATTTTGCGCACAAAAAGTTACCTAAAAACTAACAGCTCCAAATTAAACGCATTGTTCTAAAAAGTTAAATACAACTGAAGTGATTTTTTTTTTTTTTCGGCGCGCCACACTTTGAGAATCACCCGCAACGACAGAACATGACGGCATGCGAGCGGTCTCCAAACTTAATAAAAGGAGAATCAGCCAAGAGCCACTCGTCGGCGGCCCCGCTCACTTGACTCTCCAGGGCTTCGGCGTTATGACACGGTCAGTGCAGGAAGTGCGCTCATTACTGCTCGGATATTTCAGCGCTGATGTCTCCCTCATTGAGTGTCAAAAACAAATGACTTACACGCCGGACCGCCTGAAAGCGGCGGGGGGAAAGGAGAATTCATAAAACATAACATGGGGTCAAAACCGGAGCAGAGTGACCCCCATCGCCGCTCACCGTGGAACATGTGGTTGATGTCACCACGAGAAGACTTGCGCAATCTCGTTTGTGCAGGCAATTATGGGGAAAATAAAATAACAATGACGTTGATTTGAATCCCATTTTTGAGTGGTGACAAATGAACGTGTTAGTTTTAGTCAATATCATTTGTGAGATGAAAAAAATGATTAATGCTTTACACGTTACCAAAAAAAAAAATAGAAATAACAATAAAATATATTTTTAAGTGCACAGGCCATTTTGCATTAGTTGCCGTGCATGATTGCTTATGACAAAACAAAACGCCCACGTTTGTGTCTATAACTTCAAGTCTGTACAAATTAGTCCCCAAATTTCCCCATGGAAAATTTCCGGCATATTTCCAGAAACGTACCTGACAATTTTCCAGCCTCTTTGCTAAACGAATGTAAGTTAATTATTCCTGCACGTTCTTCCCGGTGAGGGGTGGAAACATTAGGAGCAGGAAATTGCAGATGAAAAGACACACACAGGAGTTAAAAAAAGATAGCTTGTGTGCATGATTTTTTTTTGGGGGGGGGGGTAGAGGAGAGAGTAATATGGAGGCAAAATCGTGAAAATAAGAGGAAAAAAAGAGGGGCGGGGGGGTTACGTATTGATTTTTGGTGGAGCCGGGAAAGAAAAGAGAGGGAATAAAGAAGTGCTCTTTGGCCGATGTGTCCAAATGAAGTCTCACGGGAGGCTCTTAATGGTGGTGGGGGGGTTTGGGGTTAAGGGGGGTGAGGTGGGGCGAGGGTGGGGAAGGGCGGGGGGGGGGGGGGTGAAGGGGGCAGGTGCCTACCCCTGACTAAGGCATGGAGCTGCCCTTAGGCTAGGGCTAATGGTATTGGCTGAGCTTGCTTTAAGCAGGCTCCTTTCCTAATGGCGGCGTATGAGCGTGCCACAGGACGGACAGCTATTGATTGGCTCAAATGCTCTCCACTTGACAACAAGTCCAAAAACTCCCTCAAGCATATACAATCATTTCGCCGCAAAACATGTCACAAGCACACAAAAAAAGGTGATTAAAAAAAAAACACACCAGGCTGGGGGTTGGTCACACTCATTAAAAAGTGTGTGAAATAACATTTTGTGTTGCTACTGTAAATCAGGAAAAATCATCTAGAATATTGCATATGATATATATATATGTATATAGTATATGCTAACCACTAGCACATCAATGGCATTTTGCACTCTTTGTTA
Source organism: Syngnathus acus (assembly GCF_901709675.1). NCBI lineage: Eukaryota > Metazoa > Chordata > Actinopteri > Syngnathiformes > Syngnathidae > Syngnathus > Syngnathus acus. Next base: position 4,381,424 of record NC_051100.1, read on the forward strand.
GCATTGTGCTAAACGGACTATCCTAAATCAAAGCCCACGAAACCCCAATGTTGCATATTGTGCTATTTCGTAACTTTGTACTTGTCTGTGTACAATAAAACCCATAAAAATGTCACTTCTATAGCACAGGGGTGTTGACTGTATTTGACAAAGTGTGAAATTGCCACTTTGCATACATGAATACGAGCGAGGGTGTCAGTCAAAAGTGCAAAAAGCTGCTTCGCTTTCCCACCGTGGTGAACACAGTCAAACGGTGTGACACATGCCGCAGATTGTCTTTTCAAAAAGGTGCAGTGTTGGGAGAACAATGCCATATATTTGCTTTGTTGTTATGCCCCGCCTTCCTGTAACACACACATGCACACACACAGAAAAAAAAATGCTGTGTACAAGATTTTCTCTTATTCACAAGGGGCGCTTTTCTAGACCGCTCCAGGCATCTGCTTTGATTGCGTAACTCCCTGGGGAGCAACAACACAAAACAAAAAATACTGACTGAATTCAGACTTATAATATAGCGAACAAATAACAGCAACTCCACTCTTCAAAATGCACGCACACACACAACACACAACATAGTTCGACCAAGAAAAGGAATTGGGGAGTAAATTCACAGAAAACAGGAGAGTGTACAGGATCAAGGCAACACACTGAAAACAATCAAATAAGTTAAAATGTTACGAGAAATGAGATGTAATAAAAAGTTGTAAATTTGAAAAATACTTTGAATGTTACAATTTGCAAAAAAAAAAAAAAGTAATAAGCAAATTAGCATATTTTTGTGATATTAATTTTGGGTCAATTATCAAGAGAACCAGCAAATAGTTGCTAATCTCCACAATAAGTGTCCCTAACATTTGCTAATAGTTGCCAACTGTCTCTCACAAACACTTGGACAAACATTCGGGCTAACTGCCTTTCGGCCTTCGCTGAAAGTTGCAAGCTAAAATTTGCCAGCTAAAAGTTGCTAATGACGGAGGCCCTGATTTCCGCCAACATTGTAACTACTTTTCCCCACGTTTAACTTGAGTTTTGTTTGACTTTCGATGCGCAGTTTCCCAGCAAACAACTCCCCAAACGTTCGCCTTCGGGAACATTTGACATTGACATCACATTTTCCTGTGCGTCCCAAACCGTTGAGGAAGCATTTGCTTATGTGGCGCTAATACAACAAGCGCTCCCTAACGTCTTCTGCTGCTTTGTCAAGTGTAGCACTACCCTACCTTGCAAAGTAAACAGCGTCCAACAAGTGAAAGTTCAATTCAATGACAGCTCCTTATTTTTGTATTTTTTTTTCCTGGCGTCTAAACTGGCCCAAAAAAAAAAAAAAACTCGCTCGGTGTGTTTTTCTTTTCTTTTCGATTAAATGCTCTTTCTCCGGCTGTTTGTGCTCTACAGTTGGAGTGCGCTACATCGCTACTTTCTTCTCTACAGGGGCCCCTGGGCTCCCCAAGCAATAGGAGTAAATTAGAGTGCACCTGTTCCAGCTCCAAGATAAGCCATCTCCAGAGGATTTCCTCTGAGTAAAATGAAGTGAGTGAAGAATAAACAGAATATCACAGCATTACTCCGCCAAGGTGAAGTCGGCTGCTGCTCTGGGGACAGCGGCTTGCAAGGTTTTTTTTTTTTCTTTTTTTCTTGCACACAACACCCAACAAACTATCTTGTGCAAACCTCTGCATGTGAGACTGCAGGAATGTTTTGTTTTTTTTCTTGTACAGACGTTAAAGCAAAAAGCAGTCAGATAGACATTCTCCCGATTGTATGTCCACTCACAGCCTTGAGTTGAAAAGTTCTTGTTGGTGCCTGGCCGGCCTGCTGTGGCTTGCCTTGTACTTTTTTACTCACTTCAACTTTGCTTCGAGAGCCTTTGAGAACACCTTAAAAAATAGTGGGATTAATAATGCATTTCATGATCATTTTCCGGCAGCACGGTGTGCTGGAGGTTAGTACATTTATTTCACATGTCTGAGAGTTTGTGTTTGAATCGCCTTCACGTGTCACTTATTACGTCCCATTAACATTCATGACGAATTGACAAAATGATGCAGGGAGATTCTTGCATGAATTTTTGTAAATAAAAAAGACCAAAAAGATTCCATGGTAGTTAACAAAGATTTCTTAAAGTGCAAAAGAGCCAAAGATTTTCCATTCTTTGCTATTTAAGGCAGGGCTCAGTCATGTAATGATAAATAAACAAACAAACAAACAAATAAATAAGAGACTCTATAGCTAGCAGGAACCAAGAAGTAGGGTAGCTTAAAACAGTCATAAAGAAAAGTTGAACTTATTAATGATTTATCACTTTTCACCTCTTATTTCAGTAGTAAACAATCCCAGTTTAATGATAATGCCTTCATTCGGGACGGGTCAGAATGAAGCACATCATTTTTAGACTACCATCAGACTAATGAGGTTGATTTTGATCCTAGTTTCTTGACACCAGAATGCTCCAAAGACAGCACAGACTAACAAGTCCGGCGTGAAAATGTCTTGATTGTCTTTGTAAGCAGCATATTACACAATTCATTTTCATAGGCCACCACAAGCTTTGTTGTTTTAATGGCCTTTTGCACAGCAGTCATGTTGACACAGTAAAACACTAAATAGGACACATACCGTTAGAAGGATTAGTCTGGTGGATCTGTATCCCTTTAGATGTCGGAACAGCTTTTCTGAGATAGATATTTATTAAAAATGCAACAGAACATGGTATCAAAGGCGACGAACACAGAAGCCAAAGAATACAAAAACAGCATAATGGCAACGTGAGACAACAATAAGATCACATAGTTGGATTTTATCCGCATTAAGACTGTGAAGGCAACGCGACACCCTGTGAGGAAAGGACACGAAGCAAAGAATATGACGGCCTATGACAGAAGTAGTATTTTATTACAGTCATACAAATCCCGGAGCCGAAAAAGGAAAGATTTGTCAAAGTGCTTTGACCAAAAAAGGGAATTGGAAGGCAATGCTACATCCTGTGCAGAAGAAACAGAAAATACAACTGAATGGGACAGGACAGTTGTATTGAGCCAGGTGTTGGATTGTGTCTTTCTGTGGACTGGGAAGGTTGTGCTACACTCTCTGAAGAAGGGATGAGACGAGTAGAAAATAGGACAGGGCAGGGCAGGGCAGGGCAGGGCAGGGCAGGGCAGGACAGGGCAGGACAGGACAGGACAGGACAGGACAGGACAGGACAGGATAGGATAGGATAGGATAGGATAGGATAGGATAGGATAGGATAGGATAGGATAGGCCAGGCTAATGTTGATCTGCTCACATCCTCCATGGAACAGGAAGTAGCTTGCTAGCTAAGTTGTATGCACGCAGTTCGTAGCCTCATACTCACAGCAAAAGATTTCGCAGCTGGGGTGAAATTTCAGGATTGACCTAAAATGCCCAAGAATCTTTAAGTGAATTTTATTTGACATTCCCTCAATCCCTTTGTGTGTTTGCACAACTTTCTAATCCAAAATCCTTGACGGAAGTCTGCAGGCTAGCAAGACATTCAGTGAGACATTCCAGTTAAATACAGTCATACAGTCAAACATTTGTGTCTAATCAAGATGTGGAATAAAAGTTGGCGCTGACTCCGCATGATCACCTCCATGCATACTTTTTCTTCTACTTTGAGGAAATAAAAGCGCTCACCTCAGTGTGAGGCCTAAAGACCACTGACCGGACTTGTCTTGAATTCAAAACAGCCTCCGTCGGTTGTCACATGAAAGCGTTGGGTAATTAGAGGGGGCGGAAAAAGAACTGTAATTCTTTGTCTATTTGATCATCTTTCTGATTCGGTCTCCTCTCTGTTCAAATGTGCCGCTCCCCTACCATTAGCACCCCGCTCCCCGTCGCACCGCCAGTCTGTTTTAGCCTCTTTGTTCCCCCAACAATGCATTATCGTTATTGCGGCTAATTGCATGCCGCTCGCCGTTTGCAAAACGCGGATGGGGCCTTTTCGTCGCTGCTAATTGCCATTAGCGTGGGGGCAAGGCGCGCTACCACGCCGCGACCGGCCGGACGAGCCTCAAATGTGGGTTGCGGCATCGCGCGAGGAGTGACGGAGAAAGGGGTGAGCCAAAGGCGGCAGTGGCGCGGGCGGGCCGCATCGTGGGGTGGGAGGGTCTGCCGTTAGATGGAGGTCAGCGGGAGTTGAGGACCCTGAAGATTACAGTTGGCTAGCCGCGACCCCTCTCTGACAGGATCTGAGCCCGCCCTCCCAGCAGAGGCGGACCCTCGCGTCGGGCCAAGCCGCCCATTAGCGAGGCCAATAATGTTCACAGGCTCGGCGCTAGCAGCGAATCAAAGCCGGCGTGCACGCTCCGAAATGACCGGAGAGAGTCTTTAAATGATTCTTAATAAGACAGTAGCGCTGTGAAGGAACCTTCATCTTAATATTTCTTCTTTTATTATCTTTTTTATTGTTTTTGTTTATTGAAGAAGCGGCTGTTCATTTGATGCCCGCACTTGTGTGTTGCTTGTGAGGAAAAAATGGCGGCTTCTCATTAGTTGCATCATTTTCAACCACTGATTCCTTGAGTAATCGTTATTTTTTTAACGAGACTAGAATTGCCAGATTTGCGCATTTTCAGATTTTCCCGTCATCCCTATGGGAGCTTTACGCCACAATATTAATTTAAAAAATGAGTCCCGGCTCCCTAGAGTCGAAGCGACCGTCGCTATCAAACATCCTACACGGCCACCAATAGGAAGCTGGAGAACGTTGACTTCTATCGCCTCGAAAAATAAGACATGCTGTAGATACTTTGCATCGGTTCTCAAGACCAAAAAGAATGAAATCGTGTCACTCTTCCGTGAAGCGGACGACTCCCGTCTCTTCGCTAACAAAGCGCGTGTCTGACGACAAGAATGAGAAGCAAGAAGAAGAGCCTATTTCCACAACACAAACACACTTCCGGGCCCTTTAGCGAGCTTGACTCGCATAACTTTGGAGACGTATCCAGCAAAACACAGCTGTATTCATTCATATTTAACACCTCCTCCTTTTCCCGCCGCTTTAACGTTCTTCTTTCTCGATCAAAGCCGCGCACAACAGGAAGCTTCCCTGCCAGCAGAAGCAGCGAGGCCTACGGTACATGGTGAAAAACTTCACTCAAATACTTGATGATGCTTTTTGTGATCACCAAAATGTACCGAATACTTACTAGTAGCGGCGATACGACTCTTTAGGTGATTGATTCAAGTCTTTGTGAGATTTGGGAGGGGTTGGTGATGGTGTGTGGGGGGGGGGGGGGGCATCATGTTTGCTGCAAGTGATGGAATGGATGAGAGGCAGCCACTTGGCATGAAAAGCTCAAGAGTGACACCATGTGGAGCCAAGTGGTAGCAAAAAGGACAAAGTGGACTTGACAAAGTAGTAGCTCAAGAGTTTTTTTTTTTTTTGGTTTAAATATGTAATTAAAATTTCCCCACAGACAATAAGTTCCAAGACGTACAGTAGCACCTTCCCAAGTCTCTTCAAGACCTCCCCGACATTTTAGACGTTCTCTGAAGATGACTTTGCCTTCGACGAGGTGCGTAGCCTGAGGGAATGTAGTAAGACCCATACTCGGCCGCCATTGATGTGCGGCGGGCGCGACCCCTCCGGGGGAAAATTATCATTCCGTCCGTAACGGGAGCCACAACAAGCACCTGGAAATTGACTTTATTACGCACCGCGCTTCAGGAAAACTTTGCGATATGACCTGTTGGAAAGTTATGCAGATGAGAGGATGCTGTGTTGATTGACAGCTGGGCTAATGTGGCCTTGGATGGAGCAAATGTATCCAAAGGCAGCAAAATAAGAAAAATAAATGCCTTCTTTGTTTTTTTTTAGGGGAGCAACCCGTGTTTTTGTCATTGTAGGTTTTTATTTATGAATATAAATATATTTAGTGCTTTTGTTAATGGCCATTAAATCTATGCATATTTTTGCTTTTCCCACCGCGAATAGCAAAATTGCCTCAAATTAATTGCCGAACGTGTTGGCCCAATTAGCGTCAAAACATGTATACATTTCAATAAAAAGCTTGCAGTAAAAATGTTCATAAGAAAAAAGTTAGAATAGAATAATTCTAAAGAATCCCCCAATGCCAACTTTAAATGTGTCAAACAGCACTCAAATGAAAAAAATGAACGCCTCGCCCTTCGTAAATGGAATTCCCTGTGAGCAAGGACACGCAACAATGGGCCATTCTCCGTTTCCTCGTCCCTTTTCCATTGCCATCCGCCAATGGACGTGACCTCGGCGCGGGCGAACAATGGGGGCGAGCCCGGCGCGTTTGGCTTCCAGCCACCTCGTGCTTTGTTGTTATATTTAAGGATGACACGGGAGCCCGCCATTGTCTTCGCCGCGATTATTCCCCGCCGCCGTTTTTTGGCCCCAGTTGTGGCTCTTTGATGAAAAAGGTCGCGCGCTCAATTGGAAAACAGTCATTAAAATGCGCTGGGTAGTATTCACCCGTGTGCTTTGGGTGGGTGGGGTGGGCAACTCAACTGAGCTGGTTAATCAAAAGTTAATTATATAATTTTCATGCAGATGAGGGGGAACATTCAAATGAATCCCAACCCTACAATCATTAGAAAAAATAAATAATGAAAATGCGGGCCTAAAACGCTGTAAAATGTTCAGGGACCGCGAGGCTGTAAACAATATGAAGTTTAATTTGAGGTAAACAAAGTGAATATCCACTAGGGGGGTCCGTGCGAAGGAGAAAGTGAGGTTAAATCAAATTTGGCAACACAGATAGCGGCAGGTTTTTGTTTGCATCCTGTCGCTACGTGCAATTAAACAGAACCTTGAAAAGAATGTCGGTCTTATCTGTAAACAGGAATTAACCTCTGCTACGTGTGGCAAATTGAAAAATCTTTCTTTCTTTTTTTATTTTATTTACCTTTTCAATAAAGTCTCATTGTGAACTTGAGTGTAAAAGCCCCGGACATGATTTCCTGCTGTAACTTTGTCAAAGAAGTTTCTATGCAAATTACCAGCATGAATATTAAAAGCAGGTCGACGACATAACGCAAGAGCAAAGCTCATTGTTCTGGAATGGAATGTATCGTAATTCCTCCGGCTTCTTCTTTTCCCTCCATAACGTGGACTTTTCCCAGTAGCGTCGCCAGTTCATCGGTGCGCCTTACGACAAAGAATGGCGGCCCCCTCGTGCACCGGGCGATTAGCGCGGAGGCGCCGTCTGTGGGGGTTTTGCTGCCGAATCAGTTCTCTCGCTGCTGATACGCTTCCTCTCCCGAAAGGAAAATTCCACGTTTTTGTAATGAAGCCCAGCAATTTGCTCAACGAGGGAAAGGGGGGGGATTCTGGCGAGTTACGTTCGGTATCTAAAAGAGTTCGACCAATAGTTCAACGATGGATTTGGAGTGGAAAATCGCATGGGAAATCGGGGTGTGTTTTTTTTGTTATCATGAACGTGGTGGTAGAAAAAGTAGCAGGCAGTTCAAATGCTAACTTGCGATTCAGATACCTTTTTGAAAACTAGCCTATTGCTGTAGTACTTTTTGTACTTTTAAAAAAGTCGAAGTTTCAGTAACGCCTGGTAATGAGCCGAGCGGGGCGCATTGATTGCAGAGAGGAGAGGGACGAGAAATTACGTACCCAATGACTTTTTGCTTGATTATTCTGCGGTGTGTTTGTTATGCAAGTTATTTTTAACTATTATCCCCAAAATATGTTCCTTTTCTACTATATACAATTAATTTCGCGTGTAAAAACGTACTAAATTCCCCCCAAAAAGTAAAGCGCTCCAGATTCCCGTGTTTTAACTTTGATGGTGTCAATGACAATGGAATGTGGCCAAGTGTAACACGTCGAGTGATGTCACTGATTTGTGATAAATTGTCTTAATCAGCAGCTGCTGTCACGCCAGCATCGCCGCCGTCACGGCTCCGTCATGCTTGTCGGTCCCGGCTGCTTGACAAAAAAAAAAAAAAAAAGGCAATTTTGTCCACTTAAGGGGTGTCAAAGGTTGGGGGTTTTTTTGTCCCCCGCCTCTCCTTTTATTAAACATTCCCAATGAACACATGACAGCCGGGCCTCGCTTTGGCAGTTTAAATTGAATAAATAAGTTGATGAGGCTTCAAAAAGAGTTTATTCCAATTTCACAATTTCAGTTTGACTGCCACAGACATGCCTATCAATGACACTGGTGCAATAAATGTGTTGCCCTTGGGGGAGGTATCCATCACTGCTGTAGATAATCATGTAAATTGTCTTTTTTCCCCCCTCTTTTCATTTATATGAGAATCTTTTCTTTCGCTCAAAATGATGGGAATCATCATCATCCATCTGCAGAGATTGGAACGAGACCTCTTTAATATTTCATTTAATTTGTCGTAAGCACTTCAACAGAGCATATTTGCAAAAGCCTAAGTCAATGTGAGAGAGGCGGGGGGGGGGGGGGGGGGGGCTACTCATATATTTAACGACGGCCCAAAAAAGAGACAAGGAAAAATGACATTTAAAAAAACAAGGTAATTGAGCATTTTGTATACTGTGGCAGCTGCTCGAGGAGCCGAGCGGCGCAACTCTGCTGCGGTGTACATTAATATTGCACAATTGAGGGAGACATCCGCCATCAATTATGTATAATAAACACTTACTACATTGTATGGTCGACGTCTCTCATGGGTTTGGGCACTCGCCTCTTCGGGAAGAGACACCACGCCCCCTGTACCCATCATCTACAAAGTAAGTGCAACACAAGTGGCAAGGGTGAAACTTCAGCATGAACACAAGAACTGTATTTAAAAATAAAAAAGTGAAACAGTCAAAGACAAATAATTCTTTTTTTTTTTTAAATATAACCAGAGTTCAAAAAATAAAATACACATCTGGAAAACCAAAAATCAAACAGAAAACCAAAATACATAAAGATTTAAAAATAAAATATAACAAAAATAGATGTAAAAAATGTAAAAATAATCCCAAAAAAAGATGCAATGACCCTAAAAATAAAATAATGAAACTTAAATCTATAGTAAATAAATTGAAACTAAAACATAAAATGTTTGAAAATTGTGGGAAAAAAAAAGAAAAATAGAATGTAAGGTAAAATAAACAAAAATAACAAAATTAACAATTCCACACTAAAACAAGAATACACAAATCATTATTTGAACAAGCCATTGTCAGAATAACCTAAAATTGAAGTGTGCGACTCAACTGACCCTGATGGTGGCCTCCAGCTCGCCCACGCTTCTCTTGCCGCCCGGCAGCCATCCGTACGACCAGTGCTGGGCCGAGGCCGCCTGGAGGAACAAGGCCAACAGCAACACGTGCGCCACCGCTTTGCGACCGACCTCCATCGTGGCTTTCTGCACGAAAACAATCACCGACATCACATCAGCGGCAAAGATCGCAATACAGAGCGCACCCGAGCCACTCACCTTTCGATTAGCCTCGTTAGCATGTGCTGCAACAAGACCGAACCTTTTTTTTTTATAGGCACCAGGATTATAATCCCTTCTCCGCAGGTGTGACACATTCACATGCTAATGGTGCGCCCGATGCCGCTAATGGAGGCGCCTAAGTGCTCGAAAAAGGCCACCGTCGCCGTGAGGATTGGAGCGGCAGGAGACCTGCAATATATTCGTGTGCACCTGTTGGGAGCAAGACAAACAGCGTAGACATTTCTCTCACATGTATTATTTATTAGAATCAACTTTAGTACAAGAGACTCTAAAAAGGCATAAAGTTACATGGAAACCACTTTTTCTTGATGTAGCAGCTTACAAGGCCTCCAAACTATTACAATTATGTAGACGCCGAAATATAGAACTTAAAGCTTTGTGACGAGCACAAGACAAAATGACTTACCTAGAAATGCAATAGTACAAAGAGCAAAACCCTTGTTTGTCCGATATCAAGCGCATCCGTCATAATAGTCGCTAAATTATTCACCGAAAAGATCATCCATACTACATGCTTGCTTAACTATTAAAACTGCAGATTTAAAAGCAGAGAAAGTTCAACATGTCATCCGGTCGTCGTTAAAAACTAAACACCGTGTCACTCGGTGACAAATATTTCACGATTAGAAGTGTTTTTTCGGCGCCTCTAATCAAACATGCATGCCGGGGAAATGGCAAGTGTGTTCAAGTGAAAAAAAGCGGAATATGATACTTGGCAGCCGGAGGAGAAAAAACATGTTTGAATGACATGTTTTTTCTGGGAGTGATTAGACGTTATTTTCAATATGGGTTAATGGCATTTTGCAGCGTCAGGCACACGAGCACTAAGTAACATGGCCACGGGCAAGAAAAGACAGTTGGCCACGTCGAATCAAACCACAACAGACAGCCGACGCTAACTTATTCATTTGAGACCGACTTTCAGCGACAGAGTTGAATGCACGTTGCATTGTTGGGGATTAGAAAGAAGGTCCCGGATGAAACCTACAAACACATTTGAACGTATTTGCTGCAAATCTACGTACGCGTTTAAAGAAAAGGCATTGCGGTTCAATAAAGAGTAAAGCAGAAGGAGTTGACAAAGCATTTTAGGTAGGAAGTCAATATCGACGAATAAAGCTACATCTCACCTAATAGGAATAGGAACTTTCTTCAATATTCAAATATTCTGTATACAGAGGTGCCTTGAGATCCGAGTTGAATTTTGTTACGTGACCATGCTGTAACTTAAAACACCTTTAGGAAGCGAAATAGCGTTAAAAATATTGCAGTTCATAAAAAATAAATAAATACGATCTTGCAATAGAGACAAGCAAACTGCATTTGTAGTTTCTCGCAGAGGATAAAGAATATATGCGTACATGTGTTGCTGCATTGTCTGTGTTCAAATAGTTTCATAAAGTGTGAACACGAGCTAGCCTGTCTACGGCTTTTGCCATTCTACATTAGCATTAAGGTAGCAGATTCTCTCACATGCGGGGTCACCGCTATCTCAAGGCACCATTGTATTAACATCACGTTACTCTACTTATTATAACATACTGAGCGAACATTTTCAAATAAAATAAAAGACTAAAAGGCTCCCGCAAAAATGACAGATATGTTTTTCCATATTACAGTATGATACAAAATGTAAAACTTTAGAAAATGTACATTCAATACCCCCCCCAAAGAAAAGTTAATTGCATAAGTTAAGCAAACGGTAGAAGGAGCAGGTTATTTAAAGTTGGCGTAGTCTGAGAAGATGTCAACAAAATCCTGCACCACTCGGTAGCAGAAGTCGTACTGCTCCTGAAAAACAAAGGCAACACAAAACGTTAAGACGCCGCCATGTGTTAGCATGCGCGTCGCAAACTCCACAAACGGGATTTGTTGTTTTGGTGTCTCCTTTGCAAACATTACCACGGTCTGCACCATATGCGGCCGCTGCGTGCGTAAACTCTTGACGGTCTGGAAGACGTCCAGCAGGCCTTCCGCCTTCACGCGTTCCAGAATGTTGCTGAGGGCGATGAAAGTCCCCGTCCGGCCCGCGCCGGCACTGAAAGACGGGGAACCGCGTTACACTTGGGGATGCAGATGTAAGTTATAGTCATCACGGGCATTAGCGTTGAAAGAGCTGGCAACAAAAGTGAGCACACCCCCATGTATGCCTTTCATCCATTTGAATGCAACGGGTCGGCGAGAGGAAAGGTGACCTCCGCGTGGGCTAATGGTGCTAATACCCCCCTCCCCCCTCCACTTAAGGAGAGACTAATCCGAACGCTAACACTAATCAGCGTGGAAGCTGAGTGTTTGACTGAGCCGATGTTTACTCGTGATGACGGGACGGCGAGGGAGCGAGCGCCGGAATGATGTGCAATTTGGACGAGTGCGGCGAGACGCCGGGGGATCGGTGAGGGTTAGTCCCGCTCCCGGGAGGCCATGGGGGGGCTTTAAAAAGCTCCTCTTAGACAAGCGGTGATGAAGGCAAAGAGCGGAGTGATGACACCATTTCCTGTCGTTAGTTCATCTTATCAGATTAATCATAGTGGGGGAGTCGGAGGATATTTCACTTTGAGAGGTTTTAATTGACTGCGAACGGGCGGATTGGATCGATCCCACCGGGCCGTCGCCGCTTTAGAATCACTTCACCTGAAGCTAGGTTCTGATCAAAGCATCCACTGAGAAGTCTTTATAAAGGATCACATAAGTGGTTTAGGCATAAGAACGGCGGCTCCGCTGGGGCAACGAGGGGACTTTCTTGTAAGTGACGTTCTAGAAAGGGAAAATGGAGCGTTTAAATGCAAAAACACTTTCCAATATCACCCACCACTTAGCTCAAAAACAGCTTATAAGCAGCCGAGGCGGGAAGACGGAAGAGCCTCACCTGCAGTGCACCACGATGGGACGGTTTCCAGACTGCTGCTGCTGCCTCTGCACCGAGGCGATGATGTCAATCATCCCTCGGCCCTCCGCCGGTATTCCAATCTCGGGCCATCCGTGGAAGTGGAAATGTCGGACGTGTTGGGACCGGTTCTCCTGGCGGGACATGGCGGAGTCGTTATTTCACAATGCCAAAGTCAAAGTCCTGCTTACACGACATACAAAAGAGCACAATAGACTTGCTGCATTGTTTGTGCTCAGATATCACTTGCATCAATAAAATCTCACAGATGCTAATGGTTAGCACCTTAATAGTGCAATGTTGTTCTTTTATTCAAATTATTTTTATTTTCCCGTCTGTATAGTAAAATGAGGATCATTGCAGAAATTAAAACTATCTGCCTTAACTTGTTAAGAGACAATAGATAATGTTAGATTATATTATCAGAGAGGTATTCTTTTTTTTTTCCTCCATCAAACCAGGTTTGTGCTACGCACCGGTCTGCAAGTGAGGACCAAGTCTTTGAGAGTGAACATTTCGCCCTGCGAGTCTCCGCTCAGCTCCACCGTGTAGTCTCCAAATGTCACACTGCCCTCTGATGGCCAATACTGGAAACACTTTTCCTGTCGGCAAAGGTTTGCTTCACTAGGTACTTTTCAACCTGGGCAAACGTGTTGCGAGCGTGCGGCGTGCTGCACCTGCTCCCTCTCCTTAAGTTCAGTCAGCATAACGATCGAGTGGCACCTCCACTCCCACACCATCCTCCAGAAGTCCTCCGCCGTGTGAGACAGGGGGGCCTGGGTTGCGATGAAATAGTCCTTCTGCCTGTAGCCCTGGAGGGCACAGCGCAACACTCCAGGAAAGATGTTTTGCATCGTTTCAGAAGGAGACGATGAGCTTTTTATTTATACTTCTATGGGAAAATCTATAGAGGAGGCGGCGGGGGGGTTCTTACGTCAATAAAGGAGGCATTGATGTAGTCGGTGAACTCCTGCCCTCGTTTCACTGAAAGTATGACTCGGTTGAAATCGTCTGTGCCAGGGAAGAAAAAGGAGAACTTTTTCAAGCCAATAAAAGTGGGAAAGAAGAGGGAAGTGTCACTTGGGTCCAAAACAGCAAAAGAACGCTCAGATGTATTTTATAGCTAATACAGAGCAAAGATTCAATGAAAACTGCCCATTTGTGAAGCTAGTCTTTAAGAGAGTGGGTATTTTTTAATTAGCATGTGTATGGGAAACAATTCTGCCTAGCAACAAGTGACTGCGTGTAATATAAGCACAATAAAAGTGTTGAACCTTTTGTCCATTTTTGCACATGTTCAGGTTAGGGTGACATGTCGGTCGTACGGCATCGTGTCACTTTGATGCGACCGGGATGTGATGTATTATGGAAATGCGGAGAAGGGAAGAATCAAAGTATGCCTTACATGGGATGATCTGAAGCACGCGGTTCTTCTTCATGTTGGCTGGGAGGTTCCCCGTTCTCATGTTCTCCTTCATTATGCGCACGTTGGTCAGCTTCTGTTGGGGGAGGGGAGTAAACTGCGGTTAGGAAGGCTGCTTTGTCATCGCTTCTATTTTTTTTCCTTTATCTGTCTATTGTATTTTATCTGCAGTTGCATGTATGGCAATCCATCAAGAGTTTAAATACTGTTCATCTTCTTGTATGAGTGCTCAGGCGTACCTAATGTTGTGACCCCAGAGTGTATTTCAAAAGTGCTAAAATATTTACTGCTTCAAGTAAACAACAGCAACAGCAAAGTTCTAATCAGTGGAGAGGAGACGGCTATGAGTAAAACATGAAAAGTTCCCGCCGAGCTGCCGTTAATTCTGCACGGCAGATGGAGGCACCTTATAAAGCGTTGTTATTAATGTCGCCGCCGCTCAGAGCGCCACCCTGGGCCAGATCTCGGGCAAAATACCGCCATGTTGGGACGATTCATTACTGAAATGTTTCAAACGCTGGCTGTCTCTCCGAGCGTACCCGGAACTCCTCCTCCAGGCCCAGTCTGTCATGGGGGGCCCTGGTGTTGTGAAGCCTGTGCAGATGTCCCTCAAGAGAGCACACGTCCAGCTCCGTGTCTCCGTATAGGTAGTACTCCAACAAGGCCTGGTAGATGAAGGAGTACTGCATCTGTGGAGCGGCAACAAAGGGAGTCAGAACCAGAGATGGAGAGTTTCTTTCTTTTTTTTTTTTTTGCTTGCGCTTCCTCTTCAAGTATCACTGACAGTTTGTTTTGCTGTGTGTGTTTTTTATTTTTTTTATTGTTTGTTTGCCTCGCACGGCAACAACAACTGTCAGTCGGCAGGCGCGGTGGGTCAGCAGGGGTCAGCGCTTACATCGGTTTGGATGAGTTGACAGCGCTGCTCTCGTATTCTGCTCACAAAGCCGAAGACGTCCACCCTCTGCTCCGTGTGCATCATGTCGATCATGCTGTCAATGACAATGAAGGTGCCCGTCCTCCCCACCCCCGCGCTACACACACACATACACACAAGAAGACAACACTTGTCAGACAACTTGTAAGACGGGTGAAAAGAACATCACTTTTCAAAAAAAACAACACGTACAATACTGTACAAAGGTCTTGGGTCACCAATGGATTTTTGACTGTTTTCATTTCTTCAATATATTTTGGCCAAGAAAAGAGGAATGTTTTCAAAAGTCAAAGATGTTGTGCGTGTGCCAAGGAAGAACCGTTAAGCAAATAAACAAAAAATAAATGAAATAAAAATAAATAAAAAATTACTTTTAGCAACATCTGTTTCCCATGTTGCACTTTCTAAAACAATAGTTCGAAAAAATACAGCATGATGCACAAGTAGTGAACGGATAACGTAATATCGAGTAATCTCATGTTTTGCTTTGCATGGCACAAAAAGGGGTGAAAGGTGTCCCTGAAATCTCTTCCCAGCTGTTAAAGCTGCCAACAATCGCCCTATGTTCCTCCATTTCCTGTAAAAGGTATAAATTCCAGATGCCCAACTTTTTTTTGTCCATTTAATGTATATTATTGGTGCATGTATAGAAACACATCCCGGCAAAAGATTTACAAGGGTCATTCCGGCAGAAAGGTGCGGGAGCCCCGGGCGCTGAAAAACAACAGCGAGCACCTGTTGCAGCACTCGGCTTGACCCGTCAAACAAAAAGTGCACGTATGCACAAACCAGGCGGGAGAAATGGCCTCGTTACCGTATAATTGAACTGATATTATCCCCAAAAGACAGCAATGCTCACTTCTGTAAAATAGTGTTCATAATTGCAACAATCTGCCACTCTATAATAACTTGCAAAAACAGATGACGCAAAGGAGGGCGAAAAAAAAAAAAAAAAAAAATCCTAATTGTGTTCTTGTTACCTGCAGTGCACCACAATGGGTCCGGCGTAGGACGGGTTGACAGCCTTGACCTTCTTGAGGAATTTCAGCATGCCGATGGGCGAGAACGGCACCCCGAAGTCTGGCCAGCTGGTAAAATGGAGCTGAGTGACCAGGCACGGGGCCCGGGGCCCATCACTGCCCTGCTGTGAAGAACAGACGGGCACAGTTAATGTCGGCGCGTGAGTAATGCTCATTGTGAGCACGCACACACAAAACCGGGCAAGTCAGATGACTTGGGTGAAAGTACAGAATTGCAGTCTTCCTAGTGTGATGGCAATATTTCATTTTATTGTCATTTGCTTTTGGCTTAACATCTCAAAGTTGAAGCGCACGGAGGCGAGAGAAAAGCCAGCAGACTCTGCGGCAAAGCCACTCGACGACACGGCGCATATTGATTCCGCGAGTACATTAACCACATCAGTATATCCTAATGATTTTTTTAATCTTGCATACAAGGCCCTTTTAATATCCCAGATTGTTTTTCAGCCGCAGTTTTGCCTTATTTATTCTATTTTCTATCCTATTATGGCATACTAAACTATTTGAAAGCTCCTTCAGGGAGCATTACTTTTTACGTCTTCTCCATGCAGCTTTATTAGACGCTTAATTTTTAATAAGAGATTGCCATTAAAATGATGTATTTTTAATGTCATTTGATAACTACAGTTGGCTCAAATATTAAACAATTTTACTGTGTGCCTAATTAGAGACAATGCTCCCTTAAAAATATTGCCAGGAATGCCTGCTGCAGTGTAATTAAATTTTACTGGTGCGCTCTGGAAATCCATACATGGCACATTTTTAATAAAGCAACAGTTTGTTTTTGTCAGGGGTTTAATGAAAAGAAATGATTTGTGGATATATAGAATTGACTTACATACTGAATGCAGAATTTGCGAACGGTGTAGTCCACCAGAACGGTGACGTCCTCCGCGGCCACCCTGATGTTGCCGTACATCCAGCAGCCTTTTTCGGGCCAATACTGGAAGCATTTGTCCTGATAACGCAGATATTAAGAAGATGGTTCCGTTGAACAAATGGGTTAATTGCAATCCACACACAAAAAAAACCCTCAACATACATGACGTCTACATAAAATAATAGGTTTGTATGAATATTGTAGCAAAACTATAAACAAAACAATTTTGCCTTTGCAACTAATAACCGTTCCGTTTATATTTTTTGTTCAGTCTGAGCAGGGATTCCAAGGCACTTGACTTTGCGCGTCCCTGTCAGTCAATACGAAGTGCGCGAGCAAAGCTTCAACTCATTAGCAAGCCTTTCAGACTAATTATCATGAAGCCTCTCGGGGTCCTATCAACAATTATTGCATCATTGATCGCCGACGCTTCTTCTCCTTCTGCCGTATCAAACCGGCTGCTGAGCTCCCCACTGATCAGCCCTTTGAGGCTCGGCTCATGCAAAAGTCATCAATCGGGGTGACAATGTGATGAGATTGGCGTCTGAGGGACGGGGTCAAATAAATTACAAGAGGGTGACTTTGGGTCATGGAAAGAAAGAACGCATGGGAAAGCCTTTGTGTGGCGCTGCTGTATACTGGAGAGTTTGTGGTTTGGTTTTAGGGTGGAGCGCAAACCAACCTCTTTCCTTTCTTTTAGATTGGTCAGCATCACAATAGTTGCAGTCTTCTGCTCCCAAATCATCCGCCAGAAGTCGGCTACCGTCTCCAACTTGGGACCTGAAGCATATTTGGAATAAAGAAAAAAAAAATCAATTGAATATTAATGAATATAATTTAGAACTGGACTAGAAAATGTGAGATAGATTTGACTAAAAACGACTGTGGCTTTCTCAAGCAACAAGGTTTTGTATTGTTGACGTTGTGTGACCACTAGAGGGAGACAAGGATTCCATACCAACCAATGCAAACTTTTACCTTTTAGCTGGCTAATACAATGATCATTTGAAATCGATAGGGATCTTGTTCACTGATTTCCACCCCCAAATGTATGACTTTTTTTTCTCAGGCACCCCTCCCCACAATTTAGAAGCATTTAACTGTTATTAATTTTTTACCAATGCATTTCAGTGGCCATTAGAGTGAATAAATACACTTATTTACCTTGAGCAGCAATGAATTTCTTCTTTTGCCTAAACCCCTGCACAAAAGAGCAGACGCTTACTTGTAGCCTCAACATACCATTTTAAAACGATCAGGCAATTAGGACTCACGTCTATGTAAGATGCGTTGATGTAGTCTGAGCACAAGTGGCCGTTGTGACTGCTCAAGACCACCCTCGAATGGTCATCTGCAAGCGAGAGAGAGGAAACACCTCACATTTCAAGCAAGTCAGTCTTGTTTTCAGGTTGGGAGGGGGGGGGGGGCACACTCACATGGTAAAATGTTGGGGTATCTGTTTTTGTCTCTGTTGTGCTCCTTGCTGGCCTCCTCAAAGGACCCGTGGTGGTAGTAACACGGCAGCGACTATAACGAGAAAACCTCATAAGAGCGGGAAACAAAAAAACAGACTAACGCTGGCCCCTCGTAAGTTTTGAGTGCTATTTTCAGTATTTGGGCAATGGCCGAGAGGACAAAAGGTTAGCGGCCGGAGCGTTTGCAACGATAAACCCACGTTGAACTCCTCTCGGAAGAGCTTGCCGTCGTCGGCCGAGCGCACGCGATATTCCTCCTCCAGCGCGTCCAGCGGGATGGCAAAGTACCTCTTGGAGGGCGAGGGGGATCTGGGGAGGAGGACCACTCTTTGCTCTCCTGTGATTCAAAAGGAATATATGTCGGTCAGAAGGCTAACGATTCCCACGAGGCGCCATTACGCGCCGGCGTTGCACCTGCAACAACAATAACAAGCCGGGCGGCCATTAAGATTTCCCACTTCTGCCGATTCATGACAGATATGATTTCTCCGACTCGTAAACAGAGCGCCGCTTCGGACCGCCCGAAACTGCCTGGGCTCAAAATGTGTTCTTTCCGTTTATTTATATATATATTTTCCCCCCACTTAAAATGAAAGTTGAAAGACTCCCTACGTGCTAGGAAAGCTGAGAGGCCTCCACAAACTTTCCGGTTAGCTCGGACTACACATGGGGAATTGTTCCGAATGTAAAGGATGTAAATGCATGAATCAAATATCGATAATAAAAAATAAAATACATTTTGATGGGGTGGTGGTTATTTTGAGTACCTTGTTCCTCCAGGAAGCCATTTGGAAGCTTTTTATCCACAGAGGTAACCAGAGCTTTCCTGTGGTTCTTGAACCTTAAAAAGAAAAAAAGAAATGTAACACAAAATGTAATACTCTATGTGAAATTTATCCAGTCATTCGTTTCTATGGTTTTTAAGTAAAAAAAAAAAATCTGTGTTCATTTAATCAAAAATGTCATGGAAAAATGAATTTAAATTGAGGTTCAGCATTTGCTTTGTGTGGATGAGTTGCAAATTCACATGACCCGACCTGAGGCAGTAGATGGTCAGCAGGATGATAAAGATGAGAACAAGAGATAAAATCAGTGTGGAGGGCAGCACGTGAGCACCCTGGTGGGTGGGACTCCCTGGGCAGAGGACAATACAAAATATATATTTTGTGCTGCCATGTCAAGTCACATCAACATTCAGTCTTTACCTGCCGTTTGGTTGCCATGAGTTGAGATGTTGATGGCTGCAGAGATCCCGATCAGAAACAACACCATCGTCTCTGAGGAAGAAACGAGAGGGAGTCCAAAATAAAACAGGCCCTGCAATACCACAGTACGTCCACCGGAGGGCGTTGACTCAATATGCAACACAAGTCAAGCATGTAGGCTGGAAGCACTTTTATTTTTCATTATGTAATAAAACGTCATTTATTTCAACAACATTGCTGATAAAAAATTCAAGTAGCAAGAACAAATTGTTTATGAGAAGTAATATTACTTTTTTGTTTTGAATAAACACTGCTGTTGTCCAGCAAGCATGCACATGTTGTATTCTTTATTCAGGCTAGTGATATGACTTGAGGACAGCGGAGGAGTGTTAAAAGGCACATATGCAGAGAATCTAGGTTATAATCTTGACCAGATGGTGTTTTTCTCTCAGGGGCCGAGTCCTATTTATTCCTGCCTGCCACCCTCCTTTCCCCGCTGCTTGCCTGACATCACTTGTTCACAAGCTCCATTCTCACTTGTCCTTTTTCTCCTTCGACGCTGGGAGCCCTTAGCGCCGCTTTATTTATTCGGGGCTTTCTTAAAGGGGACGTGACACGCCAAGATCTTTGACAAAAACACGTGATTTGAATCCGACGACACTTTCCGCTTTTGTGTCTCATTATCGCCAAAATGTCGACACTTCACATTGTCGTTTATTCTGACTCCGACTGAGCAGAGCTGCCGAATAAATTGGGGCTCAATCAACCTAAATGGCTTTGAAGCAACATCTCGGCATCCAAATTCATCCTGGGTTATAAGACCCCCGTTCTTGTTAGAGAAGGATGAAATCACTCATTGTGCCAATTTGCTTCTTGTGGGTCATCCAGGGGCCTAATTTGTGATGTTTGAGCAGAAGCCTGAGGGGCTTTCACATAAACGCACTTGCGGGCCCCTTGCAGCAAAGTCAGCCGCATGTCAAAGTGTTATCGGACGACAAACGAGGACAGAGTGGGACTTCCAGTCTTAGGAGGCACTGATGCAGAGAAGAGTGGACGCTGACATACATTATGTTGCCGAAAGAGCTGTAAGCACAGTGGAAATGAAAAGTCTACACACCCCTCATCAAATGCCAAGTTCTTGTCATGACAAGATGGAGGCAATTATGATGAGTTTGAAATGGCAAATGCCCAACCTTCTTGTTCCCATAAAGATCCTGCCATTTGAACAGGGGTGTGTAGACTTTTGATATTTACCATTTGTGTTTACATTAGAAGAAGTGAATCTTTTTGCTATGTTTGAATCACTTGTGATGATTGAGTTGACGGGTTCGATCGGTAAAAATCCCCCACCCTGCACGATGAATACGAAACACCGCACCCCCACCCCACCCATTGTGCACGACATGACATCACATGTTCTCATCTGACA